>NW_008236696.1:4725214-4767071 GCF_000691975.1 Corvus brachyrhynchos | reverse complement strand
GGAAGAGCCAAAATACAGGTAGTTTCTAGAACTGTGTCTAGCCTTTCATGTAAACAGAATATTTCATCTACAGTAATTGTGCACCGATACCTAGTTATGTTTGCAAACAGATGCAATTTGCTTGCTCCAATTCGCCCTCCTGATTTGCTCTTAATTTCCCAACTATTATGTGTCATTTTAGCCACAGGATTCCCTTTCACTCCAGTGGGAGATGAAGCCACAACATTTGCCTTTTATCTTTTCTTAGCAGCTCTGCAGTTTCCGAGTGCAAAGTCAGTTAAACAATTTTCCTGTTTTATCAGTATCACCCAGTGCACACTGTTGTTGCTGAGTTTGCTGTGGGTGCCACAAACTGCTCTGCAGGAGAAGCTAAAGCCAATGTGGGGGCTTGTCAGCTGCTGCCTGAGGACCAGTCTGTGAGTATGGCAGCACATCATCCCCAATCTCCCCAGCTCTGAGCTAGAAAAGCAGCATCATGCTGGGATGTGCTTGCACTGGAGCAGGAATAGACCCCTGTGGGGATCAAAGTGCAAGAGATATGTACCACCATGATATGCTTTTCAATATATCATTCCTAAAGCTGTATCACACCTTTCTCTTCTCTCTGAGGTATCTGGACTGAATTCTAATGGATTTGAATATATTTGAAAAAGGCTTGAGGACCAGAGACAGAATATTTTTAATCAACAGAATATATATTATTGTTAACTCTTCTTAAAATGAGCACCTGAGACAATCAGGCTCTTTGTACTGGGTAGTACACAGTCACATAAAAAAAAAAAAAAAGCAGACTGTTTCCTCCTCCTACAATTCCAGTGCTCTCAGCATGCTTTGTTCTGATATATAGGCTCTTGAGAATTATACTGTATACTTTACCATGTTAAAATTCTTCTGTTTCTGATGAAACGGAGTCCTAAGCAGTTTTAGGGGGTGGGAGCTTTTTACCTAGATTCTTCTATATTCTTGCCCTCCCTCATATCCAGACATACAAAGGATCTTACTCTAAAAGAATACAGGAGTTTCTTTTATTTGCTGCTTATGCATTTAAAGAGCTTGGCTTTTGAGCCCAGAAGGCTAAAAAGCAAGCACTTTACAGCTCAGGTAAAACATGAGAACAAGTAGCCATTTCTAAATGTGCTGAAATTAAAAATTGTAATGCAATCCCCCTCTATTTTCTAACTATTTCTCTTGACTGTGTTCTGCTTTACCAGAATTTTGGTTTCTGCACAGCAGTGATGGTAAAACGTCCCTCAGAAGACCTTCAGGTGGACTGCCAGTTGTATGGACATCAGGTACCAGCTCCATATAGTCCCTTGCTTTCCTAGCAAGGGGTATCCTAGCCTCCTGGTACTGTTACAAGTCATCATCTTGAGTTTACTTCTTTCACTGTAGGCTGCATTAGCTATCTGTGATAACTTGAGTTTAACTTTGTATCCTAAAAGCCAAGGTAGGGTAGCTCCTGATTATCCTACGGATTTCTGTGCTGGGAATTATGTCATGTCTGCCATCCATGCTTGACTCAATTTGTCCTCCTGACTATCTGGGAGATTTGCATGCGTAGCAGGGCAAAGGGAACGAAACTCTGCTCAGCTAGAGGGATGGGGCAGATAAATGGAAAACAGAAATCAGCATTGTGAGGCGTGAGGCTTTTAGTCCTTAGACGTGACTGAATTCAGGGACCTTGTCCTGCACTGCTGTAGCAAGGGGAAGGAAACATGCACTTGACCTGAGTACTCCCCAGGTATTTTAGCCTACATTTGGTCTCCGAAGGACTAGGTGTGGCTGAATACTTCCTATGGACAACAGCTCTTGGTAACTCAATAGTAATTAGCTGTCTTACAGGTATGTGAAAGAGAAAATGAGACAGCTGGTCTTGAATATTTTGCCAGCTGTGCAGGTGGCCCTGAAAGTTCATATAGCACAGAATTTGGTCCTAATGATTCACTGGCTATAAAAAATGTGTTCCTGGTTCCTGTGCATGTGTTCAAATGCAAATCAGGCTTCTGTGACGGTCAGGAACATTTGAACTTGGGTTGAAGGCCTATAGCTAGTTAGGAGCAGGGTACCTAGTAAGGTGTCAACGACCTGTATGTCACAAGCCCCAAATCACTGAAAACCAACACAAACTGTTTTTCTTTTCCAGCCTGGAGTTACCTATGCTCATCCAGGTCAAGATACATCAGCAGGACTGGTGCCCAGTGCTGTAGGCTTCACAAACCATAATCTTAGGCTTTCCCACAATAACCCTGTTGCATCTGAATCCAGCTCTTCAGAAATTTTACGTTCCATGCTCTCAGCAAAATCAGTAACAAAGAGAGCAGTTGCAGATGCTGCTCAGCATGACAAAGTACCTCGCCCAGTTGGCTTTGTGCCTCCTCCTCCTCCCTGCCCTGGGAAGATTCACCATTTCGATATCTAGGCTGTGTTTCAGACATGCAACGCAGCCAAACTGAAGGATCAGTGCAGCAGCAGCAGCAGCAACACACAGACCATAACATCGAGTACAAATAGGTGAGAACACTTGACTCTGAGCCCGGATGAGTTTTACCCTCCAGAGAGCAGAGCCGTGGTCAGGGTCTTGCAAAGGCCTGCTCCAAAATCTTGATGATTACAACATATAGCAGTAGTTTACTTTACATACAAGGATTCTCTAGTTAAAATACAAGAAAATATTGTTTCAATGAAACTGTTGTAAGGGCTATACAACAGTTGTAGCTTTGTGATAGAAACACCACCTGAAAGGTTAGTTCACAATAAAATGTTCAGTGCTTTGCTACCTTCTATCTGTATCTATTTTCATTTAGTTGTCAAGTATCTCCTTCACAGCATTATGAGTCATATTCTGGGCTTGATTTCAAAACCACTAAGCTCCTGCACTTCTCATCAGCTTCACTGGGATGTGTGGGTGCTGAGCACTGCAGAAAATCAGGTCAGTCCTCTCTTTTGATCACACATCAATAACACTAAAGAAGTGGCAGGAAAAAATGTATTTTTCCCTTCCACCTGTAATATTTTCTAGCATGTACCTACTTTTGATATCCACCAGAAGTACCTCAAAACTTTTGGACATGGCATAAGAGCATCCATGTCTATGAAAAGAACAGAGAATCAGGACATACTCATTGCTGGCCAGCTGAAAGTATCAATCCCTGCAGCCAAATACGTGTGTATTGTCTGTCTTCCAGCAGACACACAGGTGCAGTACAATCATGGAGTCCTGCATGGTCTGTGTGCATATGAGGAAATGCCAATTCAAGAGAATAAAAAATATATGACAGACATGTATCTCATAAAACAGGGCCCAGACAGTGATGGCAATTTACCATTGTCCTAGCAGTCAAATCTTCCCTGAATTTCTGGCACATGTTAGAGGCAGAATCTATTCTAGGTAGAGAATTAATAAGAGACTGGGGCCAGAAGGATTTTTACTGCCAGCCAGACTGGAATTCTGCAGGCCCTGGGGAGCAGTCTCTAAGACAGTCATGAATCTTTAACCAGGAACAGCACTTGCTACAAGATAATTATCATGCAGGCAGCAAAAAATTGCAGAACACATGTAATTTTTGAACTGTTTCAAATAACCTGTCCTGTTCTCCTAGTTAAAACCCTCCAGTACTCAGTAAGCAACACAACTAACGTTTGCTCTTGGTGATAGAGCAACAGCTCACAATACAAAAAGGTTCTGCTCTGCTGTGTTGATGGGGAAGGGAAAAGCCATTGGCACTTGCACCAGTGCTTCAGCTGGGTGTGTAAAGTAAAGGCAAATCAGCCTAGACTCTATAAACCATGGTCTAATGTGATGGCAGCACACTGAGGGCAAGCTCTCCCCATGAAGGTATCTGCTCTCACATTTCAAGCAAATGCTGAGTTTTGCAGGAAGCGTGTTGTGGGCAATTGCACCAGCCACAGCCAGTCAGTGGCTCAGGGAGTTTTTGCTTCTCTGTAAAGGAAAGATTCCAGTATGTCCTGCATGCAGCCATTCCTTCAAAAAGTTCTAGTACTAAGCTGTAGAAACCTGTTAATGCAGTAAGATACGTGATCTTCCCATCTCGCTGCACGAGACACAATACAGGATTCAATGAAATGGCAACTATTATGTTTTGCATCAGTGTAACACCAGATACGTGAGACTTTTCAAAACAAGGAATCACCATAACTAAGCCATAGAAATTGTCTTGTATATACTGAAATAGGAACTACATTGTAGAAGAGAGGGTGTTTTCCAAGCTTAGAAAATTTCCTGATGGCAGAAACAGTATGTTTCTAGAAGGGATCCCTGCCCCTGGGGATCTCTGAAATCCAGAAATGCAGCATTTTCTTGTTGCCTTTTGCAACCACGCAAAGCAAAGATATGTAGCAGAAACATCTGCAGGCTTCATACTTCACAGATGTTCTCCTACACCTGGTGTAACCACTCCCTTGTTTTCTAAAACAGGAAGAAAAAAAATTTTCTCTGTATTCCACTTTGGTAGCTGTACATCATCTTCTTTCTCCTTAAGAGAGTTCCTTAAGAGTGCTCCTCTTAAGGACACATTGTGCCCCCTTACAGATCTGTTTTCCAAAGTGATTGCTTTGAAGCAGTCACTTCGTCTACCACCAGTACAGCTCCCTTTTCATATGCCTGGGCCTTAGTAACAGATTCAGTATTTAACAATCGATTCCCTGGGCAATGAGAGATATGAAATGGTGGTACGTAAAATACAAGTGCCTCCTCTCTTGAAATGCAGCATGAAGAGCTTTGTCAGGTCTGCATCACTGGCTGACAATGTTTTTCAGCTTTTTCAAACTGTGTTTTGCAAAAGCATATGTACTTTGCTGCTTTGGTTGCACATGCTCAGATTTCCCAGCTGTGTCCATGTTTTGAGGTCAGCTACTTCAACAGAGAAATTTTTCCTTTCCAGGCAGAGGAAGAGTACAAAGAACAGAGTCAGGGATATAACAATTCCCTATTATAAGAAGCACCGATACAGCCAGTACTAACTGGCACCCATCTCCATAGAAATGCCACGCACTGTAAGGATAAAGAAAATGAGTTATTATCCTTTAGCCGCAGGGGGAGCATCCCCAGGCACAAGGAACAATGTGAGAGAGTCTGCATTGCTGCTTCTGCGGTTCCTGTACTATGGCTACAGCAGTGTTTCTCAACATTCACCCCTCGTATCCCTTCCCTCCGGGATACAGTCCGTGCATTATCCCTCACCCGACACATGAGGGGCTCTTTCTAGCAGCCATGTGCCCCTTCTGTCCTGCTTTTGGAGTGTTGCACCTCTGCCACCAAACAAATTCTTCTGAGAAGAGTTTCAGCTGCAGTGCTGTTGCAGGTCTTCTGGCTGTATGTATAATCCCAGCTTTCTGTGGACATTCCCTGGGACACATTCTTCTGTCTCCTAGATGCTTTAAACACTTCTGGGCTAAGATTCTTTACACAGTCGATAAAAAAAAATGACAATATAGAAATTTTTAGCTACCCCAAACATCACAGCAGTATTGAAGAGACAATTATGCCCTTTACTTGCACTTTTTCTTCCTCATTGAATATAACTTCCAAACCTAAAGGTACTTGGTGTCCACCAACAGAACGCTGCAATCACAGAGTCCCATGACAAAAAATAACAGCCAGGGAAATGGTAACCCAATTTCTGGTATCCTTCAAGATGAAATGCTGCAGAATTGCCCCTTAGTAGAAAACCAGTGACATTCACTGGGATCCTTCCCAAGTAATGGTCACTGTCACTTTTCCAGATCTTCAAGACAGGAGCTACTTGTAGAGTTATTCCTCCTTGTCTCCAGCATGGAGTTCCTGACAGGTTGTTCACAAGGCACACCACTGTCATTTCAAACTAAAGTTTCTCCAGGAAGAATTTTCCATGACCCTTGAGAGGTCTCAGTGCCTCCAGGGCTAAGGGGTAGCATTCAACTGTAGGTATCCAGATGGGTAGAAATACTCACAAAATGAATCCAAATTGAGCTCTCTATCACAGCCAGACTTCATATAGTAGAGTTAATGTATTTGTTTACAACTGGCATTTTGTTGGGGTCCCTCCCCCTGCCATGGGGCCCTGGGAGATGGGCCCTGAGGGCACAGACACGGGGTTTCCCTGCCCCTGGTCACCTTTGTTTCCCATTGGTTGGTTTGTGTTCCCCAGTGTGGCCAAGGACCCTTGGTCCTGTGACTGCGGAGCTCCTGAGCTGAGCCCTGGCCATGCGGCTGGAGAAATAAACATCTCTGAAACATCTACCACGAATCTGTCCATATATACTTCGCTTCCACGGGACTCCTGGTTTGAAATATACTTGTTGCAAAATGGATCAACCTTGTGACATTTATCCATTTCCTGTTCAAATTAATGAGACCTTTATCATTGTTTTATTTGGAAGAAGAACTGGATCACTGACAGAACACAACTGGAGCCAGACCTGTTCTGAATTTAGGTTTATTCAAGCAAATCTGGTTTCTTAAGGAAGTAGCTTTCTGTGTGTATTCTTATCCCTTGCCATGAGGTCAAAATTGCATGATCTGCCCGGTGAAGTCCAAATTAGAGATGGAAAGCCAGGAGGAAAAAGGGCTCTCTGGTCTCAGAGGGAGCAACAACACTTCTGTAAAACCTTGTAATCATTGACTTAGTGTTTACTGTTGCAGCTGTAGGTTTAAAGGTGATGGTCAGTATGTAATAAAAAGGGGGCACAAGTTTATAAAGAGACACAGTTCCACTATAAGAGTCTGTGATCTTAGGTTTCAGCCCCTCCATCCTGACTGACCACCCTGATCTGAAGCACTGGCTGTCTAAGCAAAATGGTTTGGTTTGTTTGGATGCTCTTTGGCATCCAGGTGCTTTGCTCCTGCACTGCTGCCCCTCCAGCCCGAGGAGCAGGGGCTGCACTGCTCTCCCCCCGCTGCGATGATGCTGCAGTGGAGGAGGCTGCAGACCTGGCTCTCCGCCAGATCAATGCTGACCGAGAAGAAGGCTATGTACTCAGCCTCTACAGAATTGCCAGTGCCCGAGAACAATCACAGGTAAGTCACCCTCTTGCTCAATATATGTTTCTCCCTGTGTCTATTTCTTAGAAATATCTATTTGAATGAAGAAAATTTCAAAAGGCAAATGCAAAGTTCTATTCACAGGACTCCAGAGGCCATGTCAACTTTATGCACAGACTAGAAACAATTTCATCACACTGTGGGCAATTAGAGAGCGAATCTCAGTCATGACTCTCTGCTGCCTGCCCTTGGAATAGCTCCAGGCATTGGTTCAAATTTGATATGAAACACCACTACTCCTATTTAATTTCATTTTACACCTTCCTCCCACTGCCTTGAGCAGTTGGGAGTGCAAAGGCTAGTAAGTCATCGTGTGTTTTGCACAAAAGATATGTGCACTAACAGGTGCAAACACATCCTGCTTGGGACCAAGGAATTCCTTTACAGACCTCTAAAAGATGACTCATTCTTGAGAAGAAATCTGAAACCAGTTCAAGGGCAAAAAATACACTGGGAATACCTATAGAATATCACTCACATTTCCTCAAGTATCGTATTTCTCTGTGTGTGCTTAATTTATGACTACTTTGTGTTACAATAACTATATCTACTGGCACTAACTAGGGACAGCCTGAAATGAATTCACAAGGGCCCGCAGCAGATTAGGCACTATGGAAGCCTGCTGCTAACATTCCCTGCAATGCCTGCTCATTTCCCATAAGCTTACCTGAAAGGCTGAGTTCTGAACTCTAAAGAAAATTAGGCTCTTTGCCAGATGCTTAAAGATCTGTACTGGCAAGGATACGACACTTCTTCCTGCTGCTCTTACAAGGACATGGTTCCTGCAGACACACTGTGGACTCCAGCAACCCGAGATCTCACAGCTAAAGATGCTCTGCTGTGCTTTACACTATGTCCTCTATATTGCCTTGCTCAGGTGACAGAATGTGCCCACTAAGCAACTGCATCAGGTCTCCCCAGAATTTTTCCACATGATGCATGTGAGCTGGCCCAAAATCTGCATCACCAGTCATGGAGTTAGGTGCTCGGACCCCTTCCTGGGGCTATTTAATGGAGTTAGGTACTCAGACCCCCTTCCTTGGGATATTTCCTATTGACAAGAATTAGAGCCTCCTATGACCACCCTAGAGTGCAGCATGGTGGGTACAGACGTGCTGTAAACCACCTCAGTCATCTCCCTACCTAGTCTTCTCCCTTCACCTGTGCCAAAGATAAAAGATATCTCAGCACAGGAAACTTTTGGTCCTTGGTTGTGATTTGTCTGTCACTCAATTTCCTAAAGATGTAACTTACTGCTTTAGAGAAAGCATACTTTGTTCATCTGGGGGTTTAATTTACTTATGTACTTGTTTTGTTTTGGTTTGGTTTTTCGGTTTCTTTTTTTTTTTTTTTTTTTTTTTAATTTTGTTATAACAAACTAGACATTATAAAATAGCTGCAGATTTAAAACTGAGAAAATATATTTGAGTACAAATAGTGTGTGAAACTTAATACTTTCTTCTTTTTTTTTTTTCCTTTTTTTTTTTTTTTTTGTTTTTTTTTTTTTTTTTTTTTTGCATCTAATATTGCAATAACAAACTAGACATTCTAAGCCCTTTGTCTCATTGTTGCTGCTGCTGGGACTGAGTACATAAGGAGCAGTCAGCAATGTCAAGGGGGTTCATGGACAGTTACAACCTTATGCCATCTCCCATTCCTCTCAAAAAAATTAGGAAGTTTTTTTTCCCCACACCAGTCAATAGTCCTTCCTCTCACTTTCTTAAGCAGTACTGAGGATAAAAACATTTTCAAAGTTACTTCAAATTCAAATCTGCCCTTAAGCAACCTGTGGTTCAGCTTTGCTCTAATTGAAACTAATGAGCCATCTGCTATTAACTTATATGCAAGTAGGACAGAGCTTGCTTTCGTACAAGATACTCATGATTAGCTTCACTGACAGGCACTTAACCAAAATTACAAAACATGCCAAAATATTTCATTTCTTTCTCTTGCAGAAGGTCACCCTGCTGCCACATCTCCTCTGGCTCCCAGGCTGCCCAGCACACATTGCAGCCTGGCACCAGCAGTGCTGAGGAAGGCATCTTTTTGGCAATGCAGGAAAGATATACAACCTTTTATTCAATACTAAGCAGATATCAAAAGGCCTTTGCATAATGGTCTTCTAATGAAAGTTAAAATAAGGATGATTATACCTTCAGTGATCTGCTGAGCTCCGAATAAGCCCCAAATTATCCGTTCCCCAGTGGAGGATGGTACACACAGAAGCAGGTAGACCAAAAGATGTGTAGATTTTATGATAACCTCATCTGCTTATTAAAGCTTGCATTATACAAGAGAGCTACAGGCAACAAGAAATGCAGTTTAGTCTGCCCTGGTTGCATTTAGGGTTTCTAGGATCACCAAGCTTTATAATCAATACTCATGATTCAGCTGAGGAAACCCATCTAACACCAAACACATTTGATTATAAGAACATTTCTTTAATGAGGTATGTGTGTGCTTTTACCTCCCGAATACTTTAACAACCAGCTTGAAAGCTCAAGTCACCAATTCCAAATATGAGACTCCTTAAAGATACACATTTTTCTTGGCTATTTCTTCTTCATGTGGATAGTCTTAGTGATGGCTTTTTTCTTACAGAAGTTATATTTAAAGTTACAAACTTGTACCAAATGTGGCACTACTCAAAAACATATTTTCAGCAAATAGCAATTACTCTTTGATAAGTCTCACTTTGTGTTTACTGATTTAAGCCACATTAGCTATCATACTAAAGAGACATATCATCATGGTATTTAGATATTCCGTATGTTAACAGAAAATTATGATTAGTTTCTACCACAGAAGGATCTGTGCAGCCAGGTGTGGGGATACTGCCATGCCACTGCACAAACATCACTGCTGCACCTCAGCATCACTCTTTGTCAAAAGAGCTTTTGATTGTTTCACGGCTTTCAAAGTGACACTTATAATTAAACCTCAGGATTAGTGTAAGCAAGCCCTGAGAGCTCAGTGCAAGGCATTACCAGATCACTTTATAGAACACTTAGGAAAAAGAAGACAATATGAAAATACAAAAAATCGTAGAAAGCATGAGAAGTTGTGCATGTAAGAATAGAACTAAGAGACAATGATAACAAAACAATTTAATCATTCTTTATATTTATTTTCTATTAGTTTTGCCCTTTCATATTTAAAGGGTTTAATATTACTAGTATATATGGCAGAGCTCACATAAAATCACCATCCCACAGATCTCTATAGGGTGTGATCAGAGTAGTTTGTATCACTCCATCTCCTCAGAACTCCAGAGCAGATACCACTTAGTGGTTTTCTGAGCAGTATAAACACAAAAAAGGCAGGAGAACTCCAGCTTTGTAAGCCCTATTGACAGGTATTTAGTCACTGTTAAACAGAAACCAAAACTAAAGCCAAAATGATACAGATACTGGCCCAGACTTCCACAAGACTGCTGCCCCATTTAGTGTTTTCTCTACAAACCAATGGAATCAAGCAGGGATGAATGAATACGGCTCTCATTCAATTTTGGTTTTTCTCCCCCTTCAGCAAAGACATAATCTCAGTCTAAACACGCAGCTAACGCTCACATCTAAGTTCTCGAGGACGTATAAATGACAGTTGCCCTCTTTCCAGCTTTCCACTAAAGATATAAATAAAACATGATCTAGCTAAGCTGTATCCTTGATAAATATGCTGGAAAGGTGCTTACCCATATCTACAGTGGAAGCAGAATGAGGATCTGCACCATGCAGCATCTCATCTTCCTGCACTATGTGATGTAAGCACTAGACATGCAGAGCTGTACTTTTAGTGCTTCCTTGTACTTCTTGCCTGGAAAGATGTTTGCCCAAAAGTTGAGCCTGAACTGCTTTGTGCACCCTATGCTGCAGTGAACTGAACACGGGTTTCTTGACTTAAGCACAGGTCAGAACTCAAGCACTGGACTGAAGCTTTAAGTGTGTCTGAGACATCCATGTGACTCTGCAAGGTGTCTCACAGCACTCCCTGATAGCTGACAGAATATTTAAGCTTCTGCATCAATGCAGCCTTTGCCTCTTTACAGCAAGTGCAAAGCATCCACACTTCAAGAAGACACTGCCCTAAGAAATAGGATATTTCTCTTTCTAATGCCTATTGGGAATGTTCCATGTTAGCAGTTTTTTATTAGTTGTGGTATTTATCATCTCGTTCTTATTTCAGGCAAAATAACCAACCTTTCAAATCTGATAATGAAAGTTGACAATGAAAACATCAACATGTTTAGTCTTTATTTTTGGGTTCTGGTTGGTACCAGAATCAAAAGAATAGAACTGACCAAAGGACTGTTCTTTATGTAAAGCTGGGTAGCTGCATGACTAAGTTTGTTCTAACAGGGCCTGAATTTCTCCTGATTTGCCACTTTTGTCAGAGACAGTGCTCAGGTTTCAGGATATCTATGCATTCCACCTGGATGTTTTCCATTTCTCCATCTCTCCTTTTTGTGTGTCCCTACCTTGTTTGATACAAAACTGGGATGTGACCTTTTTTGTTTCTTGTTTTCAGGAGATCACTGGTTCTGTCTTCTATCTCATCTTGGATGTAGTAGATACCGAATGCCATGTACTCAGCAGAAAGATGTGGAAGAACTGTAACCCCAGACCTGCTCATTCAACTGTAAGGATTTTATTTTTCTTTTTAATCTCACATATGATGAGTTACTCAGGTACTACTGATGACAGTAAAACCCCTACACTTGTGTTTTTAGTGAGCAACAAAGCTTAGAAAAAAATCAAAGTCCATTTTATAATATCCAAAATTTTACTCTGTACCTTCTAATCAGTTTATAGACCGGCAAGATTTATTTTAAAAAGTGAAAAATAAAAGAAAGTTTTTGACCAGAGCTAATAAACAGACCAAACTAAATACCCATGCTAGGACACTATTTAGAATAATGGTTTACTTTTTATAGCAACCCTGTAAGAGTTTATTTTAAAGACAGCCTGTCAAGAAGGGAATAAAAGAAACACAATTTTATATAACATGTGATTTTTGGTTTAGTTTAATTCCACTTTTATTCTGACAACTTTGCAAAAATTGCACTGAAATAGGAGAAAAAGGAAAGCTCAGCAAGATAAGCTGCAAAGACAGAAAGTGATCGAAGACTGTTGCTACAGGTGACTGAAACTATTCTGAGCAAGAGAAAAAAACCCTTAGAAAATGAAGAATGACAAGAAAAAAGTTTCACATGAAAAAAATAAAAAAAGGAAGTTATGATTAAATTGTCCTGGACTGCTTCTAAGGTCAATCAATTTTAACTTTTCAATGAAAAAGTAGAAAAAAATAAAAAGAATTCTGCTCACTTATATTAGAGTGTTTTCAGCAGAAAAAGGGCACAAAGCCTATATGGTTGATATGGCTTCAGTGAAGCCAAGAAATGCATGTCCAGAGGCCTTGATCACACATGTAGGAATATCTAAGAAGCTCTCAGAGAATATACTTTCAACTCTTAAATATAAAAGCACAATGGATATTAATACGCCAGTACTTTTTTCTGCCATAAAGTTGGAGTTTTTTGTGTGCAAGGGTGACCCTACTGTGCCACAAAACTGATTTATGGTCCTTCCTACACTCTCCCTATGATTATAGGGAAAAAGGGGAAGGTGGAAGACAGGTGACTGGATCCAGACACTCTGAAATGATCTCTGGGTTTAAACTCTCTGAGTTCCAGACATAGACCCAGCCTCTGGGAAAGGAGCACTCTGTGACACTTGGGCACTTCTCAGCTGCCAGAAGAGTGGCCCTGGGCAGGTCGCCCCACAGTCAGGCACTGCATCTGTATAGCTCAGAATCACACCAGGGGATGAGCTGGCCTTTTATTTCGAAAGGATATGCTTAGAAACGTGCTTCATTGTCATTTGAGTATTAACAAAACTTTGGTTTTGAAAAGAATTCCATGAATGCAAGAAGAAAATTAACCACTCCTGTTTAGGTCCTAGATGATTAGTGTAAAGTGTGCAATATTAATAGTTTTTAAATATTTATATTGTTTTAGGTTTACGGTCAATGCAAAGCAATTATCTACATTAATCAGGCAAGAAATATTGCTCATCTGAATACTTATGAGTGCAGTTTACAACCAGGTATGTCTTTAACACAGTCTTTATAAGAGAGCTGGAAAAACTCTTTGCCAAATAGCATTACTTTAAATTTTAAACGTAATTATGACACTGCAGTATCTCCATTAGCTTCAGCTGCCCTGATTTTCTCAATTCAGTGATCATAAGGCCAGGGAGGTCCTGCAGCTCAAAAGAGTTCAGTAATAACTGTTTTAACCTCTGGGACACTCAGCAGAGCCTGTGTATGGGCTTTTACCCTCTGAACCAAAAAACATTTTTTATGGGTTTGTGAAAGGCAAGGAAAAACAGCAAGCCCACTGTCAATAGGTTGAACTTTTTCCTTCAGTGTCTGCCTCCAGTGCAACATTTTTATGGGTCTGCAAATACATAAAGATTCAAAATTATTGAGGGGTGCAAACCACATATTGTTACTCCAGGGCAGTGGAGGACAAATGGGCAGGGTTGGGGGCATAGATGCATTTACAGTGACCTGCATTATCAACATGCTTTGATGGTTATGCCTTGTCTAATGACATTGCTCTGTTTGAATAAAAAGTTCCACGCAGATATATTTGGTCAGTATGCCCTGACTGCCCGGCTGATGATTCTCCAACTAAGCCCGAATACTTGGAGACTGCTGTTCAAAGTCTTGCCAAGTTCAATGCAGAGAGTGAACAAACTCATTACTTCTCTGTTCTCAATGTCACAAGAGCTTCAATGCAGGTAAGCCAAGGCTCATCTGACTTGTTTTAGCCCTCAAGAAATATGGATCCTCCAGACTACAATTTGTTTTGTCTTAGAGGTTATTTTGATTTTGTATCTCATTTCAACTATGCCAGTCCCCGAGTTACTAAGATTGTGCATAAATAAGAAGTACAAAATGAAGCAGCACTGGCAAACAAACATTTGCTGTAACACAACTAACAGTAATGCCCCAAGTATCACCTGTTCCTTCCAGACTTAGCAGGAGTTTTTCATCTATTTCAAGGTCAGTAAAATTCTTTATTCTTCCTGACACATGCACAAGTTCTAATTGCCACTGGCCTCTCATTTACAGTGGGTCGTTGGTCCTGCATTTTTTGTGGAGTTTTTAATTCAGGAGACATCTTGCTCCAAAAATGACACGGTTGCTGACATCTCCATGTGTGAGCCACTTCCATTGGAAGTAGCTGTAAGTACTTTTCCTTGTACAAACACCAGTTTTCCAGATACTATGACTCCTCAGTGAATATTTAGTATTTATCTCCTTGGGTCTTTGCAGACAAGAACCAAAACCCACAGTCATATTTTTATAGATTGTAGCTATATACTGTCTTGCAAATCTACAGACTGCTTTAGAATAGAGAAACATTTCAGCAAAAGTTCTGAATTTTTACCAGAAGTCCATAACAAAAGAAAAGAAAACAAAACAAAAAATCCAGAAAAAGGTGGAGTAGCCATCACCTTACAAAACTGAATGAGTCTTAAGGATTTCTTCCAAGGAAACAGACATAGACAATAAATCACAAACAATGCATAAAGAGTATATTCATACAATCAGGTCGGCTAAGGAAAACATTTAGGAACTGAGGAAAAAATTGTAAGAGAAACTGGAAGGCCATATGGGCATGTTGTCAAGAGATAACATTTCAAGCCCCATCTTGAGTGACATCCAAGCCATGATACCTACAGCCCAGTACAAACACAACTACTAGAAACAGCATTTTTTTCACAGTTTCTTTCACTAGAATGGTGTGAAAATAGTTCTGTGTGGAAAATTATATTATGTTCCATACACAACTTGCCTGCATAGAGATATTCTGCTGAAAGAGGACTTAAGCAAGCTGTTGTAGTTTTGCCTTAAGTAGCCAGCTTATTTTTGCTATTGTGTTACCTAACCCTCCTTAGCAAACATAAGGCCTTTATCAAAACAGTGCCTGCCTTTGTAAGGTTGCCAATCCCAAAACAAAAGTTTGCCCAAGCTGTTTATCCCTACAAATGCACTTAAAAGCTATAACTATTTAGCCTTTCATTATCACTTATTTTACAAGATAGGAGCTTAGTATCAGTGCTCCATGTGAAAAAATGCTTGTATTTTCTTCTTACAGAAAATCGGTTTCTGCAAAGGGTCTGTAGTAAAAAGTCACATGGAACAGTTTGTCACAGTATCCTGTGAAATCTACAGTCAGCAGGTATTTCTTAATCTAATCTTAATATTGCAAGAGTAATATTCCTTTACAAAACAAGTATTGAACTTTTGAAAGCCTAGCCATTTTTAAGTTTTCTTATTCACAAAGACATGTCCTTCAAGAAAGTGATAAGGCCAGATCAGGAAGAAATCTCTCTTGTGATAAAACAGACTGTTGTTGGGTGGATAAAAAGGCAATAGAGTGGGTATAGAAACAATCATGCAGAATGTGTTCAGAATGCTCTACAAAGAAATTGTAAATCACAAATGGAATGCAAGGGGATATTACTGTAATCACCCAAGTTTCATGCAGCCATCTCCCCTGGCACAGGAAGTCACTACATCCATCTATCCTTTGAGCTTCTGTTCTGTAGCTGGTCTGGGAGGACTAGAGATGCAGCAGATTCTTAGTGTGAAGGGTAATCTCTAAATCTGAAGGAATTTGGAATTGCTTCAATTTAGATAATGCTTATTCCTTGTTACTTAGGATCCTGCCACTGAAGAGGAAAACCAGGAAGCTAATCAGACACCTGGAAAACCCAGGCAGGATCAACAGGCTTCCCCTTCAGATGCCAATCCCTTCTCTCCACACCTGGAAAAAACAGTGGGCTGGGTTAAAATTCTACCCCCTTCAAATGAGGACATCACTTTCCACAGCCTACGAGAAAGTCAAAACAAACATAAAGATAGAAAGCCAGTTCCACCTAAGGCTGCAGGATCTGTACCCCGCCTCGATGGAGAAAAGACTCAAGTAAACAAACCAGACCTGACCAAACCAGTCACTGGACCAGTTATTCTCCCTTTTCCTGAAGAACCTTCTCTATCAGATTCATGTCCAGGAGAAGCAAAGCAGATGGATGGCATCCTCCATCCTTTGATAACTAGAATGCCTACCACAGTCTAGCCAGCATCCACACACCTCAGCTCTCTGCAACAAAATAACAGCCAAAATGGCAACATGGTTTTCAATTTGTGTAACATCTTCAAATAAATAAAGTGTTTATTACAGTCTTCATCTTTGGCATTCTCAGTTTTATGAAAGCACAAGAACAGATTGGGAAAAGAAATTTAACTGGGGCATTTTCCAACAAAAGTATTTGGCTTTTAATTCTCAAATTCCTCCCATTGGGCAGAGCATGAAGGAAAAGTAACTGTGGAGGATAAAAGAACTTGCAGGGCTGGGACAGCCCAAATACATCAGAAAAAAATATCCTCAGTAGCAAAATTCTGTCAGGGCCCAGTGCAGGATGCCTTCTCCCCAAGGGATAGTGAGATGGAGCCAGGTGTGACAACCAGGTTGGCAGGGCAGGGGCCTGGCCCGTGATGCCTGAGGGGGTGAGCAGGGCACACCCAGGGATGGAAGTCAGGTTGTAGGAAGAAGCCAGTTCACCATGAAAGTTCAGGGGTGGTGAGGCAGGTCTGAGGTCAAGCCAGGAATGAGTTAGCAAGGCATGGTCAGGGGCTGGTGTGGTTATGGTAGCCAGAGTCAGGCACAGCCCAGCGGTGTCCGAGCAAGTCTGCAGTGACCACACAGGCGTGAGGGACACAAGGCTGCAGGTCTGAGCCTGCGTCTGCATCTGCAGCATCTGCGGCCAGGCACAGGCACAGCTGGGATGCAGCAGGAGCTGGAGCTCGGGCAGGGGCCCGCACGCTGCAGCCTCAGCCTAAAGCAGCTCCTGAGGGAAGCGGCGTGGGTCAGGCTGGGCGGGGGCCTGTCCCCAAGGTCACCTGGGAACAGCCCCGGTGTGCTGAGCCTGGCATCCGGCACCAAACCCTCGTGGAGCAGGGACGCTCTCGGGGCCTTAGAGAGCCACGGCACTGACAGGGCATGAGCAGGGAGCAGCACTTCAGCACCGGGTAGCATTAAAAGCTAGCGAGCTTTTGCTATTTTGTGGGTAAACTTCTTAACTATAATGTGAGGATCTTAGCCTATTTTTTAATTTCCCATAGAAGATCTCAAGAAAGATTATTTTTTTCTTAATGCTTCATACCTCACTTAAAGCATGTGGAAGAGCCTACACATGTGTGAAACCTCTGCATGTAATTCTGGCTGGTGGAGAATCAAGTCCAGGCTATTCAGATTCTTATGTTCTACTGATGCTGCTGTGTAGGAAAAACAATGATTTAAAAAAATCAGCCTAATACTTTCTTGAGAAATAAAAGCCACAGGGACACTTGACAGCCTGCAGCTAAGAAGAATCGATTTCGCTGAAGTCAGACATAGTAATTGTACTGACAAAACCAAATATAAATAAATGAGAAGACAAGAAGAAAAAGAATGAACATAGGAAAGAAATATTATCTGTGGCCAGGAGTACACTGATATTTGCAATAATTATGGGGTTTCTATGAGACCACAAAGCCTTTTTCTAGTTGCCACCAGATCTGTAAAACCATTTGTTCAAAACAAAATCAATAAAATATTATTGTTTCTGAAGTTTTTATGATACTGTATTATCCCTAGAGATCCTGGATGACTTTTACATTTAAAGACCCTTCCAACAAAAAATTATGGTTTTGTCAAAGTATCCCGGCATTATGCAAGATGATTAAAATGTATTATTTTATTATTATAAATAAAATATAAAGTATTATTTTATTTTGAGTGAGGCCAAAATAATATTGAAATATTGCGTGGAGTTATATTCACAGACACTATGTTTGCTTTTTCAGTCTGCAAAACTCTTACAAACATAAATTTTATATAAAGAAGTAATTTAATTGCTTCAAAGACTAAAATAAGCCAAACAGTGATGTGTGAAACCTATCAACTGAGCCAAAAGTAATTCTATTTCAATCCCACATTATGAGAAATTTCAATATATTTTGGTTTCATTCATTTCAGAGTAGAAAAACTTTCAAAATCAGATCATTCTCAAAAAATCCTAAAATTCAAATTCTAACTAATTTTTATTGTGGTAGGAGCTCTAGGCTGTGTCAGCATTCCCTTTTTTATCAAGTCATTGAATTACAGCCTCTTGTTTTTCCCTCAGGAAGTTTCACCTTTGCCAGCTCAGGTTTCTCTAATACCCTCTCTAACCAGTGTGTTCTACTTCCCTGGACAGGAACCACTGTTCTGCCATATGCCAAAATGTGGGATACCAGGCACTGCTCCCTGCCCTCATGCAGAGCACCCATGACTGCCTTTAGTGAGTTGTGGAACAGAGCACTGGGGCAACAGCCTGTCACACTTCAGGGATTTTCAAAATGTTGGGTTTTCCCCTTTTCAGTTAATCACCACACTTACCACTTCTGCTGCACAGTCCTTTTTATTAACTGTTTGCATGTTGATGCTATTCTCACGGTGGCTCCATCAGTTTAATGATGCTACTGAGACTTTTACCAACATACACAACCAGATTCTCCCCCCAAAGGAGCACTGGGGAAGAAATCAGCTTCATTTACTGCTAATCACAGCCAAGAATACCCCATTTCACTCAGCTCTTTTTCTTGACAACGGCTCCTTACAACAGTAAATTGAACCGCCACAGTGAATGAATATAAATGGAGTTGGTGTGAACATAAGCGGGGGGAGTTATAGGGGACACTGGCAAATCCGGATCCACAGTTTTGAGCATTCCATTTGGACACTGTAGAAATCATATTTGAATCAATGTTTTCCCTAACTTGGATCTGGGATTTGGGTTCAATGACTTCTCTGATTTAAAAATAAACAGCAGAAGGGGGGTTTATCTGAGCAGTAACTGCACCTCTAGTACAGATCAACAAAGCACCAGCGGTCAGTGCAGAGTCATGAGCATTTCCTTTATTTGCTGTGGCCACTCCAGCACAGAGTCCATACCCAGTTTCAGTGTCACCTGGGCCACTGCCAGTGTTTACCATAATAGAGTCCTGGTACTGATGTCCTAGATTAAATTCTTGAATTACAAGTAGTAGACTGAGGCTGTATTGTTTCTGTGTTTCCTTTGTCCCCAGGACACACCTGGATACTGCAGCACTCCCATATGGCATTGATATTATTAACAGCTGGTAGCATTTAGTCATCAAGACTTCAAATCCTGCTGCTGATTCAGCACCTTTATGCCAATCTGTGAGTGGGCCAGCACTGCAGCATTCTCCCTCCAGCACACCCACATGGGCAGTCTGGTCTCCACACAGTGACTCTCTGAGACAGGACTGCAGCAAATCCTCTTAAACACCTGCCCAGGTAGTGCTGAACCTCTCCATCTTCTGGCCTGGTCTCAGCTTCCAGCCAATGTGAGCAAAGCAGCTGGGCAGTAACACACCTTGTGTCCCTCTAGTCCTCCCAGGACTCTGAACTGTTAAGTACTGCTCCTCCTTATCTGGCAGAAAACAGGCCAGTGACATAAAGAAGCCTTCATCCAGTCACTAGAGATGAGAAGCAGATGGATTTGGGCAGACAATTCCCAATTCACTTTTCAATTTTGCTTTACAGTTTTTCAACACTTCTTGATCTTATATCATCCATTAATAACTTGTTATCTGGGCAATGTTCTGCTAAAATTTGGTCTGACATTTATTTGAAAAAAACATTCCAATTTCACACGAACAATGTTTTTTATTCAGGCACAGATAAATGATAGTCAATGACCTCCAGGACTGCCGACCTGTTTATCTGATATTTTCAAGCCTTTACTTCAGCATATAGGTGAGGCACCATGAATGCAAAAAAAGGGACAGTAACATTCAAAGGAAACAGAAGATTTTAAAAAGCAAGACCGATACATCAAAGTTTTTAAGATAGGTTTTAAAAACAAGATTTTTACAAAAGAAACTAAATATAAATTCTATTTGTCTGATTTCAGAACCTACCTATTGCAGACACTTCAAAGTTAAGCATTTTCTTCTGCATCTCTGAGATGTAGAACTCCCTCTGACTCCATTCTCAACATCAAATTCTCAACCTCACCTTTTCCCCCAGCCTCTCAAGGCCCTCTGCAAAAAGGTCAGTCTTTCAACATATCCTTACAGTCATCTTTACAATTAAACTGTTTTTTTCTAAAAAGCAATTTGCAGCCAAAGACACTGAGGACAAGACAAGGAATACTGACACCATTTTTATTCCATTTATTAGTCCTTGAGGCCTCCTAAGCAATGAGACTTCTGTAACTACATTGTCAACCTGCTCACTTGACAGTTTGCCTCCTCCAAATAGCTTTTGAACTTAAGGTCTCTTTGACTGAAATTTGATAGACAAGGTGATGAAACTTCTACAAGTTTGATAAAACCTGGTGACTGGTAAAGAAAAATAAGCTGCAGGCAGAGAGGGGAAGCTATAGCTGCAGCTGCTGCTCTGAAAACCATAACCAAAGCAAATTTGTCTAACATTGCATTTGCATTGGGGGCATCCTGTTTATACCCAGCAGATAAAAATAAGACATGTCACATTTACGTATTTTTCCATCCTACTTGGGGGAATTTCTGTTAAGTGCAGAGCCACCCCAAGAACTGCAAATCTTTTCTGGTTTTTGCATCAAGGCCACCAAGCTCTGAAACTCTGGGGAATTTCAGACCGAAAAAAAGTAAAGAGAAGCCAGTTCAGAATTCAGCTCTAAGCAACTGGAGTCACACATGTATGTGTTAGTTGGGCTCTGGCTTGGGAGCAGGAACAAGAGCAACTGCAGAGCAGCACAGTATGAGATGGGAAAGGCCTTGCTGCCTGCACAGGTGACCAAGGTGTGCCATGGGGTGACACCAGCCTGGGCATGAAGCGCTCCTACAGAAGGCAGAGAACAGTCTGCTCAAACCAGGGATATCTGTAAATAGTTATGGCTATACTTTAGGGAAGGAGGAATTGGTTATTGCATATCATCTCCTTTATGTGTCATCTCTCCTTTTCGTATCCCTCTAGGTTAAAGTTATATTTATTAAGCATTTCATATGGAAGATAAGCCTCTTTTTGATGTGTTCTCCCAGTGCTCTGGAGAGGTTAGGATGGATGTTTATTACCATATCCTTAAAGTTTGAATGTGGATCACCTCTTACTGTTGCAAATCAAGCCTTGGTAAAAGTCATAAATGAGGTTTTGATATGCTACACAAGAGAAATGCCATGTTTGGATAAATATTTCTATTCCTTCCAGTAATCTGTTTATAGAGATAGGTTCATTAAAGCAACACACAAAACTTACAAGTAACAAATATAAAAACAAAATAAGTTTTTAAAAAAATCTCAAACTGAAGAAGTGATGAAAATACATTATCCTGACTTAAGTACAACCAATATTTAATTAACTGCTTTTACTGTGCCTGGAGTTTTTGTCAATGCTGTACTTTTATAATAGAGTCCAATCTTTCTTTTCCAAAGAAATCAAGGACAAAACTCTCTAGAGTGGGAACAGAATCTTACTTTACTTCTGCAGTCAATATTGAGGGAGTTGCACATTTTCCACTGTTTATTCATACTGTTTCAATTTCATACATAAAATATACATAAGCTACGGTCAAAAAAATGATGGGTGTCACAATGAACAAACCAGAACAAAAGAGGAAAAAAAGAACAATCTGCAAACAACAGACGGCTGAGGGAATTATGTTATAAATCACCTAATTCAATGCCTTTCACTGCCCATTTGAAAAAATTAACCAGTATTGTAATAAATGAATTGAGGTACAATTTGGAACACAGAAATGATTGGAATATTATTTTTAACTGATGAGATATACTTCAAATGTCTTTGATTATTTACACAACATTTATTTCACTGTTTTTTTTCCATCTTCTGGAAGAGATTCTGAGTAATTATAATGAAATATTATAAAACCAAACCAAAAGAAACACCCTATTTCATCAGAACAGTGGTACATCCAGCCCAGTATCCACCTCTCCCAGTGGCAAAAGACAATTGTGGTTAGAAGAAGCTTATGACCTGCCCCTCTCTGCGAACCATTCCCCTTGTACCTTTCCAGCACCCAGAATCATTGTACCAGGGACTTTAAAGGGTACTCTTCTGCTTAGTCCTTCTAGTATCCATGTAAGGACCCGCTGTCCATGGACTTTTCTAAGCAATTTATGCCCCCAGTGACAATGTGTGCATCCAGATCTTTCAGTGGCAACAAGTTCCACAAGCTCCTCAAGTAGCAGGACTATTTTTAACCATTTTAAACTCACTCATGACAGTTTTTAGTGCCCCTGGCATTGTAAGATGCTACATGTAGCTTATCTACTACCAGAGAACTGTTAAATGTGTCCTGAACTAACCATGAACAAAATCTACTGCTTCAGATCAATGCATTTTAAAATACGATTTTGTAGACATCAGACATGCTAAGAGGTGGAATTTTTTAAAATAAAGATTAATGAAATGAGGTAATTGTTAAAGATGATTATTCGCTTTATTTCTGAAGGTTTCTCAAAAAAGTAAGTAAAAAAACCCAAACCCTTGAAGGTCAAACACGTAAACCCAAGTCATAGAGTCATAGAGTCATAGAATGGTTTGGGTTGGATGGGACTTCAAAGATCATCTAGCTTCCAGCCCCCAAGTCAATTATACAGCCAGCACCTTTTTCTGTGAGAAGCTAATCCAATCTTCACATCAGCCAGGATTTGGAAAATTCCTCATCTGACTCTGACCTTCTCATTTTGGACTCACTTTGCATTTTTGTATTTTCTTATTCAGTGTTTGAATTTTGTATTCCATTTTCAGCCACTCCCTGACAAGCAATTACTGCCTTTTAAGAATGCCTTAAATGATCCTGAATAAAAGATTTTGAATACAATGAGACATCTCAGCCTTTCTGCTTAGGAGAGGATATTGGCATATCCTTGAAAGGTATAAATCTTACTAGGTACTGCATTATTTTATGAAATACAAAAAGAAAAATCACCAGCAATTTTCTAAAGAAGTCTATGAGAGCTACCACAGCCAAAAAGCACACAGAACTGCTCAGGTTGAGAATGCAAAGGCAGCTTTATGTCACTTCTTGCCATACCTAGATTACATGGGTATTGGGCCAGTCAGTCCCTTTCTAAGTACCAGTCTGAAATGATGTAAAACTGATAGAAATCTGCTCTAAATTTTCTTGAGCTGGAGGAATAGCAGGTACTCATATAGAAGCTGCAGACCACCAGCTTGCAGTGCCCCTTGAGCTCTATCCCTTTTCCACATCTGAGTGGATGCTTTGTTTCCCTTTCACTAGTTGCCTGCTGGTTAAGGAACTGTGAAAACAGGGATATGGATATAGCCATAATTTGACCACAAATATTTAGGCATATTTTCAGTTCAACTGTTTTAATAGTAAACAGCAGACCAAGATTGTGTAACATCTGCACACATAAACTGGACCTTCTTACTGCCAGGCCCAGCCTTACACTGTTAGAAGTAAGAACTTTCCATGGTAAAGCACCATTGCGCAATGCCTGTTGAAAGAATCACAAACAGACCCTTTGATGGATAGTCCAGAAAGTGTTATAAAGCCTACTTTCCTCAAAATCTGCTCAATCACGATATAATCATTTACTTGCTGTTTGCAAATGTTAATCCAGGGTCAAGGTAATGGCTGTCTGACATGACACTTTAATTTATATAAAACCATGCCCTTTTAGCATTCATTTACAACTTTGGTGGGCTGCTCTGATTTAACAGCAGGCTGGCTTTATCGGGGCATGGGCACAAGTGACCTAACACTGCAAACAAAATGCTGCTTCTAGCTTCAGCTTTTTTTCTGACACTACTGCAGTGCTCTAATGCCCAAAACGAAACAAGCATTACCCCTGCAGACTGTAACACCATTGAAACAGATGCAGGAGTGGCCCTGGATTTGGTCAACAGACATCGCAGAGATGGCTATGTTTTTGGTTTATTCCGTGTTGCTGATGCACATGAACTACATTTAGTAAGTATCAACTTAAAGGCTGACTTACACAAGACTGTGCTTTTTAAATAATGAGCCAGGTCATGAAGAGCTTAGGTTTATTGCTTTCACTAGAACAATGTTGATGTAATCCAATGAATCAGCTGTGATTTACACTGCCTCAGTATTCATTTGTGCATGATTTATTGCATGTATGCTCGATTTCAAACAATGCTGAATGGCCTCTCTTCTCTTGGTCGGCAGGATGTTTGCTTAAGAGATGCTCTGAACAGCTTTATACAACTCTGGAAATTAATCTGTTCTGTCTGCTGTCTGGTTCAGATGTTATACTCAAAATTTACATTCAGAAGGTTTCTTTAATCCATGAATGTCTAAGATTAATTAGACCAATGTATCCTGTAAGATTGGTATTTTGTTATTATCTTTATTTTGGAGATAGCCGGATAAACTGGTGGAAAGGAAAAAAGGCAGAGGAAGTCGAAGGAGTTACTACTCTGCAAAACAGGGGAAAGACTGGATAGAGAATCCCTATCAGTCATTTCCTATTTCTTTCCTATTTCTGTTTCCTAGAGAGGATAGCCAATGACTCCCTAAATGCCAAAACAAATCAGTTGCAGAAAAAACAATAGAATAAAAATGTCTTTAACTAGTACATGAAAGAGACCAAGGACAGGCAGATTTACTAAGCCCTATTTCAAAATTAGAGGCAATGCTAAGATATACAAATATTGCAAAATCAGTGTTTAACATGGCCTGGTGGACTCGCACTAATGAAAATACTACACTAATCTGCAGCAATTCTTTGACAAGGTCTCATCTATACAGAAACACTCTGAAAAAGGAACCTGAATAGATGGAGCTTCATAAAACCTGAGGACACTTATTCACAGTGAAGTGAAAGATTTGTATGATTTTATCTAAATGACAAAATAAAATACGTATGTGTCTATTCTGAATGTCCATACAAGGGCTGAATAAAGTTTAACTAATTCATTCTAAAACTGTTTCTGTGGGCCACAGAAAATTCTTAGCACCACATCCCATTACACTGGCATATAAATTCAAATTTTAATTTTCCTAATCCTATTTGCTCAGGAGACAGAATACACTAGAAGAGTTTCAGAGTTAAGGCTTCTGATTTTGTTGGGATTATTAGAGTTTTGTTGCATAACTCCCTAAATAAACTGAGCAGGAAGCAAAGTTCTGAAAGAGTATCTGGTCACTAAGGTAATATGAAATAGATGTAGGTACATAATTGGCTGCCTAGACAACTGATGTCCTCATAGAACAGAATGTTCTATGGGAAAATCAGAAAGAGGGAATGGCAATCTTTTAACACTGGTATTTTCTCTACTTGTTGGATATCAGATTAACAACAGACACTTCTCACAAGTTATAAACAAAAGGATAGGAGGCAACAGTTGTATGTTGCAGGAAGGGAAATTCTGACTACATATACAGCTAAAAAAAAATCATGGAGAAAGTGGTTAAGTACTAGAATGGCTCAGAGAGGCTGTGGAATGTCTGTCTTGCTGATACACAGAATGCAGTTGAAACTTTGAAGTTCCAGCTTTGCCTTGAGCAAGTGGCTGGGCAAGATGACCTCCAAAGGTCCCTTCCAGCCTGAATCCTTTCTGTGCTTGTCAACTCTGAAAAATCTTAATAGAGAACTGGAGAAGCTTCATAAAGATTAAACATATCAACCTCAAAAAAAAG
Source organism: Corvus brachyrhynchos (assembly GCF_000691975.1). NCBI lineage: Eukaryota > Metazoa > Chordata > Aves > Passeriformes > Corvidae > Corvus > Corvus brachyrhynchos. The sequence goes on along the minus strand of NW_008236696.1, from coordinate 4,741,277 downwards.
TTTCTTTCAGATCAAACTTCTTGTCTACAAACTATTTTTACTTGCACTTCTCTTCCAGGGAAATTCATCAGTCCTCTACCTAACTTTGGATGTGCTGGAAACGGAATGCTCTGTCCTATCCAGAAGACACTGGGAGTCTTGTGAATACAGTGACACCTATCCAATGGCAAGTAATGGCATCTGCACTGACTCATACACCAATAATTCATTAACTTGACCTTCATCTGAACTGCCCAGAAATTTGTGCCACAAAATCTCTCAGTGAAGACTGGGCTTTAATATGGCACATTCTAAACCCAAATCTATCTAATTCTAGAGTTGTTAAACATAAGCTAAAGGCTTGGGAAAGGGTTGACTCTTCTAGTAAGTGTAGCTTTATTTAACTAGTTGTCTCAAAGGAACTATACTCCACATTCCACTCCTTGTAGCAGAACTTATGTTTTAAGGGTGATTTGCTGACAACTAAAGGGCACTAGAAATTATTTTTTAAGCATGTTCCTAGTATATGAGCCAGAAATACCAGTGGTATATTTTGTCAGTTTTCTGTCACAGCATTTGTAGTATGACAATGTGAAATATTGGTAGTGTCAGTACATGAATGATATACAGCAATACTTGTCCTTTCTTCTTGCACTCCAATGATGAGAACTCCCAGTCAAAAACTTTATTTAAATAGGAGAGTTGTGATACTATGACAAAGGACAAAGCAGGAAGACCAGGCAGAGAGAGGAAAAAGAATTTATTGGGTTTTTCTTAAGGGAGAAAAGGAATGGATAAAAAGGTCCATCCACTTTTGATAAAGATTCGTGTAACCTGGCATTCTAACCTTCCCTGCCATCTAGTATTATCTTACTCTAAGTAAGTAACAGGATGACTAAGAAGGCTGGTTCAGTTTTCCATTGTCTACTCAATTGTGCAAACTGAGAATTAAAATAAAGGCTCCTGTAGAGGGAGATCCCATTTTATCTGAAGACAAATTTTGAGTGGTACCTGATCAAACATTCCATTAATGACCACATCTGTTATTCTTAGAGGTACTGCACATTAAAAGGAGGTATAATTGCTATGATCGCCTACATCCAATTAAATCCAGGGAAAATAACATCATAATCATGTATTCTTTTTTCTTCTCAGGACTTTGGGCAATGTAAGATTATCACATATACAAACCATCTGCTGAAGAAACCTCAACTATATGGATTTAATTGTACATTAAGTCCAGGTAAAATAACCACTGTTGTAAGCCAACACATATCTCAAACCAGCCCTAGTACCAAAGTCTGTACACCACCAGTGTATGGTAACCGTAACAGATTCATTCATCTGCTTGCAATTCATATTTTAGACAATTCAAATGGAATGTTAAGAATGAGTAATAGAATTAAGGTTACCCTACTCCACTAAACCAGATGTCAGATGATATCACCATTTCAGTCCACCAAAATATGATAATGAATATCAGAACAAATGTAAACTCTGAAAGACTGCACATTTGGGGTGGTAAGATTCTAAGGGGATTTATAAGAATACTCATTTTCATGGGTTTGGGGGTTTTTCACGTTACAGGACAAACCCATATTTGTGGAGTGAGGGACAGGTATTTCACTTCCAAGGAAATGCTGCAATTAAATTTCTCACTATGAGTTCACATTAAGGCTATGGGCACACTCCCAAGAGTATTAATATCCACTGTAATATTAGTAAATTATTTGTTTTCACAGTTCCACCTGACTTAGTAGAGTGCAAAGATTGTCCTGTGAAACTTGAAGCCTTAGAAGTTACTGAGCAACATAAAGATATCGCTGCAAAGGCCCTGAAGAAATTCAACAGTGAAGGTAACCACACAAACAACTTTGCTGTGGATAAAGTTGAAAGAATTTTAAGGATGGTAAGTCACATTTTCTCCTAGAATTACTTAGAAATGATACATTTTTGTGAGCAGCTCCAAAACTCGGTGCTCTGGTATAGAACTCAAACCCTTCTAGGATCAGATCAACCAGCATAAATCATCTGTTTAAAGTTGAAGGTCCTAGTTTTGCAAAGACTTGTTACCAACTTCAATTTAGGTGTGTGAAAGCAAAAGGATTTCTCATTTCTTAAAAACTATGACAGTGTGATGGCATTCAGAATTCAAAGCCTTCTTTGTGTACATATTTTAATTTTGAATGCCTATTTACCTATCATGACATACATGAGTTTATTTAGTACTGAGCAGACTTTGAGATGGACACTTGTGTATTATCACAGTCACACATTTTGTCAGTTGAAGACAGACAATTTTTTACTCCAAGAATATTTAGCACATGGATACAACACACAGTGGAACATGCTCAGCATCATTTTGGCTCTTGCTGCAGAGCAAAGCAGCACTCTGAGGACAGGAGGTGAATTTGTACTGTAACTCTTGAAGAACTTTTGGGTCTGGTAAATAACTCCATATCTAAGTGATGTCAACATGAAGACCTATCCTTTGGGTGATTTGAAGTATATTTTAGAACAAAACTTCTTGTAGGTAGATACTGGAGACATTCACTTAAACAGCACAGGATCATTCTGCCAACACGTGTCAGCTCAGGACACCTCTATAATGAGGTCCCATGGCTCCCACCATAATACATGTTGATCTTGGAAACTGCCTAAATGATAGCATGCCAAACCCACCTCCCTGCAGCTTTTAATATTACTCAGAAACCTGACAGTGTTCCACACTGCAGCCCTGTACACGATGTATCCCTACTGCCATTTAGAAAGGGATTGTTTTCACATTGCCTGGGTTTGTGTGTTTCTCCCCAAACACTATTTCCACACTTCGCCCTCTTCAGCTACAGCAACACTTCAGATTGTACCACTGGATTTTAATGCTCAGAAACGATGAATTACAATAAAACACCAAACCATAAAGTATGTGCAGCACTTTTTACCAATTTAGTTAAACCAGTGAAACTCGTGTGCACACATGCTAAGGACACCTTCAACACAGATTTGAAATAAAAGTACTGCTATAGTTGGAAATTAAAATGAAACACCTCTTTATGGATTTTAATAGGATCACAAAGGTTTTCTCCCATGTTCCTATGGAGTAAGGCCTTCTCCATAACTAATGCCCTTGACAACAGAGAAAGCAACATTCTCACAGTAACTGGCAGAATTTCACCTCAAATTAACATCAGCACTGTAACACTATGTACTCCCATCACTGGAAAGGGGTGCTTGCCTTCCAGTAGATCTCTCCACTTTCACAGGAGCAGCAGTTCAGTTTAGGGAGAAGACTCTAAGGACACTACTTCCTAAAAACACAGGCTGTAAAAGTAACAGATTTTATAACACACACATACTAAACAAAGAATTAAAGCAAGCATTCATGGAAGCTGTAAGGGTGTGAAGCAAGTAAGGTATAAATTATCTAATCTGCTTTCCTTGCTGAATGTGCATGAACATTTGAACAGGACAGGTAAGGAAAGCACAAGGTGGATGGGATTTTGACAATAAGATGAAGAATGGTTGCTTTGAAAATTACAGGACTTTAAATACACCTAGTTACCCCTTCTTCTTTGACCTCTTGGTTTCAGACTGCCTCCCGTGAAGGTCACATTTTAGGATTCTCTATAAAAGAGACCAACTGCTCCAAATCTATGCAGCAAGCAGATCAAGCATTGGAATGTGATTTTCTGCATGACTGGCACGCTGTAAGTAAAGTCTTAGAATGAGAACTGATACAATGGGTGGTACCAGGAAGATTCTACCAATATATTTCCAAGTGTTTCTCATAAGCATGCACCCAAACTCAAAACTAAAAACCTAGCATGTCCAAGCCTAGATCCTAATTTTACAGCTGCTCCTTTGTCTTTTATAAGGAGACAGTCTGAACTCTCAAATCTTGAAGTAACTGGAGTCTGGCATATTAAAGGCCTAGAGCTTTTCAGGTTGTATCTGGCTTTTGCATTCAAACTGTGGCCAACCCCTAGCAAATCATTCATGCTATGTCCATAAAAACTTTTACACTAATATGAGTCATAGATCCTGGAAAAAAATATATGTCTTATGTCATCCCAGTGAGCTCAGGGTCACTTTTTTCTCCTCTGTAGCAGAGGAATGGAGAGTGGAATAATTTAACTCGTCTGCAGAAAACTATCCAAGTATTCTCCTCACCCCACTTTTCCACTACTATAATAGTCTACACCAAAGAAACAAGGTGTTTTAGCTAGGCAAGATTTCATAATTTCAGAATAAATTATTCCCCAGAAATATTGAAATAAATAAATAATGAAATAAAATCATGGAAAAAATCAAATGTAAAATTTTTGGTTTATGTACATCCATCACCTTCTCTAGCTTTTTATACTTCAGAAGACTGTAAAAGGTTGTGAATTAACTGGTAAGGGAGCCACGAGTTCACTAGAATGAAGCACAAGGCAGATGGCTGTGGGGGTTTGAATTCTGTTCTCAGTGTTGCTACTGATGCTGCTTGTGTGTAAAATGCCATTAACATTTGTAGTCACTGATCATAATGGGCTACTAATGAACAAATATCCAGATAAAGCACCCAGTACAGAGAGCATACAAAGAACCCATCACCTGAGTTCTGTGCTCTTTCACATGAGCAATTCCACACATGACTGGACAGCAGGAGAAAGTCACAGCAAACAGGGTGCTAAAGGAAGCGATGCAAAAAAATTACAACAAATTACCTTTTAAAAAATAAATGGAAGAAAGCTCTGCCTTGAGCTTTGTCTGAAGCAGCATAGCTACATAGTGCCAGGTTTTGAGAGCTTTGAGCAGAATTACAGAATAGCCCAATGCAAACAGATGTTTGACAAGCAAAGACAGGAAAAAACCAAGGAATAAAAATCAGGCACCCACGGGTACCTGTTCTGGAGGCATCAGTAGCAGTCCAATCTCTTAGCCATCAAACAGGAAGTAAGATGGGGAGTAGTAGCCCTTTAAATGCACATGGCCAAGTGCATCTAGAGTACATCACAGTCAAGAACCCTCAAAAACTGCACATATTTTAACCATTATTAATCACTGGCAAGCACTGGTCAGAAGGCTCAGGATCTGGCTAAGTTATGTGAACACACTTAGGTATCAAAGGAATAGCCTAACTTGTAAAACTTTGAATATTCAGTAGTTCATACTGACTCCATCACAAGAACTCAGATGTGCATTGTGGGTTTTTTCCCCTTTCTTTTGCTTAGCACACCGGATTCTGCAAAGCAAGAATTATCAGTGATGCAGATGAAACGGATGGAACAGATATAAGCTGTGAAATCTACCATCCCTGGGTAAGCACTCACCAATGGGCACATCTCTGGCTATATCCTCATGCAGGTTACAGCAACCTTGCTTAGTCCAGACTGGCAGATGATCGTAACATTTATGCCAATTTTCTATTGCCTGGGTGTGATGCAGCATGTCAGGACAGACTGACCTTAAAGTCCTAGGTCAATCAAAGGATGAAACAGAGTTGAGCTGTCCCTACAACTCCTTCCAAGTGTGTCTTCTCTCAGTTCAATCACTTGACTAGGTGTAAGTGAGTAGAGATTGGCAAACAAGTTCAGAGAAATTTTAGAAAGCAAGAGGAGGGGAGATGATCTTTATCATAACATACTGGTATTCCAGTTTATATTACAGCAGCTACTCCAGTCCGGATTTATTTTGTTTTGATCTATCACAAATATTTCTCAGCTGGTTAAATAATTTCATTTTGACATAGTGTAGTGTTTCCAGCAGATTTTCAGTAACTTGGCATTTTATTATCTACTCCTTCTCTTCTATCATGAAAAAATGCAGTTTTCCTCAAAGATCATGAGAGCTATGAATGCAAACCTACTAACTCCCACCTCTCTCTCTCTCACCAATTTCTTCTGCCCTATCAACACCTGATTAATACTTCCTCCCCAATGTTTTCATAAACAGCACCATGGCTGTGGGCGAAGAGGCAAATATTCACGTCTGGGACATCCACACAGACATCCCCATTGTCATCATCATTTTGGTCACAGACATCAACGTAAGCATCACCACAGACATGAATGTCCCCCCTCTTCTCAGTCCAGACCTGAACACCCTGAGCATAACCCCAAATACAGCAAGGAAGATCAAGACAGCAATGAAGAACTTGCTATTTCTTCTCCCCCTCCTCCCCATGATGAACCAGATCGCTACCACCCTCCCCACCACCATGGACCACCCTGTCCTCCTCCTCATGGACCAGATCACCACCACCCTCCCCACCACCACGGACCACCCTGTCCTCCTCCTCATGGACCAGATCACCACCACCCTCCCCACCACCATGGACCACCCTGTCCTCCTCCTCATGGACCAGATCACCACCACCCTCCCCACCACCACGGACCACACTGTCCTCCTCCTCATGGACCAGATCACCCCCCCCCTCCCCACCACCATGGACCACCCTGTCCTCCTCCTCATGGACCAGATCACCACCACCCTCCCCACCACCACGGACCACCCTGTCCTCCTCCTCATGGACCAGATCACCACCACCCTCCCCACCACCACGGACCACCCTGTCCTCCTCCTCATGGACCAGATCACCACCACCCTCCCCACCACCATGGACCACCCTGTCCTCCTCCTCATGGACCAGATCACCACCACCCTCCCCACCACCACGGACCACGCTGTCCCCCTCCTCCAGGACACCCTCCTCATCACTGTCATCACTATCACAGATATCATCACAACAAGACAAGCATATCAGGAAAGTATTTTCCATGCCACATAACAGGAACTGTCTATCGCATCCCAGTTCTCAATCAGCAGGATTCTCTCACACCTCCCACTGCAAACTTTCCTGAGCTATCCCAATGCAACCTTTACTTCTCCAGCACTGGTGAAGGTATTCTCTTCACTGGCTCAAGACTAAAGGAGGCAGCAGAAGCTCCAGGCTTTCCAGATCACCCTACACAATCAAAATCATGCCCCGGAAAACCCAAACTTGACCTTCCAAAAATTTTGTCTTTATTTCCACATAGCTTTGTAAAAGAAAATTCTCCTCTGTGACCTCAGAGAAAGATGTTCCTGGTTCAAGAGTTTTAGGGGCAATCACAGTCCTACAATTAAGGAAAACAGCACATGGAGAAGGGGGAAAAGCATTCCATTTCTAGGGAGGAGAATCACTGAAAAAAATCATTAAGAATTTCAACCTGCTTCTTCATCCTGGCTATCTCAGGCTCCACTGTAACTGAAAGGCTCAAAACTCTTAGTCCCTCAGGTAATGTGAATGGGTAAAAATCTCCCCAGAAAACAATGCTCCTTCAGTTCTAACAAAAAGGAAAATTCCCTAATGGTGAAAATTGCCATCTAAAATCTTTCATTTTTTCATCATTCATAATTATAACATACTTCTCCAAGGAATCTGACCTAGAGGAAATTTGACTGCTTTCCATAAAAAGTAATCCATGACACTACATTCATGCTTCATACAGATTTAAAGAAAATAAGAACATGCAAGCATTTTTTTCTTGACACAGTTGCCTGTTTTGTCTTTTGTTTTCTTTACTATACATAATTAGCTATTAGATAGTGAACTAGAAATTATATTAAACTATTAAGCTATTTAGGTATTAAACATCCATGAGGCAAACCCTTGCATAAATTGACTAATGGTGTTTGGGTTACCACTGTTATCTAGAAGAGGTCTGAAAACAGTTAATGATTTGCAGTCTCACTGCAGGGTGGCCTGCACAGGTGCTTCCATTGCTACAGCTGCTGGTGGTGATACACAGAAATATTGCAGTCAAGGACAGCTCTTCTCAAATAGTTCATAATTGCTCTCAGGGGAAGAGAAAAGCAGATGCATGTAATAACTCTTTCATATAAATGTTTTCTTTATTGCTGAACCTTCCTCACTGGAGGAGGAGCAGGAAAAAAGAACAGTGGTGCTGCTTCATACTCCAGGCTCCATCAAGGTTGAGTCCACTCAGACTGTCCAGGGGACAACAAGCTGTTTCAGAACTGCTATGTCATAAGCAAGAACATGGATTAATCTCAAAAAAAAATTAGTAAATTGGTCCTCCAAATAGCTTTTTAATGGCATAAAGTGAAATACAATGCAAAGGCTACATTGAAGAAAAAGAAACAAAATGAGGACTCAGTGTGACTGAGTGAGGGTTGAGTAATTTTTAAAAGTCTGTTATCATGTATGAACAGACTTATTTCTGGTGTAGTTTATTCACAGTCTCTAAAGTGCATTTTCTTTAATCAAAACTTGTAGCAAGCCCTGGGTGAGTGCCAGGCACTCACTAAAGCTGCTCTGTCACTGCCCTCCTCAGCCAGACAGGGGAGAGAAAATACAGCAGAAGGGTCGTGGGTCAAGGTAAGGACAGAGAGAGATCACTCACCAAATACTGTCACAGGTAAAATAGACTGGACTTGGGGAAATTGGTTTAATTTATTACTAATCAAACCAGAGTAAGAGAATGAGAAATAAAGTCAAATCTTTAAAACACCTTCTCCACCCCTTCCTTCTTCCCAAGGTTAAATTTACTCCTGATTTTCTCTACCTTCTCCCCCAGTTGGTGCAGGGGCGATAGGAATGGGAGTTGCAGTCAGCTCATCACATGTTGCTTCTGCCCCTCCTTTTTCCTCAGAAGGACTCCTTACACAGTCCCCTTGCTCCAGCCTGGGATCCCTCTCGTTGGAGGCAGTCCTTCATGAACTGCCCCAGTGTAGGTCCCTTCCATGATGTGCAATCCTTTAGGAACAAACTGTTCCAGCATGGGTGCCCTGCAGGGTCCCAAGTCCTGCAGGGTCCCAAGTCCTGCTCCAGTACAGGCTTCCACAGGCTCATAGCCTACACTGGGCACCCATCTGCTCTGGCGTGGGGTCCTCCACGAGCTGCAAGTGGATCCCTGCTCCACCACTAATCTCCAGGGCTGTAGGGGGACAGCTGCCTCACCATGGTCTGCTCCATAGGCTGCAGGAAAATCTCTGCTCTGCACCCACAGCACCTTCTCCCACACCTTCTTCACGGCCCACTGGGTTCTGCATAGCTGTTTTTCTCACATATTCTCACTCTTCTCTTTCCTGTTCTTTCCCAGTTGGTTTTTTTTTTTCCCCTTCTCCACTATGTTATCCCAGAAGCACTACCACCAGCACTGATGGGCGCAGTCTTGGCCAGAACTGGATCCACCTTGGAGCTGACTGGCCTTGGCTCTGTTAGACATGGAGAAGCTTCTAGCAGCTTCTCATGGAAGCCACTCCAGTAATCCCCTGCTATCAAAACCTTGCCACACAAACCCAATACAGCAAGACACAGATGGAACACAGGAGCCAAGGCAATCCCAAGGTGTTTACAGATCCAAAGCAAAGCTATTTGGTGCCAAACATGGGAAACAAGCACCAGATGCTCTCATCCAGGTCTAATCCTGGCTTGGCCAGACTCAGGCAACAGTATTTAATTCTTTGTTCTTGGGTGTCACATACCTGTAATGATAAAAAAGCACTATGATCACTGACTAATCCATAGTCCAGGCAGTCTCCACATGGCAGCAGAGATGGACTTTCCAACAGGACTGTGAAGAACAAGGTTTATCAAGTGTTCTTGAAGGGTTACATGACATTCAACCACATGCATCTGTCCAAAGACTTTTTCCAAAGGCGTTCTGAGTACTGTAGTTCTCAGAACTGTTGCAGCCTGAACACTAAACAGATCTATAAAATTTACAAGGTTGTTGTCCAAAACTTCATTGTCACTGTGACCTTCTCGGGTGTTTTATTTAAGCCTTGTAAAATTCATTCTCAGTAGTGGTTTAGGTGGTAAAAAGTCAGAAAGCTACACACACTTCCTTCTCTTTTGCTTTGCCTAAACTGGTCCCCAGCTGCAGCCATTTATCCTGTTATCGTGATGGCAGGTGGATAACCTTAGTGTCCTTCTGGTGAACAAACAAAGTTTGTTTAGATGAACTCAGAAGTTTATTTGCAGTATAAACAGGGTATGATGAGAACCAACCAACCCCAGCAACCCACTCATTCTGTTTACTTAGCTATTGCTCCTGAAAAACAGAAGAGGTGACTAAAATCCTGTCAGGCATTCCTTTCCCATTTGGTTTTTAAAGACCCTTCTAATTCAGGGGGCCTTTTTTATCCAATTATGAAGGCCTTCACTGTACTAGTGCTCTGCTGTAGTTTTTTCTCTAGCAGAGCCACCCCTCTTGCATTTGAGTTTTCGGACTGTGATGACCCTGATGTCTTTAAAGCTGTTGATGCAGCACTGAAGAAATACAATGAAGACAGAGCAACCGGTAACCAATTTGCTCTATACGTGGTGATGGAAGCCAAGAGAACTGTAAGTAGACTTTGCAAAAAGAAAAATGTTGGAATTGTTTATGAACTCTGAATCAGCTTATCTCCATCTCATTTTTAAGGGGGCAAGCATGATAGCACAGTGTCTTCCAAAAATGTTTTAAAAAATCAGTGACTTGCACAGTAAGATACTTGTTCCCATGACAAGCAGGGATGTATATTATGTTTTTATCAGCACAACTCTGTGTGCTGGTGAATTGCTTACTAATGCAAGGAGTAAAGACTAGAAAATTCTATCACCAACACAGTTTGTCCTACTAGTCTCTGTTCTCTTTTTTCTTTGTTGGGAATTCTACCCCTTTCCATCATCTGTAAGGTTTTCAGACCAATAGCAAAACCACACTTATTAAAAAATATGGATGTAATCTTGACTTGGGAAGAGCTGGTGCCACACATGAAAAAGAACCACCTGATAAAGTTTGGCAGTACTCTGGATTGTTTGTGAATATTATTTGATTGACACCAATCCTAAGTCACAGATCTATCTAAAAGCACTAGGTGGTCTTTTAGTCGAATATGGTGAGAGCTAAAATTACAGGAAAAAAAAAAAAAGAATGTAACATGATCCTTTGCCTGGAGTCCTTCTGTATAGCCTTAATCTAACAAAAGAGTATTTACCTCGGAGAGGCATACAAAGATGGTATTACCATAATAATGACAAGCATTACTTCACTTGCAAATAACATTAGCATGTTTTTCTACTGGATTGGATTTTCAGATGTAAACCACAAGAAATCCAGAGTGTCAGAGAGAATATTTTGCACTCCAAAATCACAAGACACTTTTACCCAGATAGAAATTGACGTCGGAAAGGAGCCATGCATTGCTAAACACTTACAGCAAACTACCCACATCTCCTGGCACCTGCCCTCTCGTGCTTCTGTTTACACACTGGGGAGATTTTAGCATGTGGAGACAAAAAAAGTCAGAAAGCCCTTTATACAATTAATATTAAATAAATGAATAGTCTCATTGTTCTCACTGAACTGCATACATTCTTAGCAACAGCCAAATGCAAACATCTCTATATCTGTAATAACACCTTCCTTTTGCTGGTGTTCCCAAAGGACAGATAGGAGTTTCAGAATTTTATCTTCAACAATGTTCTATTTTTAAGAATACATATTTATTGCAATTATTATTCATCTTTCCTTCTCTAGATATTCATCTTTCCGTTTCTTAAAAGATATGAAGTGGAAATCAATTATTACTTTGAATCATTGATTTGATTATGATGTTAAGTAAAAAACAGAGAAAAGGAATCTGCAATTGAAATTTCCTCATATTTGAGATTCTTTTTCTAAAAAGAGTATAGATTTTACTCCTCGCTAGTCTCACAATGTTGAATGCATTAATTAAATAGCTGGTTATTACATATTCATGTACATTCATTATTGATAGGGTAATAAAACATAAAAGCTGACTAGTGAAAGACTAAACCTGCCCCAGTTAAAGGCATAGATGCTCATAACAGGAATGAAATAAGCTAATAGCAAATAATACAGAAACAATGTCTTTTCTTATTTTGTTTGCTCACTGAGCTGATTTTTTGCAGATTTAGAACACTGTAAGAGAGAACAGAATTTGGCTCTTTTTAAGTCCCAGATAGTATAATCTGATGTAATTCCATAAAAGTCAATTTCTACCTGCTGAGGATTAAGTCTACTATATTTTTAGAGCCCCTTTTATCCTGTTTTACCACCATTATATCAGGTACCTCTACACTTCTTCGTACCTGTAGCAATACACAACAGGAATTGAGACATGGCAGAATATAATTCTGTGTCAACATCAGTGTAAATCCAGTACATGTCAACCACATCAGCTCAGCCTCATTTTTTTGGTATCACTAAGGCAGAAATTATCATTTAATTCTCCCAGCAGAGACAGAGAACAATAATTGGCTATTTTAGAATAACCAGTGCTAAACTACAGCAGCTGCCTTGTTTGTGTTTGAAAAGTCACATTGTCAGAGCATTTTTAGTGGTTGTAAAAGGTTAGTAATTTCTGACTTTATATATTCTCTAAAGGATGAATCACAAACCTTACAGTGTTGTCACTGTCACCTGTAGGCACAGGCCCACTACCTGGTTTATGGCGAAGAGAAGATGCCCACTTACTGATTTACCAACTTCTGAAATACTTCCACTTGCCGGCCCAAACTTTGCTTAATACTTTTAATTTCATCTTATGGGATTCCCAAGGCTGCCCTGCCCTGCACCCCAGCCTTCAATGCCTGTAGAAAACTGCAGGCACCGCCCAAGGCTGTCTCCACATCCCTGCTCACCCCTTCCAGTGCAGGCTGGGCAGCTGAAGTTCCCTGCTACCACCGAGCAGAGGCTGTCTGGGCACTGCCAGGCTGCCTGGGGGCTGCTGGCTGCTGGTTCTGGGCTGCCAGGGGAGCTGTGCAGAAGGAAAGTGGACAGATCTGGGAGGAGGCCAAGAGTGAGAGCAAAGGAGTCAGACACGAGCACAGTCCAAGCTGGTAATTTATGCTAACTATCCAAGCAGCCACCCAAAATGTTTTTTTTGGAGTACATTTGAATCAGAGTATAAAACCTAACCCCTTCTTTTTGGTTCTAAACCCCTTGGAACTACAAGTTAAAATGAAGGTAGTTGAGCATATTGTATCTATTACACCAACATATTGTTATTGTAGGTAAGGGCTAAGTAATATAATTAGATAAGTTAATATTTGAACTACCAAGATCTGAGAAACCAGCAGTGAGTGGGAAACCATACTATAAAATTTAAGGTAACCAATGAATAGTATTTACTTTTTTGAAACCCTTATCTTTTCACTTGATTTATTACTATGCAAATGATGACATGTATATTGTTTTAATCCAGGCAGGTCCTGACCCACAGTTCTATGTGAAATACAGAATACTCGAAAGCACTTGTGCCACTGAGGAAAACAAACACTGGCAACACTGTCATTACAAAGTATCTGCAGAGGCTGTAAGTATCTGTCCTCTTTACAAGTTCTCTGTGCAGAAACATCAGCATAATGACCAGGACTGCAATTGCTTGGGGAAAAATACAGTAGAAGAATTAACTTTTTTAGCTGTGTTGCTTTTGAGAGCTTATATGACTACAGTACAGTGCAGAAATGTTTATGACTCCAAAGTTAACCATTATAATCCTGACTTTTCCATTACAATCCTGAATATATGCAGAGAGGAACATTTCAGTGCTTCAAAATGAAGGTTCACAATAAACCCACCATAAGATATGTGGACTGAGAGAGTCTAAGGACTGTAAAACTTTGTATTAATTATGTATAATGGAAACTTGCACAACCAAATACTGACATGGAAGCCACTATAGCAGATAATTTGGCAGAGGGCTTTCAGCAGTACCAAGCACGTCTGGCTCATGCTACCAGAGAGCACCCAGGAGAAGTACAATGGGGCCATGTGCTGCAGGGGCACTACACACTTCTGGGGGATGGCACTGCTATTTCTGACAGTGCACAGGAAGGGATGATGGTGACAGTATAATTTGAATCTATGTAAAATGCCGTGGTCATCGCTGCATATCTTGAACTAGCAGAGAGGAAAACGGATAAATACATATTCATGTATTCATTTCCATTATTCTGACTGTAAATTCTTTAGTTAACCAGTACACATCATACAAATACAAAGCAATTGTTCAAGTTATGTGCTCAGTTTGTCCCCTACTTTCCTCACAATCAACAAAACGGATCCTTTTTTACTAACAAAACAGCAACTTAGACATTACTACAAATATACACACGAACCTCTTCCCCAAACTCAGTATGCAACTGTCAGCTGTGTTCAATAGCTAAAGCACTGTATTTTTCTTTAGCAAGTTTCAGACAATTGTTGCCATATGTTTTTGCAGAAAACAGGAGAATGCACAGCTCGAGTTCATATGAATGATGCTGATAAAACAACTAATGTTTCACAAGACTGCAGAATTTTCTCAGGTATGTAACCGTTTGCGACAGCATTCAACAAATACATTGACAAATAAGAATGGAATAAATATGATACTGAGACTTTCAGGTAATTTTAAAGGTAGAGGGTCCTTATCATTCTAGTCAGACATTTATAAATAATCTTTTGTAAGCAACTACATGCTAAAGATAAAATTTCACTTCATTGTTATGCACATATAGACTAAGTCAGTGAAGCACAGGCAGTTTCTGCCCAGGGTAATAAAAACCAGCACATGTGTGTGTAGTAAGTTTCTTCAAGCACTACAATTATACCAAGTTAAAATTAGTTTGCTTAAGACCAAAAGCATACCAATAACTTAAGAGACTAGATACAACTTGTCACACTTCAACATTCTGTCCTTACTTACTTAAGCATAAAATTTTCCCAGGAATTACTAGAAAAAATTTTGTATGACAAAATTCCACCTTAATTTTCTCCAAACAAAAAATGACTGAATTATTTCTGTTAAAGTTTACCAAAACAAGTATTTACCCCAAACGAGAAAAGAAAAAAATTTCATTTACAAAATAAAAATCTCACAGCGATATAATTATGTAAGAGACTGATCTTTTAGACCTTAACAATAAGCAGTACTACATTTTTCACCTGTAAGACATTCATATATGACTATTATATTCACATAGTAATTTCCCTTATTAAAAAGAGATCACATTGTTTTAAAGCTTTGCAACCCAGATCTCTATGCCTGGTCTTCTGAAAGACATACCCAAGCTCGCTTTAAAATATTAATCTAACTACTAACTACAGAAATATTCACCCAAATTTCTGAGATGTGTGGCAGCTGGTATTTGTTTTTTGTTCCTAGCTATCTTGTTTAAAGCTGAAATGGCTTTACCTACAGCCAGTGTCGTTCTAGGAACTGCAGTACACAAACTCCATGCACTGAACAAATGCTGCATTCGTAAGGCAATGGTGACACCTAGTTGCCAGCAAAAGTTGTGTGACTCCCACAGAGAATGCACAGGAAATTTGGATTTGAATCTTTGCTTAGAAAGCAAAAAAATCCCATACATAAATTAAATGAATCAGGTATTCAGCCTAAAGAATTCACCTCTTCTTACCGAGTTATAGCAACTCTGAAAAAAGAACACACATTTGTTCAGCATAGTCCTTATGAAAGTGCTGAGACGACAGTTGGTCTAGAAGTGGGTGTGCTGTTGGTTCATTATCGCCTTTGTGACTACTTACTGAAAACGTGGTCACACTTTTCTGTAAGGTATCTATTTGTCATTACTGAGTCAAAACAAGTGATGCTAAAAATACGAAGGGGCAGACTTTGTTCACACCTGACAGGTGAGGGATTTCCCCAGTGTACTGGTACCCCACTGTTCAGCCTCTTTGGTGGAACAATTTGATCTAAGTGACCCTGGACTGATTTCCTGGCTGGTGCAAACTGGCATAACTCCATTTAAGCCAGTTTATGCCAGCTGAAGGTCAGGAACACAAATTTTATTTCAACTCCACCGGGACCACATATTGTCCCACTTCCATTCTCAAGCTCACTGACTCATGAAATTAATTTATGTACTGAACTATAAAATTAATTTATGAAAATCCAATCCATGACTACTAGAAAGGAAGGAGAGTTAATAGGATTAGTAGTAGGAAACAGGAGTTTGAGCATCCCTGTCAAGCTTGTCTATCCACAGCCAGTCCAGCTGGTTGAGCCTGAAGCTAGCACCAAGTGGTAACTGGCAGCCCCAGTGACTGGCAGGGGGGGGGGGGAGAGTATAAACAAACAC
>NW_008236696.1:4707579-4724893 GCF_000691975.1 Corvus brachyrhynchos | reverse complement strand
AGTGTGGTGAGGACAGCAAGCAGCTGCATACTGTGGGTAAGCTTTGAAGAATCTGAAAACCATCCCTGTAGTTGTAGCCTCCACTGGCTCTTCCCTGGCAGAATGAGTACGGTACCTTCCTTAATGGCGTCAAAAAGACACACAAGGTTTTTCTGAGATTCAGTAATTGATGGAATGGGGTTCACTGCCAAAATCATGCCTGGACCTTAAGGTCATGGATGGCCCCTGCCACCACAACCAGAGCATGTTCCTAAATACAAGAATGTAGGTCTTGAAACTGGAAAACAGGGTTTGCTCATTACGCCAGTTAAAAGCAGGAAAGGTTCTTGCTCACTCCTAGATAGGAAAAATGAAAACCTAAGGCTGTTTTGCATGAAGCCCTATGTTTTTTGGTTTGTTTCTTTTCCAGATGTGTCAAAGATAAAACTTACTGAGGCTCCATGTCTTGGATGCTTTCATCATATATCAAGTGATGGTTCAGAAGTGTCAGAAATTCTGAAACAAGCCATTCAAAAGTTTAACAAGGGCAGTGATGAACCTGCCCTTTTTAAGCTTGTGGAAATAAAAGAAGCTAAGAGACAGGTTTGTACATGATTTTTCTCTAAATTTTACCAAAATAACCCAACCCAAAGCAGGTACCTTGTTGGTTTGTGTATGTTTCTGATATTAAGGTGGCTTATATTTAATAATAAAGCATACAAAATGCATATAGAGTGTAGACTCTATAAATAATCATCTTCACTTATTAGGAATCATTAACAGTTCCCTACTGGATTTTCAGAGATCTTAACTGATAGTATACATATTTTTTTTCCTTATCTGCAGTTGTATCTAACCAGTACTTAGCACCAGTTTATTTGCATTCAGTGCTGGCACATGCATCCATCCTGTGTCATCTCAGATGCTCCTGGGTACTTCATGTGGCCTTGCCCTGAGGCTCCAGCAGGAGCAGATCCCTCCTAGGGGCTGTGAGCCAAAGCTGCCAGCCTGCACAGATGTCTCACATACTCCCCAGCCTCTCAAACACCAGCAGGCACCTCTGTTTTTGCAGGCAATAAGGCCCATTTGTCAGCAGCTGTTATGTGCTATAGGACAGGTCAACCTCACATAGGAAAAACGAGTAAGAAAACAAAAAAAAAATAACATACCACCTGCTACAAGATTTCTGCTCACGGGAATATGTGCTTTGCAAGAAATGACTACTCAGGTTGCAGAAATTCTGTGTCATCTGGTATTCCATGCAAGAATTCCTTTCCTGTGAAAGGCTCTCCTATGGACTGGTGTAACATTGCTAGAAAGTAAAGTTTCTTATTTGGTTTTTAACTAGTGTACAACCCAACAGCAAACACAGACCCTTTTTTTTTGAACCTGTATGTATTTAGGTAGCCAAAAAGCATCTTCTGGTCTCATGTCTGGTCTCATGTCACGAGTTTTGACTCATGATTTACATCAGACTGTCCTCTTCATATTTACTGATGACACGATCCTCTTTGCTGAAAGAGAAACTTGCACAACATTTAAGCCGCATGACAAAATGTTGCGACAGACTGCAATCCAGCAGCTGGAAAGAGAACCATCATGTCACCTCTGGCAAATAGAGAAAAGTCAGAGCCCTCCAATTGATCTGGGATAGAAGGTTCCTATATTGGATTATTTCTCCTTTTTAAGCCAGTGTTACCTGGCCCAACACTATGATATGGAGAGATTTCATGGGTGAGAAGCAGTAGCCATAGTGAGGAAAATGGAACAGCTTCCTAGAGAGAAAATTTTAAAAAGGGTTATGAACCTGGACAAAACAGTGTGTGTGGGAAGGTAAAGCCCAGGATAGACGCAATTATGGGTAGATGATAAATGAAGAACACTCAACAAAAAATTATGCCAGCAATATAAAGTTACATTATTCAGATACTGTTTTACTGTGTCCTGTGCTCAGGAATGCAGGACCTGCCAGGCTGTATTACTGTAGTCATCTATCTAGACCAGCTTCCTGTCACAGGGAGTAATAAGTAACAGATCTTTGGAGAAAAGTGTAAGAAACCCAGCAGTAGGAGGCTGCAGGCTTGCCAGAAGTGGACACCAAATACAAAGTGCACTTCTAACAAAAGCAGGACTTAGTTTACATTTTGTACTGCAAGGACGAGATTTTTTTCGCTGTCCATGAACACTCTATGGCTTAATGACTGCAAAGTGATTTGATAGATGGAAGGCACTAGATGAGCAGTTTTGCTTTCTTTGCTAATCTCATGTAATAGCTTAACTTTCAAGTTTATATTTTTTTACATAATGTAGAACCTAAATATCTCTTCCAGGTGGTAGCTGGATGGAATTACATAATAAAATATGAAATTGAGGAGACTAATTGCTCCAAAGAACAATTTCCAGATTTAACTGCAGAATGCAAAATCACTTCTAGAGGTGTAAGTAATCTTCAAAATCTGTTTATCAAGAAAATATCACATTAACAAATAATCATTAAGATCTGACTCAAGAAAATACTTATAGCCTTTCTTCACTTTGTGAACAAAGTTTAAATCCAGTCTTATAAATAACTGTCTATTTATGCAATTAGGACATCCATGTCTTCTTCTGAATCAGTGACTAAGAGGACAACTGAAAAGTTTACAGATTACTCTAAAGAATCTAACCAGTCTCACCCAAATAATAAATCCCTTGAGAAGTTTCTATCCAGATATTCAAGGAGTTACTCATGTACAACCCAAGAAGTGATAACTAAAATTAGCACAATTTCCAGTCTAAGACATATTTTCTAAGAAAAGTAAATAGCTGAATTATTACTTAACCTCTACCACAGACCAAATAACAGAGCTTCAAAAGAAATTTATTAACAAATATACATAATCCAGCTAAACAGTGCTGCAAACCCAGGTACTCCCTCAGCTTCTCTGACCTGGAACTGAAGCAGTTGCACCAAAAATAGAAGCTTCCTCTCTCAACTGACCTCCCTGAACCAGGTCATGTGGGGATCAGAAAAACAATTTTGCAAACCCAAGGCAGAGCACAGGAATGCAGAGTCACTATGAACAGCGGTGGTAAATGAGAGGGGACAGACTGGCATCTGTTTTAGCTGTTGAGGAAATGCACCAGTGAGTGTTACATTCAAGAGCCTCTCCTGTTCAAAAATTACTCCTTGTACATCTCAAGAACGTTTCAGAAGTATTGATCAAAAAAGGGAATAATGACAACACTGGTAAATAACAAAAGCATGAGAGTTCGACTAGCTGAAGCAATTCCCTCCATTACCCATGTGCCCTTAAACCTTAAGCAAGTTATTTAATCTGCATGAGTCTGAGTTTCCCCAGCTGTCACTGAGAGGTGATGACTTCTGTCACCTCACCTACTGCAGGAGCACTGCCTCACTCACATACTGCTTTGGTCACACAGGGCTTCTGGAATTAGATTTTTAGCACTTATCCCCTGAACTTGCTAATAGATCATTGACAGATATTATTAGAATACCATATTCCAAGAATATTCCATACCTTGGAATGACCAAATTCCAAGCAAGTTTTCTTGTACCTTTATTTAGCTCTGTACTATTAATTTTTAAATGGGAGGACCAGAATTGCACCCTGTATTCAACACACGTATGAGCCGAGCTATACTGGGACTTTATATCAGTCCCTTTAAGCTGGATAATAAGCCTTGACATTATTCTTCATTAGCTTTTCTAAAATACTACTAATTAGATTTTTTATAATTACATCTTCAAGTAACTGTCATAGCTAAGATCTTGATCCTGAATTTTAAGTCTTCCTTTTTATTCTACAGTTAAAGGTTTCTTTAGTCTTTGATAAAGGATTTCACCAAAACCTTTTTGAAAATCTCTGTATATCAAGAGGTCTCTTTACCCACCTTTGTTGATGCTTTGAAGAACTTTGACAAATCAGCAAAATATGACTTCTGTTTACCACAAAACCTCAGTCTCTCCTGGGTGTATTCATTGCCCCTAGTTCTTTCCTTATTACCATTTTTAATCACTGGAATGGTGGAATTGGTTTTAGGCTCTGTAACCTTTGAAAAAACTCCTCAGGATCAATATCTGCTGTCTTCCAGCTTTAAGATATCAATGCAATTTTAAGCAAGTTATCTACCACAGGTCCTTTAGAAAACCTGAGAAAATACAAGAAACACATTAACGTTTGATTTGATAATTGTGTAATTTTCTTTTTGGTCTTCACAGTTTGAGACAGAAATTCCATGGAGTTCTCCATAAAATATTATTCTGGCTTGTAAACATCCTCATTTTTTTTTCTGTAATGAACACATAAAAATAGTTCATTTGGCTTCTCTTTCAGGGTGTTATTTTCTCTGAGTGATCCTTTAGAACCCTGATTATTTATTGCCTCTGCAGACTGTCTGTCAGACTTCTGGCTACCAGAGGAAGGCAGGAAGGAAAGCAGGAAGGAAGGAAGGAATTATTAGAAGCATGCTTGACTTATACTGTTAGTGGGAAGGTATTAGGATGTGAGTTTGTTCATTATTTCTAAATAACAAGGAGCTTTTTTGCATTTTTTACTCCAGCGTGTAGCTAAATGTGAGGCCAAAGCATTTCAGAATCTTCAGGCAGAGATCGTGGATAGCGTCAGCGACTGCAAACTTCCAGGTATGCCTTAGGCACTATTGATTTTGAAAGTTCCACAGTTTTCAATGTCTCTTATTGTTAGGTATTGTTACTTTTTCCTCCAGCCTATCTGGACACAGATACCACTCCATGTAGGAAGTGCTGCATTGTTACCCATTCAGACTAGGTTTTCTTCAACAGAAAAATTCATTGCCAATTACATGCACCTCTCATTTCACTCAAATCAGGTCTTTCCATATGTGTAGCTGTTCCCTCTCCATATTTCCTGGCTACTCACAACTGGTACACATAATTCTTGTTTCTGTGAGAAAACTGTTGTTAAGTGTCTCATGTGGCAGTAGGTGCTGATGTTCTTTTACACAACCGAGATATGATATTGCTGATCATATAAAACTCAGATATATTTTGGTTTCATTTCATAGACCCAAATATGAAGAGTTCCAGAAAGCAGGGCTTCGTAACTGTTTTTCCCAGCCTTTATCTACATTGAATCTTTTGTTTCTTAGATCTGAAACCTGTTGGTCTCTTTCAGTTCAAGAAACAGTGGTTGCTGCCATTTGCCCAGGTTGTCCAAGGACTATCCCAAACGACAGTCCAGAACTGAAGGAACTACTGAAGGTTTCTATGGAGAAGTATAATTTGGAGAGCAATGATGATTTCTACTATAAAGTTGGAGAAATACAATCAGCGACAGTTCAGGTTGGGATATATCCCAGATGAGGGACAGACATGACATTATTATTGGCCTGAGCTGAATGTTAGCTAAAGTTTGTATTTAGATTTGAAATAATGTATTTGTCTAAGTGCTGATACATGTGGCAACTGAAACATCCATGCAATGTTTCATGTAAAATCTAATCCATATTGGCTTGCATTGAAAAATTATTCAATAATTTCCCATCTCTTGAATTTTTATTTTTTTCTTAAAACAAAATGATTTTAAAAGGATGTGAAGAAGGTTGGCTCAGGGTATTTGATTTCTGTGTATCTACCCTACTTTTTACCTTTGTAACATACCTTAGACTTTTAAAGTATAAAATTGTTATTAGACAGGACTACTCCCTTGATCCACCACAACAATACTCTCCATGTTATTTTAGGCAGTGTCCACCCTACAGCTGTTGTATGGTCCAAGAAATGAGGCTTCTTAATTTCCCTTAGAAATCTGCTGGTTTACATACTGATTGCGCTGCTAATAATACTCTAGCTAGATTCAGAAAAGGACATCTGTGCTTAACTAAAGACATACAGATAAATTGAGCTTGAATAAGGACAAGGAGTCAGGAGGATAATATTGGTCAGCATTTGCATAAACCTACTTTACTGTCCCTGATGCCTTTTCCTGGTCTTAAAATCAAGAGTCAAACATGGTTAGAAGGGAAAAATGGATTTTACCTTGGTATTTATTTTAAGGATCCTTAGGTACACTATGTCCAGGTCAAATGCACCGAAATGCACATCACAATGCCCCTCCCAAAAGATCTGGTATAACATTATAGGTCTTACTAATTAGCATATCTATCCAAAATTCCCCAATGAGAGGCTTGAATGAGTCCCCCCCTCCCCAAGGAACCTTCCCCTGGATGGTTCTATCTTAGTTTACAGAATGTGTTCTGGAGAGGACCTTGGGGTCTGGGGCACACTAACCCCTACCTACAAAGCTTCTAAAATGTTTAGCCTCCTAGCTGAACAAACAAGTCCAAGAATGTAGGCAAAAAACACTAAGAATCCAGAAATTGTAAAAAGGTATAACAGGGGTATAAAAGAAAAGGCAAAAAATCATCATGGCATCATCCCAACACATCAAACCAGAAGTTTAGCATAGAATCGAAAATTTGACAGTGGAGTAGTTCCGAAAATACTTGGTCACAACTACTCCTGAGCATGAGGTGTCACTGGAGAAGGCACTAAAAGCACACCAGAATTTTTCCAAATAGCTTATATTATCTTACTGATAATATCTGTGCCATTTCTTCGTTCAAACTTCTTTCTGACTCCCTATCATGACTGATATTAGCATGCATACACCTTTAAAATAGATTTCAAGGAAACAGAATTTCATGGCTTGCCTGATGTCCCTGAAGAAAGATATATTATTTCAAGCTCTGTGAAAAATACTAAGAGAACTCAAAGCAGGCACATTCTTGAACCCATGCAGTTTCTCTCTTTAATGCGTTTGGCAAATAGGTTCATTTTTAACTGAGCCTGTTCATCACACACTTTGTTTTACTCACATTCCACTTTTCTGACATCATATTTGGCTCTCTACAGTGCTATCACTAATGATTTCATCTGTTACTCATGAAATTACTACAGACATTTAATAATTGTGGGCCCAATATTATTCTGACCTTTTCTGTTTTCTTCAGCTTCAATGCTAGAATTTTTGAGAACAGAAACTGGAATAAATAAGTTACTTGATTAGAAGCAGATAAGTTTACTGCCAAATATTTTAATATTGTTCTTAACATATGTTGGCCCACTGGTTAGGGCTTGTAGAATATAAGCAGTGTAGAAAATCATCTTTCCTGTGAACCCTTTTCATTAAAATGCTTTGAGAACAGAAAACCTTCTTGCTAATTTTTCAGGTGGTTGCAGGAAAAAAGTATCAAGTCAAATTTACAGTCTGGAAGACAAACTGCTCTAAGAGTGAGTTTGAAAAACTTAATGAGGACTGTACAGCCACATACAACAGTGTAAGTAATGATAATGTTGCCAACTGTAATGTTTCTAAAGGACAAATTCATTTGCATCAGAAACTGTAAAGGCTTAAGTAAAATCACATCCTGGATTCTGTTACCTCTTTCAGTAAACTTTTGTTTCAAGAAGAAGGGCAGCCTTCACTGCTTGTAACCCAAGTTAAGAAACGCTGAAACTTAAACTGAATCACTCCAGCTGCAGGATCAGTGTTCACTGCAAAACCAAAGGAACTTTCTTTTGATAATAATCAATCAAAGAAAGGAGAGGAGGAGGCTGCTGCCAAATGAAATAGCTGCAATCCTCCTGACTCTGTGGACTTGCAGCTAAGGAAAACATGAGACTGGAGTGTTACTTGTGTGCAAAGGAATGACATTTCTGGCGTGCGTGCCATGCTGTTGATAGTGGGAAAATGTGTTCTGGACACTGGAAAGGAATGCTGAGAGGGCCAGAAACCATCGGCAAGAGAGTTGTTTGGGGAAAGAGCTTTTATCTCCCATCTCTTTTCCCACCATATGAACAGTGCTTATCTGTGAGATTTTAAAATTTGTTAGTGTAGCAGGCACTAAAAAGAAAAAAATAAGCCTTTATTTCAATTTCCCAATTTTTAGTGGGAGAAATAACCATCAACAAAAAATATTTCTTAGGAATATCATGAAGATTAAGCAGTTAGTGCTCCAAAAGTGATGGAGATGAAAAATCCAATTTTCAAGATCCAATCTGAAATCCAAAGTTGAATTAAAGTGTTCACACAGGCATACTATAACCTTGAAAAGCTAAACCATGATGTGCCCCAGTGCAGAAGTATTCATCGCTAATACAGATTTCATATATATTTGGTTAAAGTTCCAAGGATTTTAAAGTAGTGTTTTAAAAAAGTTTCTTTTTCAGGCCCAAGTCTCTTCCTTTGTGTCTGAAGCTTTGTTGCCTTAATGTGCTGGTTTTTGTTTTGTCAACAGGCATCACTGTCATGTAAAGCACAAATTCACGTGATCCCATGGCAGGATAAAATCTACCCCCAGGTGAACTGCTCTGAAAAACATCAAGCGGTAAGATTCTTCTTCATTACCCATCCTCTTAAGCTGAGCATAGGACAAAGGCAGTCAATAAATTCTTAATCCATTCCAAATTATCCCATATTTTATACCAAAAAATAAAGGAACACAGTTCTTTTAACAGCCTCATTAATGTCACACTCTTCTCTCTCACCCTCTAACTTCAACAACCTGTTACATCAAAGCAGTGTCACCACAAGGTGAGACAATGGCCAACAAGGTGATCACACAAACAAAGGCACCAGGACAGGGAGAAGTTCTGCCGATTGGCTGCTTCCTCTGCATTGTCAGTTGAGTTGTGAAGTATCAAGCCCCATCAACTCCCTCAAATTACTACTCACACTAGGTTTAAAAGTTGAAATAAAAATGTATTTGCCAATACAATAATTATAGCACACAGATTTCCAAAGCATCCACGAACCTTTCTGTATTAGTCAACTGGCAGCTGCCACAGCTGTCAGTCTCTGCAGAAGGATCTTCCAATTTCTTCCTACTCAGCTCCACAATGAATGAGTCCTGAATGAGAGTCAGTTTGAAAATCTCAAAATGGAATACAAATATTTTTATTATCAGACATTTTTGATGATTGCAGAGTTTTTAATAAATGCAGATATTCCAGTGCGACACTGAATAAAGACAGATTAACCTGCCCTCATAAGTAATAACTTCACTGTGCTCAGCATATTCATTTGTTATGTATGAACTAATGTCTCTCCTCTTTATTTTCACTACAATATTTTATCCATATCAACTTTCAAATTTAGCTTCAACCCAAATAACTCTGATTTGCAGCTAGATAATGATCAGAGACTTTGGTGGAGAGAAATGAAACTTGTGTTGGACTGTGACTGTACACCGTGTATTCAGCCTTTCTCTTCCAGTTGAACACTGATGAGGGAGTAGAGCTGACCTAATAACAACAGAATGTTTGATATTATCAGCTTTAACCTCTGTGTGTTATTTCCAGGCAGTATTCTGAAATGCATATGTCAAATCTAGAAGTAAAAAATTGAATAGTTACATTTCATATAACAAAATGACACAGATCTTCTGTATATTCTGCCATTGATGCTACTCAGAGATGTGTTAACCTTCAGCATAAATTGGTTCTATACATGAGAGTGTAACACTCTAACAAGTGCTGGGACATTTATTCCTAGAATCCAACTGTATTGTTCATAAACTAAGACCAGTACATGTGTTTTGCTCTCTGTAGTATCATTCCTCCCTTACACTGACAAAATTTCAGCGATACAGAATTTTTTCCTTTACACATATAGCTGCTAAAATACTCCAGAGTTATTTGGGAGGATGTTTATGTTTGTATGCTTACCACAGAAGAGCTAATTATTTAGTTTAGATTTTAGTTTAAAAATCTGCTAAATGATTCATGTACTGCAATGAGACAGCTTCTGAATTTCCCAAATCTGAAGCAATTGTTCTTTTTCATGTAACAAATGTGGCTATTATTGTAATGTTTTTTAGGTGTTCTTTGCAAGAAGGCCTCCTGGATTCACACCTTTCCGGAGCGCTGTGATGCCAAGCCAGCCAAATGCAGCTTCACATGCTGATAAAAATGAAGGAGAAAGTCAAAGCCCTAGCACAGGAACGAGGAAAGACGATGGACAGGAACCAGAAGGCGAAGGTGAACCTGAGCATAAACACAGGCACAAACACAGGCATAAGCACAGGCATGGAGTTAAAAAGGATCATGAGAATGACAAAAGGCATAGGCATGAAATTGGTTGTGGGCACAGAAGTGGCCATGGGTGTGGGCATAAAAAACACAGTAAAAAGAATAAACATAAATATCCAAACCCCAAATCTTCTGAGGAGTCAAATGAAAGGGGTTTTAATCAAAATGAAACCCTCCCAACAGCCAGTGCTGAAATAGCACTGGAGCTGGTTAATACAGGGATTGCAAGGAAGGAAACCAGTAGACCTGCAGAGCCACTAACTCTTCCTGATACTTCTTTATTTCATGGATTGCCAGATCGCCCAGAGTCTCCTCACCCCAGATGTCCTGGAAAACCATGGAAACAACTTGTGGGCTTTCTAGCCCCTCCTAGCTTTCCCAGAGAATTCACAAATGAGGATCTCTTGCCTTCTGCAGCAGAAAACAGCAATCCAGCTACAGAAAACATCGAAGAAGACTTTGATCTCACAGATGCTTTACCATAATTCAAACATTGTAGGATCCTTTTCAGAAATGTTACATAGAAAATAAGAAGAATACTGCCTTTTGAAATGTATAAAACACAAAGAGGCAAAAGATCATATTCTGTTAACTGAAATACCCAAGTAGGTCACCAGCACTTCTGGGGACCTAAGACCATATGGCAATACTGTGTATTTGCATATATTTGCAAATATGTAAATCAGTGTAACTCATCTGCCTCAATTTTCTATAACCACAAACTGAATCACTGCATCAAATCTTACTGTATTATATTTAAAACAATGGCAGAAAGAATGTTGCAGATTACATGAAGAATCTCAACCAAGTATGGGTAAAACAGAAGACAATATAGAACAAGGGAGCCTCTCTTAGATATGTGAAATAATTTTTCTCTAATTTACTGGAGTGGATCATTTAAAGAACAAAATAAAACAAAGGAACCTTTTTACCTGGTAATTTTTTTGAACAAATCAATCTTGCCACCAGTCTATCACTAGCAGTTGTTCTGTTGGATGGAATAACAGGGATAGCTGAGAGAATCCTAAATAAAGCAGTTTTGTTATTCCCTATAAATATTAACTACTCAGAGAAGCACATTGATTGACAGCTTTTCATTCAGCAGAAGTGCACAAATACTACAGATCAGATGACAAAATTACAAACACCTGAGACACCTAAAATTTGTGTGCCTTCTTCCATTATATATGCATAATTTTGAGACTGGACTGATTTTTCTATTCTGGGTATCTTCCAAAGGTTGAGGTTTTGGTATGATGCATTAGCTAAAAAGCACCAAATATTTCTTGCAAAATAAAATATGTTTTCCCGCCGTAAGGATGCGATAACTTATTCAGCTGAAAAAAAACCCCCCACAGAGCAATAAAAAAATAAATACTTTAATGCCAGATCAGGTCACCAGTTTGAAATGCTACTCAGTCTTGTAAAGGGTTATTGACAGGGTGAGGTCCTACAAATGGCAACACTTCACTGATTTTGCTGTAAAAGATCACGTCACTTGAAACCCCAGTGGAAGTGCCCTCCACTGCAGCTGCAATTCTCTGAAGCTGCTCATCCCAACTGCTAGGATTGCTGCGGCATCAAGACTATTCAACAGCTCAGAATGGGTCCTTCTTTTGTATGCTGTGCATCTACAGCCATCACCTCCCTGGTGAGGAGGAACAAGACAGGGGAAGTCTACTTAGAGAATGCAAAAGAAATAGGAACAGGATCAGGAGCTCTTGGCATAACAGGCATAGGGTGATCTCCGAAGAGAAGATAGCTACCAAGAAAGGTCAGAAGACACAGAAGTGGAAAGAACAAAGGCATGGTGGCATGATACAGTTGGGGTGAGAAAAGAAAACAGCAAATTAGTGGCAAAAATTGAAACAGAGTGAATGGGATGGGGAAGTGGGTGAAGGTACCATGGTCAAGGAGCTATAAAAGACAGGAACTCAAAAAGGGGGGCAAGAACAAAAATAAAAAGAAAGAGAGGGGTCTCTCTAATTGTGGCAGGACAGTCTCTAACACACCACAGAAGAGAACTCACACTGTCCGAATCTAAGCATTCCCTGACAGTGTGGGCACACCTCCCCTTTTCAATGCCTGGTTCCTTTCTTTCTAATTTCATTAGAAGAGTCCTTAAGATGTATTGAAAAAGTCATGAAATCTAAAATTAGAAACAGTCCCTGTGAGTATAAATTCAGCATGGTTGTGTGCATCTGAATTTTTTTTTTACAGTGTAATTGGCTGCCATATAGGGATGGGTTGATGGAGGCAGACAGAAGACAGATATTTTCTAATTTCATTAGAAGAGTCCTTAAGATGTATTGAAAAAGTCATGAAATCTAAAATTAGAAACAGTCCCTGTGAGTATAAATTCAGCATGGTTGTGTGCATCTGAATTTTTTTTTTTACAGTGTAATTGGCTGCCATATAGGGATGGATGGATGGAGGCAGACAGACAGACAGATATCTGTCATGAGTGGTGATGTCAGAACCATTATATTTCCTTTCTTCCTGAAAATAATCATTCAGAAGTCATACAACTTAGCTGGAGCCCCATTTTAAAGAAAGATAAAATAATAAGAACCCCTGGATTAATCACTAATCAAATCCAGCCTTTTAAAATTAATTCCTTTCTTTGCAGCATAATATGCAAAGGCTATCTTCTTGTTTAGACAAGAACTGAACTTAAAAGCTACGCAAATGAAATCCTTGAGAGTTATCTTTAGTTCTCTGCTTCTTTTCTTCTGAATATTTGATTTTGTATGATTTGATTTGGTATGATTTTGGCTGTAACTGGAAACTCTTCATGTATAGTGAATTATTAACAGGAGTATAAGCTCAAAACGGTTTTTCTTTAAATTACAGTAGCAATTTAAGTAATTAATGTAAAACTACAATAAAGAAATAAAGATGCAAATATAAGAAAAACAAAGTTTTCTTCCCATTTACAGTCTCCCTGACCTGAATGAAAAGCCAGTCACTCTTGATACATTCTCCACACAGAGCACAAATACACAACCATGAGTGGAGAGGCACAGGACTGAGGACTGGTCGTTTACCACGTGCTGTAGTGAGGACGTGAGGTTTCATTAATGTTTAATACAAAGATGATAATTTCAATTTGCTTACATAATTTACAAAAGTAATTACTTTTAAAAAAATCATTCCGGAATAAAAATCAGTGTTCCATGTCTAAAAATTTTGAAACAGAGTATTTGGATATTTTTAGAAAGGAGCATTTCCATTTCTCATTGACATGTTCTCACAGAAAGTTTCAATTATCACAAAAGAGCACTTTCGGATGGAAGAATCTGCCGAGAGAAGGATCCTGACCAGGCCTGTTCCAGCTCTGCTGCTGAAGAGCTCTGCAAAACTCCCAGCTTCTCCTCCTGCCGGAATCTCTGGAGCGCTTTGTCCAGGGACCGCAGCGCTTAAGGAGTACTTTCCTCCTTGGCCAGCAGATGGCACATTTTTTGCCACAGGGTTTATCATCGCCAAATTTCGTCAGGTTTGTCATTGCCAGGAACGGTTTAGTAGGCTTAACATTCAGCGTTTCTTCTGGGTGAGTAACACTGTAGCTAAAAACACCCCATCTGTGCAATCTGTTTTAAATATTAAGCTCTAGCAATAGAGCTTCGACGTTTGCCAGTTACTTACTGTAAGCAAAGTATATAAATAACCCTCTAAATGTAATTTCATGAATAAAAAAATAAGAGCTACTCCTGCACAAGAAAAATTGCATTCTTACTGATACAGATAATTGGAACTAGGAGTCTGGGGTATGAAAATATGTCTGAATTAAACCTCTGTTTTACTTATACTGCTGACATCTAGACCCACATGATGGCCATTCTGCAGCTGTCTGAATTTAATGTGCTCCCTCCCTTGTTCATTCCATCTGTGACAATGGGACAAAATATATATATTTTAACTTACCATATGAAAAATTCCTCAGCTTTACTATGGATGGACTATTGGATTTTTGCCATAATTCAGACATGACCTTTTCATCACACTCAGCCATTCCAATCATCCTCTAGTGCTATGTTCACACAGTGCAAGCCACGGGAGAGAGCTGTGCAAACACCTGACATCAGAACATGTGGAGCATTAATGATGAACATTGCTATTTGATAGGATGTAAGAACCCACTTCTTTCCTTGTTTTCTCAGGTCTCTAAGCCAGCAAGATAATTGCTCCCAATTTAGGAATAACAGCTCTGAGGATAAATGAGTCTAAGTGGCTACAGAAGTAGAAATGACATTACTACATGGCCATTGTCATGTAGACAGAGCTGTACCAAATCCAGTGTACTAGTTCCTCAAATATTCTTAAAAAATAACAATGGGGACAGATATTTTCAACTCTGTAACCCGCTACTCACCCACAACTCCTAATCCTGCTGTGTTTACAAGACCACATTAGTATAATGCAGCTTCCACAGTTTTAATTAAGCTTTATGTGCAAGTTCATTTGGTAAAATGTAATTAATAACACAATGTTTCTACTGCATTCTAAAATAAGAGAAGGGTGTGTTAAGAAGAAAAGAGTGAAGGTTTTTCTAGGTGGGTAAAGCATCTTGCTACAACTGAACACTCATAGTACTGCAGCTCCTGCAATCTGCTGCCCAGTGAAAATCCAACCATAACCTTCAAAGGAGTAACTCCTACCAGTATGGAGTAACAGGGATTAGAAACCTCATAGTGATTCTTATCTCTTCTGCCATGCCTACTGATCGTGCTGATCTGTGGGTTAAAGATCAGGCATTTAAATACTTACCTTACTCAAACTGAGCCACAGAGAATCAGAATTCCCTGCAGATTCCAGAGTCATGCCAAAGGACTATATTTGTTTTAAAAATGAAAAGACAAAACATATTTATGAGAGGTACTGCATGAATTTGGTGCATGCCTCTCCACCTTCCACTGGATGCATTTATCACAGGAGCCAAGAGACCACTTGGCTTGAAACAAAAGAAATACTATAGTGTGAGTGAGAAACAAAGGGAACAAAGCAAATCAGACTAAGGCAGAGAATGAACAAGGATGTATTTTTAACTCAAACTTAGATTAGCATAAGAAAACTCAAACAGTTGGGGTAGACAAGAATTGAGGATTATTGATTTCAAGTTTGGGAACATAATGCTCATCAACAGAACACCAACAGGAGCTATCACATGTTTAAAAAAAGACTTTGACCTACGTGCCCAAAACACTATAGTTCAGTGCCTTGAAAAATCCACCAGACACATGTAAAGGAACATTGTTTTATTTCTTATTCTAACCCTTAAGTATGTCAGCAGAAGTTAATTTCTTGCCATTTAATCCAATAGAAAAAAAAGGCTAATGCCATAAAACATCATGAAGAAGTAAATCTACATCATGAAGAAGTAAATCTACTACAACTGAATTCTCTTCCTTTTATGTGCCAGTTGTTCAACTAGCTGTATACTGACTAAAAGAGTAGTAATGCTCACAAAATTAATAAAAACAAAGGGATATAAAGGGACATAGCTCAGGCTCTGCAAAAGAAAAAAAATCAGTTCCAGAAGGAATCCAGAATTCAGACTGACTATTTAAGCAGTCTTGTGACTGCTAAACAAAAATCTCCTGTTTGAGTGCAGAAGCCTGATTTTAAATTTTGCTGAGAAGTATGTGCTCCCATTAACCTTAAATAGCATTTCAAAAATCAGGCCTTGGAGCATTTCAAAAATCAGGCCTTGGAGCATTCAGCCCAAGTGTAGAAAGCTGATATTACTTGGAGTGGTTGAGATGAAGATTGAGCAATGCAACACCTCGAAGAGGTAATTATGGGCAGCATTAGCCATTAAAGCAGCTTTTATATTTTACAGTGTTTGGGGAATTGGTGCAAGTCCTGGCATTACCCACAGCAGCACTAGTGGCTTAACAGCTTTTTATCCTGGCCCAAATACAGAGATTAGAGTGTTCTGGGCAATGTTTGCCATACTTCCTTATTCTCTTGGTCACTCCCACAATATAAACCAGGTGGAAGAAGTAGGCAAACCAAGCATAAGCTACAAGATCACCTCTTTCTTCAGAGTTTGGTACAAACGTGTGGACAGATTAGTAGATTTACAAACAACTCCACTGCCTTGTTCAGCTACATTAAGTTGCTTTTCTATCATAAGGCAACCAAGACATCTCTGAAACTTTGACTCAAGTTGATCTGCTGGTTGTAGCTGTCAGTTTGGCAAAGGAACAGCATCAATATGAAGGTTATAATGTGAGTGCACTCCACTCAAGACATTTCTGTATCAGCACTACTACAGCTCTGCTCTTTTTCACTGTAAATACATGCTAGCCACCATCAATCCATCAACTGGAACCAAAAAATATTTATACTATTTGGAAATTTATGAGAACAGCTTGTCATTTAGCAACATTGTGCTTCTGGACACCCATTTTTGCCAATGAAGAACTATTAAATCAATCTTAGACTGCAACACTAACCTTCCACTAAATATTTATATAAGGCAACTAAATTTTTGTCTGGATAGGGCCCATCCATTCCTTCTTTAGCAGTTATTCTACAAAGAGGTGTTTATTATACAGTCATACCTGTTTGAATAATCACCTCTGAAGAACCCACTTGCTCAGGATGTTATGAACCCCGAGTGCACTAGGGACCAAAGTAAATCAAAAGAATGGGTCTGAAGACTGAAGAAGAACTTTCCTTAGCTTACGAGTTTGACAAAATTAGTCTGAATCACAAAATGAGTCTGGCTAGTAAAAATACACTTGAACATCCAATTCCACATGACAAACCTTGGAAATGGAAACTTATGTATTCATGATTGATATATCTCACCCAGTGCCATTCATGACTGGGAAATGCATGAGCTAAACTCTATACAAAGAATAACAATTTCACAGTGAGAGATGGTAATACTAAAAATAAAAATCTGAATCTCTAACACTTACAGCCTGAATTACTGAATCTCAACCATAGTACCAGGCTGCTACAGAAAAAAAATTCACTCTGACCCAAACTGCAAACAGACTCCAGGAGAACAGTCGAACACTATTTGATAAATGGTGATAAAGTGCAAAACAAGGAATTGTGAGAAAGGGGTGATCTATCCAAGCACACTCAATAACACAGCAAACAGATGGCTAAGCAATACCAACACAGGAGTTATCAACATAGCTAAGACAGTGTTATCACTGCCTCCACAGTTTGTTTGATTCTCCTCAAGGCCCCACCGTGCAAACATGGCAGGTGTGCTGGGTTTGCTGTGCAGGGTACACGGGTTCA
>NW_008236696.1:4706197-4707536 GCF_000691975.1 Corvus brachyrhynchos | reverse complement strand
AGCAGCTTCAGAAACATCCTAACGACTGAGAGAAAGAGCGAGCAGGTGAAGGATAGCAAAAATACGTAACATGATAGACAGATGTAGAAACAGCAGCAGCAGCTTTTGCATGAGTCTGTTGCAGGTAATTCTGCAATGATATTGAAGTCTTAGACTAGTACAAAGCTTGCCTCATTAAAGAGATCCCACAGAAAGCATGTCTGGTGTTGGTTCTATAGTCAGTGTTCTTGAGCATCTAATATTAACTTTTATTTATTTATTATACATTTCCACTCAAAAGACATCTACTTAGATAACAGAAGACAAAAGATCACTGATAAAAGGTTGATAACACCTCAACATATCCCAACAATCTTACCACAAAAAACATAATTTCACTTGCATTTTGAAAGGTTTCACAGCACTGCACAGCTGAATGTAACAACTGAGTCATTTTAATACATACAAACAGAATTAATCAGCTCAAGATTATGCTGAATCTTTTACCGCTACGTTTTCTTCTTGTTTATCTCCCTACTGAGTTTTTTCACAGCTGTCCTTACCCAGGGTAATAACGTTAATGCCAAAGTAGTATCAAAGAGCAGCTACCTTGAAGCAGCAGTGAGTATTTTCTAAAGGAAAAAGTCACTCTTCTTCTCCCTCCTTTCTTTGCAGCATTTCCTCCTGAAAGCATGGGAGTGTGCTTGCTTGCTCATCACTCCTGCTACCCTAAACAACTGAGATAGCTTTGTTCTTCTGCACCAGCAGTTCTGCTCATGAACACTGACACTGAATTTCCTTTTTTAGACAGCAAGGACGCAGACTTTCTTCCTCTTCTCCCTCCCTCTGCCTCGCCTCCCCTCCCCCTCGTACAGTCTTTGCTGTGCCCTCATCTTACCTTCAACAGCACAAGAAATCCGTGCTGCAGTTTTTTTCCTCGTTAGCAGCTCTATGGCAACAGCAGTTCTGAGGCAGCAGTCCTTTACAGTTTCACTTCATTCTCTTTCCTTCTGCAGAAAGATACACAGTCTGTTAGCCCAGGAAATCAGGAAAGACAATTCTGATGCGATGTAAATTAGCAAACACAATTCCACAATTATTTAAGAAAAAAAGTGTGTTCCTGGGGGTACAAAGTTGTATTCCCAGAGGAGATTAATATTAGCAATGCAAATGAATAACAGTAAAGGAAATCAGAAAACTTCTTTTGAGTAATTAACTGTAAAATCACCTTTGTGATAATTCAGCTTTCTTGGACAGAAAGGTGAAGGAAGAGAATTCTGAGCTTAAAATATACACAGTATCACATCCAAATAAAGTCCTCTGACAATTTGTCATTGTTTGACTGAGTCTTTATTTGTTA
>NW_008236696.1:4697911-4706165 GCF_000691975.1 Corvus brachyrhynchos | reverse complement strand
ATTTTGCAGTCTTGTAACCCATGGAAAACTATATATCAGAATACATTTAGAAATGGTAACACAAGCTTTAGAGAACAAAAAAGCAACGAAAGAAAAACTACAAGTAATTGGGTAGTTACCAAGTACTATAGTATTCTGCCTGCTTTGAAATTAGGATTTTCCTGATTTGTTACTTTGTTACTTTTAAATGAATCAGAAGAATGAGCTACAAACAAATGCTGAATATGACAGCAAAAAAACCAACTACTTAAGACTCAGAAACCATTATTATCAGAAGCTCTTAAAGCACAAGATTAAAGTACCTTAAACAGAGGCGCATACATTCTCTTTATATACTGCAAAAAACTGCCAGTAATTTATGATCTAATCACTTTTATCACATGCATGAAATAAATGAATCGATATATTCCTGCAATTCAACATGAACTCGCAGTTCTCTCTCCTGCTGTGTAAAGAACAAAGGTTTCTGGCCAGTGCCAATTGCTGGGACAATATGTGTTAAAGTGCATGTCCTCAACTGGCATGAGCAACACCACAGTTACCCCTAGCTGAAGTAAAGGGATTGCCTGCATCCTGTCTGTGCTTGCATCAGTCCATGTCCACACTTGCTGGAAAATGTGGAAAACAGGGGCAGCTGTTCTTGGGCACAACCTGAGAGGAAAAGATTGAATTCCTTACTAATCCAGCACCTCATATGCTCATTTTTGTCTCATCTGGCAGTATTCAGTTGGCATAAAAAATAATATAGAATAGCATTCTGGGGTGGACTGAAGCACAAACAATTGGGGCTGAGAACTGGCCTACAGAGGCTTCCTAGCACTAAACAGAAGCCCCAAAAAACAGCAGTTACATTTAGCAGCTAACTTGGCACTTCACCTTCATGGGCACATGTTTCAGACTCAGCCACGACAAGAACATGCATTTCTAACACTGTTAAAGAGAAAAGCCCTGGAATAGCTTCATTTTCCATCCAAAAAAATCTCAGAAGGATTAAGAAAACAAACTAACAAAATGATTAAACAAGTCACAATGTTGATTAATTTTTTAAACTTTTTTAAACTTTTCCCCACACTGAGCTGACTGCTTTGCAGACTGAAGCATAGATCACAAAGCAGTCAGCCCCAGCTTTAAACAGTTTACAATCTAAGAGATTCTTCAAAGAGAAACGATCATTTCCATTTTCCAAAGAGATGAAAGAAGGGCACAAAGCTGAAACTACTCATCTATATTTTCACATTGTGCCAGTATCGGTGACAGAAACAAAACTTGGGGAATCTGAGCTACAGTTACCTGAAGAAATTAACAGTCTCAATTTTCTTACGAAAAGTAAAGCTCAGTAGGGAACTTTCAGTTTGTAGAAATTAAGATTTACTTTCAGGCCAATACTTCTGATTACACCATTCATTTTATTAATGACAAAGTAATTATCTTTACTGTTAACTCTTACATGTTGTAACAAGGTCTGTAAACTGCAAAAAACTTGTGAAGGTTAAAATGCTCTGAT
The DNA here is from genome assembly GCF_000691975.1 of Corvus brachyrhynchos. Lineage (NCBI taxonomy): Eukaryota > Metazoa > Chordata > Aves > Passeriformes > Corvidae > Corvus > Corvus brachyrhynchos. Next base: position 4,704,661 of record NW_008236696.1, on the reverse strand, counting down.
AGAGAAGAAACAAGAGAATTCAGTTAATAGACAATGCTGGATATGGACAGAAAGAGATTCTGTTAGCGAAAAATGAAGCTATTTCTGAGATGTCTTACTGCTTAGGGATGTACACATTTGAAATATTCTGACAAGAAAGACCTGTAATACACTCAAAGCAAAGCTCTCTGTGCAATGCTGTATCAGTTGGTAACACCAGACATTTTGTTGTCACTAATCTGAGATAGGCCCCTCATAGCTCACAGCGCTGGACACACACTCTGAAAAGCACAGCGTGTTTGTTCTGACGTCCAAAAGCGTGATTGGGATGGGGAAGGACGGAGTCACATGGCTTGTTGCTGTCACCAGTCAGGACACAGGGCACCTATCAAGGTACACATATCTACAACACACATTAGAGATTATGACTTTTTTTACCACAAACTCGTCCCATGAATTTACCCCAGTAAAAGTCAAAGACCTGCTTGGCCTTCCTGGTGTTTTCATCTTGGGCTTGGTTCACATGCATTACTTCCTCCTACTAAATACATAACACTCAACTTTTTTACCAGTGAGGAAAGGTACTCAAATAAATACAGAACATAGGTCTGCCTGCAGTGGCTGTTCCAAAACTTAACCAACTGAAATCGGCAATTAAAAAACTCAAGCAATGTCAGTGCATTGCAAATTTGTATAATCATGAGAATAAATAACGTGCAGAGATGGTTAACCAATAGCAGAAAGAAAAGGGTTTTCTTCAAAATAATGCACAAGCTTATATTCATCCTTCTCTCAGAAGTGGAAAAAATGTTCTTTGCAGATTGTCTCAGAGAAACATATGACATGCAGTATTTCATTACTTAAAAACTAAATGTAACCACAACTGCGTCAGGATGTTATCATCTGCCACCTGGTTCATCTCTCAGCTTTGTTTACTTTTGTCATATAAAGAACAAACTCTACCCTGAAAGTAGCCTGCAGCTTCTATCAAGATTTCTAGGCCTCCTTCCATTCCTGAGCCCCACATTCTTCAAGGATTTGCCCACACATAACTTCTGAGGCAAATACTATCACCCCCACATTACAGAGAAGAAAACTTAAGTGCAAAAAGTGCTCTCATTCCAATGAGAGTCAGTGGCAACTCTAATAAATATCATCTGCTCAATTTTAGTGCTAAAATTCCAGTTTGTGGTCACACTAGGAGTCCTTAACACAACAGAGAACAGAGCTAAACTGATTCCACGTCCTGGGCTTGATTACAAACCTTGAAAACTTGGAAACAAAGAATCTAATTGCTCAGTCAAGAAGAACATTCAAGACTAAAACTGTAATTATTGAGCTTTATAGCATGCAGAAGACTGGATGACTAAAAAAATCATCGAAAGAAAAGTATATTTCTGTTTCAAGTATTTAGGTTAAGATTTTATTGTGCCAACATTCTTCTTATTACCAGAATAGTTACTAAAATTACAAGACCACCATAAGTGATTCCATATGACAGTTTTCTTACGGTACACTCATTTAAAGAATGAACAGTAATTTACATGCTTCCACTAAGAAATTAAATACTGACTTTCTAGAATTAACCCTAGTTTTTTATTAGAAGACCAACCAAATGCTAACCAAAGTAAAAGGGAAATTTTTCACAAATTTTAAGTTTTGAATGAAATGATACACACTATAAAAATATGTAGTAATTAACTTCCCTTAGTTCTTTATTGACCCTCTGAGAGAGGGCTGAGAAACCAAGGTTCCTCTGAGGGCCTAGAGCACTTCTGCTGCTTCCTCCTCAGCAGCAGTTTACAAGAACTGTTCCACTGTATAAAAGAAATACCATCTTTCTTAAAAATTCTGTGAGAACTTCATTATTCCAGAATAAGAAATAAGTAACAAATAACTTCAAACCTCTGAAGGTAGGAGGGTCACTATGAGTCTGAACTTAAACTCCAGACTCTAAGAGGAGATGAATTAACGGATGCGTAACCTGAAAGATTAAATTCACACATCTTTGCTGTTTCTTTAAAAAAAAACCCAAAACAAACCCAAGTAAATTAGTCTTAAATAGTTTAACAAATTATTATAATCAAGAAAAAAATCTACTGGGAATGAGAGAACTTAGGCTAAGAACCAAAATCCTGGACAACTGAAGCAGGAACACTCCTTGGAGACATGTGCTCCTAGCAATTAGGAAGCACAAGCCACAAACCACTCCACATACATTTCAGACAAGTGAGTCAGCTGGCCAGCAAAAAGCCCAGTCCACCCCACATCCTCTGCACAAGCCTGAATATCTTGAATAGACTGAGCATGTGGGACAATTGAATCAACCATAGCAGATTAAATACCACTGGCTTTCCATAGTGCTTGGCACCTAAGAAATTTAAGCATCTTTAACTATGTTCCTTATTGGCCTAGTGCACAACTATTCAGTGAGATAGAACTTGGACAGGGAGAGGAAATTCTGCATGTACTTTCAATTCACTCAACAGGGACATCATTGAGATTTCACAACACAAGTTTGACTACAGTTACAAAGACTAGAAATATCTGTCAAAACATAACAAAGTTGTAAAATAACTTTAAAAAAGGATGACAAAGCAAGCCTAGCAGCCCAGTGTACTAAAGTCACCATAATGTGCATTTCAGATTACACTAAAGTACTAGAGAATACAAAGCCAGCATTCTCAATCCATTAAAACCACTGTATCTGATAAATTCTTATTGTTTAGCTTTTTTAGATTGTAATTTCAATGGAATGACCAAAAATGCTTGTTAGCATTAATGACACCCTGACTGCATTTAAATAACAAGCATGGGACTCCAGGAATTTGGACTTTCTTTCTCCCCTGGAGGTTTTCCAGAATCTTTCCTATCCACTCCTACATCTGAGGAAGTGTGCTTTTGTTTAGGCACTCCTTTGGGAGTGATGAACTGAAAAACATTACTTCTTGCTAACAACACCCTAACAAATCATCTTGATCCTTAACATGACCTACTGTGAGCAAACTCTGTCTACCATTACTTTCCTTGCCCTGCTAGTCATGGCAATCAAATAATACAGTCAGAACTCTGGCACCAGCACGAAAAGAACTCTGGGATCTTGCAGGTTTCCTGTGAAGTACCTGGCAGTTTCATGGCAAATTCAAATTATGCTATGAGATTTCTAAAAGGACATTTCTGAGACTTCCTAATGCAAACTGTACCACCGCCTTTGCCAGAATATTGGTGAGCAGGGATTGCTCAACTGGAGCTCAGTTTCAGGAGGTGTCAGCTCCTACTGCTTTCTTTAGATACGTCACTCCTAACTTCAATCTGCATGAATAATCACTGGAAACCCAGCTGCTAAACCAGCTAGTCCATCTGTTCCCCCTGTTAATAAATGTGTAATTATGTTCACTATCACCAAAGAGCTCATGATTCACTGGGATTGTCTTTTTGGGAAACATCTACAGAACTGTATTAGGTGTACATATATATGTGTCTGTGGATCCTATCTTTAGTAGCACAGACATATTAGTGTCTTCTTGGTATCTCTTCTGCCTGATGATAACATGAACCTGGTCCTTGGGGAGCAAGTTTTCAGTTGAGGCTGCTCTAAAAAGCTTAATCAGATTTAAAGCCAGGGGACCACAAGAAATCCCAATGTCATTACAAGATTTTTGTCAGTGACAAAATCTGACCTTTTGATACCTCTCAGTTTGATGCTTCATGTTCAGAACATAAATCATTCCAGGCAGAGTATGGCTAACGCTGGCCCAAATGCACACAAAAGAAGATATGAAATCACATGAAAAGGTTGTTTGCCCGACTGTAACCAGAGATATTTCTCAAACATTGTACATGGGTTTTAAAGGATATAAAATGTAGGATCTTTTCCTCTAGTACAGTCAGGGGTCATTGCTAGAACAAGAAATCTGGATATCTGCTATCTTGTTTCACAAAAAGAGAAGACTGATTCTGTGTTTCTAACCACTTGCTTGAAGTTTACGAACAAAATTTTTTTCATCTTTTCATTTGGTGAAAGAAGTCAATGATTTCCACTGGAGGAAACACTGGGTTCCTTTTCTCATACCTTAGTGTGGAATATCCATACAAATAAATGCCTTTCACGTGGGAACTGATGATTTGTTTCTTAAATCATAATTTCATTGTTCCAGTCATACAACACTTGAGGCAAATAGAGCATCTGCCAAGGGGCCACTGGACTGAGGAGTGTCACTGCATTAAAATAACCACAAACCAGAACAACTAACATGACCAAATAAATCAATCAGACTGCCAAACCCTGCCACAGCCACGTGACAGCAGATACCAGTATGCTCACAGGCTTTTCTTTATATTTATGCGTCAGGTGAATAAGAAATGAACAAAATCCTCAGAGACAGGGAAATTTCAAGCTCCTCAATAAAGGCCAGTGATCGGGAGCTTGGGGGGCAGCTGTTTGGCTCTGCAGTTGCTTAATGCAAAGAAATCTTGGCATCTAATCAGGAGAATCCCCATTATTTTAGCCAGTAAATAACAATATATATATTTTTAAATTGTCCCCCTTGGTTGAAGATAATAATGTAAAAAATTTTTCTAGTTTGTTTTTTTTTTTTTAAATAGAATGAAGTTTGGCCAAGTGGACTAAAAACAAGACTTGAAGCAAACTAGAGCAATGAGAACAGTTTCTCCTTAAAGAAAGCCAGGAAAGCCTTGTTACTGGAAAACTGCTGTCATATATGAACACTCAAAGTGATCTGAATACACGGGTAATCTTAAATGACACTGATTTCTTTATTGGAAAAGATAAAGTAGATACTTGTTTCTGAGATGCCATTTCAGATCTGTGAAGAATGATGGCTTACCTTCCTGAAATTCCCACGCCTGGAAATCTCTTCCTCTCAGATTTGCAAATCTACTAAGACTAAAATGCAGTACTTGAATAAAAATATTCATCAAATCAAATTCAACAGCTTTCTTAATAAATATTCAAGATCCTTAACTAATATTCAGTAGTATTATTTCTCCATTTAGACTCAAATCACTTTAGTGGGAAATCTGACTGTGCCAGCCCAAACCTGTGCTCACATTCTTTCTTCAGTTCATCCTGTTTGTTTTACAGCCAGAGGTTAATAGCCCACACAAATGGGCATCATTCATTTAAAAGGCCTCTGGCTGCTGTTGCGTGTCTATCTGAACTGCAAACACAAGAAATATCCTCAGTATTTTCTATCCACCATGGGTAGACAGAACTTGAGAGCATTAGGATAGGCTGAGAGTGGAACTGCATTTTTATAATTTAGCTGCGATTGTGGTAGGTTGTACTATTTCTACAGATAATATTGCCCGGGCAGATGCTACCACAGCAAGACTTAAGGTATATACAGTCTTTGAGATGTTCCCTTTATGGATATTCTAGATGGTTCTAGGCAATTTACAACAGTCTAGACGAGTGAAGGGTTGAGTTTTTCAAGCACTGCCTTCATTTCATATATAATCACTATGGAAACAAATTGCAAAGTGATACACATAAACCATATAAAGTTGGCACAAAATTATTGCTTACAATTTATATTACTTGCTTCCATAAGAAATACTGATGAATAGATTACTGTAGAACTTGAAAAGGGCATTAAAAGGATCGATATTTTTTCTACCACAGTATGAAAGCCTTAGGCATGATCATGGAATCGGTTTGCACAGTAACAGTTCTCTTAGTGCTTGATTTTGGACTGCACTAACCTTTAAATCATTCTTGACAGGATTTTTCGTGGACACCGCTGTACTGCGACCTGCAGCACATCACAGCACCGTACTTTCTGCAGCACCCGAGGACCACCTAACCTGTCTCCTACAAATACTCCTGCATCCCCTTCAGGAATGATCCACCCTTAGCGCCTCGGGACAAGTTTGCGGGATTCAGCCACGGGCCCGCCGGCCTGCACTGTGTGTGAGCCCGGGGCTGAGCAGGGCCGAGCAGCCCTCAGAGGCGCCTCCATCTGCTCCCCTCGCCTCAGGGCCTCTCCGTGAGCTGCTAGCGCTGCCCCTCATGACCAACGCTGCTACGGCCCCCGGGAGCGCACGGGGACAGCCCGAGGTGTGTTTCGCCTGTCAGGGAGGAGAAGGAGACGGGAGCCATTTCTGTGTGCGGATGGGGCAGACGCGCGGCCACCGGCCCCCGCCCGAGGAAGCCTCTTTCTCTCTCTTCTGTCCCCAGCCACTGCCGCAGGGCCGCTCGCTGTCCCCTCAGCCAAGCCGAGCCGACACCGCCATGACCCCCTCCCTCCCCGCGCTGCAGCAGAGGCCAGGCCGGGAAACCCCGTGCGCGCGGGGGGGAGGGGGAGGCAGAGGGAGGAAGGAGTGGGGCGCTGTGACGCACTCAATGGTGCAATATCCTTCCGCGCCCTGGAAAAAAAAGTAGTTCCATGTTCAACTTAACCTCGCAGACCCGAGAGGTTCATACACAACCTTCGGATTAACTCAGACAGTCGCGTGACGGGACTCTCTTAGGACAGAGGGCTTAATCCGGGGGGGGTTCGTGCTTTTTTGGTTGTGGCATGAGATATATATCCATGCGCAGAGCAGAGCGCAACGAGTCCGGCAGCAGGGCGGGTATATAAGGCGGGCGCCGCGTAGGGCTTGCCTTTTCAGTTGAGGACAGAGCTGGTGGTCGGAACATGTCAGGGGGCTCCGCGGATTATAGCAGGTATGGCGGGGGGCCTGGGTCCTTTCCTCATTTGGGGCCTCCGTGGATTATGTGGGGGCGGCCGGCGAGAGAGGAAAAAGTCT
>NW_008236696.1:4678124-4697456 GCF_000691975.1 Corvus brachyrhynchos | reverse complement strand
TCGGTGCAGCCGTGCCCGCGGTATCGGGCCCGGCCCCGGGAGCTGGGGATGGGCTTTGGTGGCGCCCAAGCCACTGAGGGAGAGGGGTAGGAGTTTGCCCATTGGTAGAAGCTCAGAGCACCTGCTGGAATAATCTGTCACGGGTCCCGCCGCTTTCGCAGCCGGGGTGTCAGCTCGCCTTCTGCGTGGTGGTTGCTGCTGTGCTTAACAGCGTGTTCTCTTTCATGGCAGAGACCATGGCGGCCCAGAGGGAATGGAGCCCGATGGTGTCATCGAGGTGAGCACTTACGAACTGACCTGAGAATTTATACGCTGGTGGACACGGGTACTGAATTTATTATTTTCTATGCTTTCTTCATTACAGAGCAATTGGAATGAGATTGTTGACAATTTCGATGATATGAATTTAAAAGAATCCCTTCTGAGGGGCATTTATGCTTATGGTTTTGAGAAGCCTTCAGCTATTCAGCAGAGAGCTATTATTCCTTGCATCAAAGGTATGCAATCGATTCATTAATATCAACATCGGATAGTTAGGAAAGTATTGTAAAATGCATATGTTGTTTTATTAGTATGTAGTTATAGCTATTTTTAATCTTCATTGGAAAAGTGATATGATGGTACACCATCTTTCGGGACTGACCTGAAATGGAGAGAACTCTTTAGTACTGATCACTTACTTCAAGGGGAATTAAATAAAACTAACATAAATGACCCGTGTGGGAGCAGTAAATGTGTATCCTACTTTTTTTAGGGTATGATGTGATTGCTCAAGCTCAGTCAGGTACTGGCAAGACAGCCACATTTGCTATTTCCATCCTGCAGCAGTTGGAGATTGATCTCAAGGAGTCCCAGGCACTAGTATTGGCCCCTACCAGAGAACTGGCTCAACAGGTATTGATAGTGTAGTTTAAAAAAAAAAAAACAAACCAAAAAAACCTTGTGTGTTGCATAGGTTTCAGGTTTCACAACTGTGAGACAACATTACCAGATTTCTGTAACGAAGGGGCTGTAATTAATATCTATTCAGAACCCTTCTTGTGTGAAGTAATGGAGGATACAAACTGGCTTCTGTCCCACAAGTTCTCTGCCTCCTTGAGGAGCTGAGTTGATGCACATGGAGGGTGTGCTGGGGCAGGGGTGCAGGAGCCAGCTGCTGTGCTGTGTGTAAAGCAGAGGGAGCGTCTTCAGCAGAATAGCAAAATTACTAAAGCACAGTTCTGATTGGAAACAAAAAAATTACTTGTTTAAAAGTTATTTAAACTTGAGTGCAGTTGTGCAACATGAAAATTGCAGTGCACATTTGGTTACTTAAATGGTTTTGTATCTTTGTATGCTTTCCTGACAACATAATTGCATGTCTCTTTCACCTTCAAGGCTTGGTATTCTGTTATGCTAAGTGGGTGTGTGGCAACAAAACTTAAGTAACACTTGAATTTTTAAGATAAATGTATCAGGAATGTGGGGTCTTAAAGTGCAACATTGAACCAACCTTAAAGTAAAAATCTTACTGTCACTTTCAACTAGAATATACTGAATAGCCATTGGTATGTGACAGTTCTTCAAGGTAAAGTTAAACATTCTAAATCAGAAAAAAAAAAATCCAAAAAATCAATGGAATAAGAGCCTTTGATCAGAATGTTATGCCTTTGTTCTGCTCTAAAGCTGTTGTTGAGGGTGAGGCTTGTTTTGAAACCTGGCTTATAGTGGTGCCCTTGGAGTGTTCACAGAAGATTGTCCAGGTGCTTACTGTGCATGCCTGAGCAGCTGAGAGCTTGAGCTCACTTCTGGTGGCCCTGCGTTCAGCTTAGGAATTGTCTCAGGGCAGTCACTCAATCAGCAAGTCCAACCAGTAAGGACACAAATATTACTTAAGTGCTCCTCTGCCTTGTGGTTCCTAGTGAGCAACTTGAATTATGTGAAGTTGGGCAAAGTCATTTTAGCAGCTCTCAGTTCCAAGAGCTGCATGGTCCTCAGTTGGTGTCTTGGCTTCCAGAGTCCATAAAAGCCAGTGATAATGGGGCTTAAGTTTTACTGTCCTACGAACTACTAATGGAAGGTTCTATTTTAGATTCAGAAGGTAATCCTGGCCCTTGGAGACTACATGGGAGCAACATGCCACGCTTGTATTGGCGGTACAAATGTGCGCAATGAAATGCAGAAACTCCAGGCTGAGGCTCCGCACATCGTGGTGGGAACTCCAGGGCGTGTGTTCGATATGTTAAACAGGCGCTATCTTTGTAAGTATCAATCTCATTGTGCTCTTGCTAATAAATTCCCTGGAGGCCTCATACCCACTAAGAGCTTTAGTGTATTTGTTCTTGCTGTAGAGAGTTGTGCTGGAAAGCTTAGTACTAAAGGAGCATGATGTTTGTAAAGGATTGTGTGTTTCTGAAACTTCATGAGATGCTGCTCTTTTTCCAATAGCACCGAAATGGATCAAAATGTTTGTTTTGGATGAAGCTGATGAAATGTTGAGCCGTGGATTTAAGGATCAAATTTATGAGATCTTTCAAAAACTAAGCACAAACATCCAGGTAAAAAGCTTTTACATGGTTAAAGTGATGGATGCAGATTTGGTTACAGTGTGGCTGATAACTGAGTAGTACAAATGAAAACTATTGTACAGGGTATGTGCTAACACACAATAATATATTCTAGGTTGTATTGCTGTCAGCTACAATGCCAATGGATGTGTTGGAAGTGACCAAAAAGTTCATGAGAGATCCCATCCGTATTTTGGTGAAGAAGGAAGAACTGACTCTGGAGGGTATCAAGCAGTTCTACATTAATGTTGAGAGAGAGGTTGGTATTGGTTATAATTGCTCTGGTAGGAGGAGTAAGGTTATCTTACCTTCTTGTTAAAGCACTGTACTAAAATTGCAGAAACCAAGGCTGAGCTTTGGTTTCTGCAATAATGCTAGTAGAGTAAATGCAAGAAGAAGAAAAACTATGCACTAGATCAAAAAGGACTAGGGTGGACCTCTTTCTTAATGTCCAGTGTCCTGTGTCTGAAGATTTGGTGCAACAATTGATGGAAAAACTTGACTTTGTTTCCAGGTTATACTGAATATAATAGTGTGCAAGAGCATGCTTAATTGGTTATTGTATTTGAGGTTTTTTTATTCCTTGTTCTTATGTACTGAGCTGTCTGTGTCATGGTGCATTTCCTGATCTTTGTTTTGCTCAGGAATGGAAGCTGGATACTCTCTGTGATCTGTATGAGACACTGACCATTACACAGGCTGTTATTTTCCTGAATACAAGGAGAAAAGTAGACTGGCTTACGGAGAAAATGCATGCCAGGGACTTCACAGTCTCAGCTCTGGTAAGAATTCTTACTTCCAATCACTTCTGAAATGCCCTGTATTTACTGGAAAAGAAATGGTGATGAGGAGATACCAATGAGAAGCAGGAAAGTTATAATATAGCTGTGCAGTGCTGTATTATCGTTCCCCCTGCTTAAAGTAAAGTGCTTCCTTTCTATCCCTACCTGCTTCGTTCCCACAGCAGGTAGGGACGCTGGGTTTCATACATACCTTTGTTCTTTAAAGGACATCCTGGTTTGGAGCATTGGAGCTGTACTAATTGCAACTTTTTGTTTTAATTCTCCAGCATGGTGACATGGACCAGAAGGAACGGGATGTTATCATGAGAGAGTTTAGATCAGGGTCCAGCCGTGTCCTGATCACTACTGACTTGCTGGTGAGCATTGTCTTACATTGGAACATGCTCCTGTTACAGCCTTGTCCCAAAAGCTTCATAATTCAGTGATGGTTTTTGTAACCTGAACTGTTGGGAGCTTTTTGGAAGAGCAAAGACCATGCATGCTCCACTGTGGACTGCACAGTTGTAGTTCACAACTAATGATGTGCTTGACAAAAGCCTGAGATACATAAATTTGAAAAAAGCCCCTGACTGACATTAAAGACTTGGTGTTGCTTTGCAGGCTCGTGGCATTGATGTGCAGCAAGTGTCCCTGGTTATCAATTACGACCTGCCGACCAATCGTGAGAATTACATTCACAGGTCAGTCGGCTCTGCCCCCCAGTCAGTCCCTGTGCTGTGCTGGATGTGGGCATTGGCACACACCCTCCTCACCTGATCCTGTAGTCCTCACCAAACCAGAGGTCTTGGCATCCATGCATAAACTGCTCAGAGCTAGCAGGGAATAAAACCACTTGTGCATTGGCTTTAAACAAAGCCTTGCCTTGCACAGCTGTGGTTCTGAAACGAGGGAGGAGCAGAACTTTTGAACACTTAAAGCAGTGGGAAAACTTAGTTGTGTAACAGGTTCAGTGATGGCTGATGAACCTTGGAGGTGTGGGGAAAATGCCAGTGACTGAACTGTCTTTTGTCATGTAGGCTGTGATGTACGAGTGTGACAGTGTTACTGGTGCAGCATCTTGACAGCAGGGTCAGCTTGATCTGGGGTTCTGGCTGATCTGGACTTGCTGCTGCTGCTCAGTGACAAGCCAGACCTTTCTACTTGAGAAAAATAATTGTGTAGGGCTGTCTTCTCTTGCACAGGTTTAGCTGTGTCCATGTTGTGTGTGCCATGCTTGCTCTTAGTGGCTTCTTAGTGGGATTCTTCTCTGTGGTGTGTGTCTCCTGGTAGCAGTTTATTTCCCTAGGTTTAGTTAACTGCTTCTAGTGACTGTCCCTAAATTAAGTAAACTGTGCTTTATTACTTGATGTAAAAAAATACAGGAGTCGATAGCAGCAGTTGATGACACAAGATGGTGCTCAGAAACGACGGCGTAATTTAGGACGTGGATTCGTAAGCGGCACAGTTTGAATAAAGAGCGAGTTGGTATTTATTTATTTATTTTGTCATGGTTATCCCCTAAGTTTTGTGAGCCCTTTCTGTGTATTTAGCTCTTGCTGGCAAGGTGCTCTATTGTGCAGTCTGTAGGAAGGTGGAGCCCATGGTGGATGTAAACTAAACCACATGCACTGGTGTGTCAGTAACTGATGTGGGCTTAGACAAAAATGTTGAACTTGGATTTTGCTCTCTAAAGAAAACCAACAAAAACCCTAAGTTTTCCCACTGGAAACAGTTAGGTTGAATTAAAATTCTGAAATTCAGTGTGCTGTTCCATCTTATTGGATGTAATTGGATGAACTTGGTAACAGTCTGATTGTTAAAACAACAGCCTGTCCTCTGTGTGCTCTGTGCTTGGGAGTGGATGCATGAGGGGTGGGTGTGCACTGTAACCAGAGGGGAGGGAGACTGACCCAGGACCTCAGAACACAGCACCGAGCATTAAATAAAGATCTTGCTTTGCAGCCAAAGAGTAACCGTGTGTGCCCTGCTGCCTGCCACGGGATGGACCTGCTGGCACCAGCTGCTGGTTTTTCCTGACCAGATGTGACTTGGGTGGCAGCTGGTCCTGTTAAGGCAGCATAGACTGGCCTGTGGCAGATAAGAGCAGCAGTTAATGAATGGATCTTGCAAACACATAAAGCAGATGGGAGAGGTTAACTTGGGTGTAAATGTGTTCTCTTTTTGTGCAGAATTGGCCGGGGTGGCCGTTTTGGCAGAAAAGGTGTGGCTATCAATTTTGTCACTGAAGAGGACAAGAGGATCCTGCGAGACATTGAGACTTTCTACAATACTACAGTGGAGGAGATGCCGATGAATGTGGCTGATCTCATTTAGTCCCCGGGATGAGGTGGTTGTGAATCCAGTGCTCGCTGTTGCTGAATAGGCGATTCACAACGCGCATTGTGCTTCTTTCTTCGGGGATATATTGAATCTTGTCTCAATGCTCATTACGGATCAGAAATACAGATTTTTGAAAAGAGAAGCGACTTTCTGTCGTGAGCTCTTGTGGGGAAAGCCATTGGCTTTGTCCACTTTAGGGTTAGACTGTTGGGGTTGGGTGGAAAGTCATGGGGTCTGTAAATTTTTTCTTTATTAGAAATTTATTTCCTAGTTCCATAGAAGTGGTTGTATTAGATGTTCTTTATCATTTAATAATTTACTTATGGACTAAAAGATATAAGTGCTGTATAAAGTCAGCCAATTATGTTAAACTAGCCTACCTTCCTTTATTGTATGTACTTACACCTCAGATTAAATTGGAAAGGCCTTTCAAAATCTCTAAACTTTTATAAGAGCATTAAAATTCATTTTTGTTTCATATGTATTTATTCAATAAAGTATTTAATTAGTGGTAAGTGTGATCTGGACCCTGTTGCTAAGCCCCAGCAAGCAAGCAATCATACTATTGTCTTAGTTAGGGTTAAACCCAGTAAAATTTGCCATATTGCACATGTCTTAATGAAGTTTGAATGTTCAATAAAATACTTCTATATTCACTTAAATTGTAAATAGTTGCTTCTTGGGTTGAGGGGAGGGTGACAGCAGCCTGCTCTGTTGCAGGATGGGAGCTGAAGGTGGCAACTGCTGCAGCCTTGTGTTTGTGCCCAGAGCTGCTGCACTTTGTCATTAACTGCAGGGTTGGTTCTGGACTACTACAGGGTGAGCTTCAAGTGCCAGTGTGTCCCTGGGTGACACAGCTCTGGGGTGCTGGACCTGTGTCCTTAACACTGGAACACCCTTTCATCAGAGTAGAAAATGGCTCACTTGAAAATTGGTGCTAGCTTGATGAAAAAGCTCTGCACTGCCTCATTTGTGCTTAATAGCTGTCCAAGGGCACCTTTCCCCCTCCCCCCCCAAAACCATTCAGGAAGGTGGGACAGGTGCTCAAAACAGCATCTCTGAAAGGGTATGTCCCAAAGAATGCTCAGCCACTGGGAGCTGTGTTCATCCAGGTCACACCTTTAAGTGGTTCATGAGCAAGAATGGAGTGAGATGACAGGAAATCTAAGTGACATATTCAGAACATGACCTACCCTTTGCTGGACATTTTTTTCTTGGATAACTTGAATGGAACAAAAGTTGAAACATGTTTACTAGTTAGGTCATTTTTGCCATGTGTAACCCTAAAGGATCAGACACAAGATGGTGGAGGCATGCGTTGTGCTTCCTTAGGAGCTGGGTTCAGCCTGAACCTGTGTTCTATAGGGATGTGATCATTTTGCCAAGTCAGCCTATTCAAAGCCAATACAGGCTGAAAGGAATAACAACCCTTCTGTCTCTGCTTGCAGCTGATAACAACTTGTTTGTATGGATATGCTCACTTTTGATACAGTTGTTTCCAGGTTAAGTGCACAACAGTGAACTGCACAGTAGGAGCATCACTGACCCCTCTGCTCTTTACCCAGTGTAAAAAAATTGAATCAAATATTCCAGCCTGAGGTTTTCCAACTGCAGTGCAGTCCTTTTATTGCAAAAAACAGTACAAAAGCACACAGGTCCCTGCTCTGAGAGCCCCAGCCAGCCCTGGAACAAAGGGCTGCTGGAGGAGTCAGGTGTTCTGTGTGAGCTGCTGCATCACAAGGGCACAGAGACTCATCAGCTGCAAGAACTCATCAGCACCATCTGCCAGGCATTTGTCCACTTCCTGCAGACAGAACAGACAAGGGAAAACCCTCTAAAATGGCGATGCTCAAGGCAGCTGTGTCTTGGGGTACAGTGGAGAACAAGAAATTTGCCAGCTGTTAATCGGCACAGATTTCTCCAGCAGTCACGTCACACCCCTCTCCCACCTGGGCTGGGAACAATGAGCTCTCCAGCCTCCAGCTCATCTCCTACAGGAGGCCACCACATGACAGTTCCATACACAAAGGGATGTGGCACTGGCCCTCCAAGCCCCTGCCAGGAGCATCACTGCAGGACATCCACACCCCCTGCCTGGCTGCAGTGACTTCAGCAAAACCTCCACCACAGCTGGCTTTCCTTCTTCATCAAAATGGAGAAAGTTAGTGAACTTTTTCTTTTTGGAAAGGCGTATTTTATGCACCAGGACAAAAACATGCATTTTGCAGCTTCTAACTGTTTTTTAAGCGCTGACTTATTCTCATATTAATTTTCCCTCCCACGTTATATTAAAAAAACCCAAAACAACCACACCCACAACTGTCTTGATCGAATCCACTAGAACAACATAATACAGATAATAATTCACTTAACTAGATTTCAATCCCTTCTCATGACATTTCTCAGGACAAAAGTTTACCTTCTACCAGGAAGCATTCAGAATTAAAAAAAAATCAAATCATCACTACTTCTTGGGAGAGACTCTACAAACAAAAATTAACCTGTGGAGATTAATGTGTTTTGTTTTTTTAAACTCAAGCTAGACTTACTGCAAGTTTCTCAACTATGGCAGATTTCTGCTTGTCGCTGTAATCTTCGCTCTCCACAACTGTGTCGTGCAGCTGGTTTACAAGCTGAGCAACAGCAAACCCCTCATTGATGAGATTCTGCACAGAAAGAGAGGAAAACGGAAGTAATTCAGCAGCAGAAACACCACAAACTGGAAAAACAATTTTGAAAAATTCTGAACTGAGAGACTGCACTGCACTTCAGTATGGAACTTGCACATTTCAGAGGACAATTCAGTAGTCTGTGTACAGCCCAGCCCTGCATCCTGCCTGACAGTGACCCAGTGTGAGCACCTCAGAAAGGCTGCACGAGCAAGGCAGGCACAGAGCAGTAGTTCTGTCCAAACATTCTTCCAGCTTCTGACAATTTAAATCTTGGATATTTTATGAGACATTTAAAACATTTAACAACCTCCACTGAACGTGCCCAATCCTATTCTAAAATTAGGAGGGCTTGGCATCCACAGCATCATGTGGCAGTTTCACAGCCATCACATTTTAAACGGCCACCTACTTATGATTTATTTTCTTCATCTGGTCATTGATAGCCTCAAGCATTGAGAGATCTGTAAGGCCAAAGCTTTTTTAATAAAATAAAACCCATGGCAATTAAAGATAGCTTTGAAAAAAACTCAGTAGTGCCCGATTACAGAAACATCAGGTATTGAGAACAGTGGTCAGTGAAGCCATTTAGGGAGAGAGAAGTTTATGAAAATAGAGTTTGTGCAACCTTATTTTTCTGTTCAGCCAAAGAGCTCTACATGCCATCAGTTTAACCCAGGAGAAAGCCAGAGTCATATTGGTAGGGAAATTTATTTGCAACTTTGACAGCTCTGACTAAGAAGGGAAAGACTGGAGTCCTAACTGGCAAAAGAGACTTCCCAAATGTGCATCCAAACTGACTGAGGCCAAACATTCTTCAGCTGTAGCATGGGAACAAAGGTATTCACAGGCCGTGACTGAGAGAAATACCCGGGCTAAGCACTAAGAAAACTCTACCTTTGCCAGCGTTTCCAGTTTCTCAAAGGAACCACTCTGGCAGCCCAACAGCAGTTCATCAATTGTTTCTTTAGGGATGACCTGTAACAAGAAGTGACATTTCTTAATTTCAACTCTGTAAATTTAAAATCAGTGTTGATGCTTACAGTAACAGATACAAACTGTTTGTGGCAAAGGCCATTTCAGGATTTCATTCCTCTACACACCCAACCACTTCAAGCAAGTATATGAGACAGACTAAATAAATTTTAAAAGAGCTAGGCTGTGATATATATCCTATACTGGTGATATTAAAATAAAAATCATATCATAACAATAGACTGTCAAAGTCACTTTCCTAAATCCAACACACAGGTGCTTATTCAGGACACTGACCAAGAGGAGGACATACTTCAACAGTTAGATCAGCCAATGCTTTCTGGACCATTCTACACCTAAACAACACAGCAAATCAGTTTTATTTCCAGTGACACACCAACAACATCCAAAAAAAGCCCAATGCAATGCATCAAGATTAGACAATAAATCAGAAGGAAAAAAGTTGACAGATGCCATTTTGTCACTCTGTGGAGGGAAGAGTTGCCCATTTCCCCCTTCACTCATTGTCATTCCTGTCGGTTGAGTGCCTGGACAGTTTGGTTTCAAAGCTTCTTTATTAATCTCTTGTACTAAGGTTACTCTGGCGTCACAGAACTTGTGTATGACCAAGAACTTCAAGTTTTTATGAAGATGTAAAATTGGGTTCCTTTGCTTTAAACAAGCATTATTCATTCAATAATGGAACTTCATGCTTCTCTTTCCTATCATTACAGTCAATTACTGCCAGGTTTCAGATGTTTAATATCTATTCAGATACCAGCTGGTTTACAGATACCCAAAACTGAACAATGACTTCACTGTGAAAATTGTTTAATATTGTTCTGTAACACTCTGCATAGTAGCAATTGCCTCTGGTTTCATCAAAGTGAGAAGCTCCCAAACTCTACAGTTAGCTATAATGGCAGCACCCTCATGGGAAGTGTGTCCATCATTAAAGCCCATTTATTTTTCAGCTCCTCAACTCCTCATCTCACATTTCCTTCTTCAGGGATGCTTTGTTGCTATAGGAACACCTTCACACAAGTTTTATTAAACACATTTTCTCTCAGGTTTCTCCTGTGCCTCTCAGTATTACCCATGTCATTCTAGAACAAACCACTGCTGTTTCATTAAAAAGCAGGACCCACACAGATCCTTGTCACTGTGAACATTAAGCTGAAAATGAGCTGCTACTGGAAGTCATTTCCCTGTGGTGCTTCCAAACCAATATTGCAATGATCTATACATACACACACACATACAGAAAAGCACCAAAAAGATGTTCTAATCTACTCTCCCACAAAAGGAAACACATTTTGCATTTATGGGCAGACTATTTCAACTTCAGTTTGAATTATAAGACTGTTTTACAATTTTCCATGATTTACAGGAGAAGTTGCTAGAAACCTGCTATGTATTAAGTGTACAGAATCAGGTAGATAGTGTATCATTACCATGCTGCAGTACTAGTGAGTATAAAACAATTTTTTAATCAAACTTTGAGCAATGGTAGATAGAGGTAGCAAGAATGTTTTTCAGAGTAATTACAGGAGAAACTGTAAGGCACAGCTTACCCCAGCAATTTCAGTGATTATCTTCTCTGTGATCTCCTTCCCACCCATTAGGCGAGTGGCACTTTGAAGAAAAGTAATTGCTTTTCTTAAGTCCCCATCTGACACTTTCACAAGGTAGGATACTGCCTGAAAAATAATGTCAGAAAAAGCTAAGTTAAATGTTCACTGTTAATTAAAATCCAGTATACTTTTTCAGCGGTTATTTTAAAACATCAAGTAGTGCCTAAAGCAGATTGTCAGAGCCAAGCACAATACACAAGTTACAAAGCAACCTCTCCACTAACACAAATGTGTGCTGGCAGTTTCAGAAAGAAGCATGGTTTAATGCCAGTACACTCAGCAGAGAACAAAAAGCCCTACAGTTTGGCTTCAGTTTTCTCTGGTGGTGGACTTTTCTCTGGTTTTAGGATGACTTAAAATTCATCTCATCTATGGAAGGAGAATAAATGAGTTTATGTATTTTATTTCATACAGTTGAGCTGCCTGGAAAAGTATGCTGACTTGGCCTCTTTTGCTGCCATGCAATTATGCACTGGATTAAGCAGTAAATCATGGCAACACGAAGTTACCTCATTACTGATTTTCACATGTTCCTTCTCAGCAACATCCAACAGCCTCTGCTGTTGGATACTGTCCGACAAAGGCTTGAAGCGGAATTTGGAGCACCGAGATGTTAAAGGTTCAATTATTCTGAAAGAAAGGAAGGAGAGTGGTAAATAAATGTGTGGGTCAAGTTCTCACAGACAAAGCTATAAAGGCAGAAAAGGTTTAAAATACCTTCAGGTTTAAATAACCCTAAAACTGCAACATTGTAAAAAAAGTGAGATCTAAGTATTGCTTCAGGCTTGCATGCACATGGTGACATCTCCATTAACTGAAAACTGTGAACATTAGGTATCAACTTTTAAGCAGGGGACAAAAAAAAAAGAGACTAAAGACCAGACAGCAAATCCAAATAAGCAACGAACTCCAGGTACCTGCTGATGTAGTTACAAATAAGACAGAAACGTGTTGTTTTAGATTCTTTTTCCATTGTGCGTCTTAAGGCTGCCTGGGCTGCTGAAGTCATAGAGTCTGCTTCATCCAGGATCACAATTTTAAAAGGAGGACACATTTTACCACTGAAAAATTAGAAATCTGTTATTCAGCAGACATGCAATGAATAGACCAAGGAAAAAAAAAACAACAAAAAATATAAACAGAAAAATCACTGCAAATAGCAAGTAATATTTTACTTAAGCATGTATCCTTGATAAATAGAACAGATTCAGAGGTTCAATCTTTTAAAAATTATTTTTAGATTAAAGACTAATACTTGTAATAATGGGGGGGGACTGAGTTGACTTGAACACTACAGAAGTCCTCTAAAATGCATGCTCTAAGCTTGTTCTTTTAACATCTCATGTACCTCTTCTTTTTACAGGCTTCCTGATTGCCTAAACTCCCAAGAATACTGCAACAGACTGATTTCAGTACATAAAATCATTCCTTGCCAGGCAGTCTTGGCATGCAGTTTCTTCCTCCTACTTTCCACAGTCCATACACATGGCTTGACCCGCACTGGGCTTCTCATCACCTAACACCACAATCCTTCTAGAAACCAACACCCATGTTTTAGAAATTCCTGCAGACTAGAAGGACTAGGGAAGTACCTTCCAGCACAATTTACCCAAAGAATTTGTTTTATGCTAGTCAGACAACATCTGCAAAGGCAACAACATGTGACCAAACCCAGAAGTCTTGATCTTGCGGAGTTTTCCCTGTCTGCCTCCAAAGCTAACAGCACCAGTAAAAATCCTCCTGGGTATTCAAACCCCAGTGTGAAATTCCATGAAGTAAAAGCTCAGCCAAAGCACTGTGTGTTGCCAGCTTCTGGGCAGTGCTGACCCATCATTTATATTAGAAACAAAAACAACCACATGCTTTGTCCTAAGCAGGAGGGGTTTGATCCAGCACTTACTCTGAACGGCTTCCAGATGCCGTTAGCTGAGCAAAAGCCTTCACTTTTTCCCGAATCACTTGTATCCCACGCTCATCAGAAGCATTTAACTCAAGGACTCTTTGCCGGAATAAATCAGGCCTGCAAAATTTTTATTACAACATGTTAGCTGCTAACCCTTGTAATGATGTTATAAAATATAACAACAACCCTTCTGGCTGTTTTGAATGGCAGGGATTATTTTTACCAGCATTACTAAATAACATTGTTAAAAGACAGTTAAGTTGAGATCATAAAATGTTAAGTATGAATTTCCATTAGCTATTTTTAGAATCTCCTCCCAGTCTACAGAAAACAATGAAGTATAAAACTGCATCAGTTAACCAGGAAAAAAAAAGGAGGAAGTTGGCTTTGTAAGTTCAGGGCACTGCATTATCTGCCTTTTTACTTATAGCCCGTGAACAATGTGAAATAACAAGTGAAATGCCACAATACAGTCACTAGCAGTATTACCAGAATGAAATATGCATGAAGACATGCAATATTTACCTGCAGTGCTATACTCCATTTAAAAAACCAAAAAACAAACCAACAATTAATACACTGGATTTTAAATCCCAGGAATTAAAATGGACTCACAATGTGGAGTTGTCTTCCTATTACTAAAGTAGACGTGGTTCTCTCCAAAAAAGAGTGAGTCAAAGATTAAAGATGACAAATGGGATGGGGGTGGTTTTAAATTCAGCATTACATTTGATCATAACATCAAACCACCTTCTCATCGTTTTTTGCTTATAGATCACTGAGTTCAGTACTCAAAAACTCCCCAATCGTTACAAGTGAGTTAATGAATACATGCTGAATTTTAGTCTGAGTCCCAAATACTACTTTCCAGACACAATTCAATAGTGCGTAACAGAGAGATTACAATTCAGACATTTTATGAAGCACTTTGAGATCTATGTGTATCTAACAACTTACTAAATAAACCATAAAAATTGGAATTCCTTTACAAAGTTCAGTAAGGCATACACAAGCCATATTCTTCCCATACTCTTTGTTAGGGGGTTACATGGCTGCTAATCTGAAGTCTATACTGATAACAGGAATCAGTGACTTGTGACAGGACAAATGAGAAAGAAATCTTATGTTAGAGCTGAATTAGAATATGAAGATATTCCTGAAGAAGTGCTGAGAACTACCTAAGAGCAGGCAATGACCAGAGGCACTTCATCACATGATTAGGAGACATGTGGCAGCTGATTACACTGAAGCAACTTGATTCCAGCTTACCCAAACAGTTCTCTAGCAGCTGCTAAAATAGTGGAAGTCTTTCCAGTTCCAGGTGGGCCATAGAACAACAGATTGGGAAGCTGAAACAGCAAGGCACCGTTTGTAAGAAAAGCAAATAAAAAATCCACAAACAGGAAAACCTACTGACAATCTGAGCACCTAACAGAACAGAAACTAACTACTCCTCACAGTAAATAACATCAAGTCTTTCACTTCTAGGTCTCTAAAGGAGGACAAACAGGTGCTGCTTATAGCACAGCATGAACAAATGTTATTGGTGGCATCATCCCATGTCCTATCAAAATGGATATTACAACATATATTTATTTTTATATATACACTCCAGGGCATGCCTGAGATCACTAAAGCCTACAGAACTTACTGTTCTGATTGCAGTGACACCCAAATTTATTCAAGAATGGCCTTAAACAGCCTGGATAATACCAGCAGCACAGATGAAACCATCCTTTGCTTTCTCAGCTCCCCAGAGTGCCTTGTCCAGCCATGCTGAAGATTCTGTGCTGCCACCAACTGCACTGCAGTGAGCACAGGGCAGCTGTGAACGCTGGAGTGCAGCAAGGGCAGTGCAGGCACAGCCCAACAGCAACCACGGGGACAGGCCCAACAACTCACTGCACTGCGCAGCCCCGGCAAATTCCTGCACCCATCCAAGGAGTTTTCAAAGGAGACCACTGGCATTTCTTAAAGAAATTAGGTTAATTGATCTTTGAAATAATTTAATTAATGGCCTCAGCATGAAAAACACGACTGCATTAAGGAAATATGCTGAGACAGGAAGATCAAAGCAGCACAGCAAAGACTGCAGTAATAATTATAGGATGACATTTAGCAGCACAAAGCAAAAAAACCTCTCAGTTTGAGAATATAACTAAGTATCTGCTAGATACCTGAAATGCATTAGATGGAATAAAATACAAGCTGGGGTTTTTTTGTGTGTCAGAGGAGCAGTATAAGTCCGTGTAACATGGTGGTCCTAACTGTGCACTTTTAATATAGATGTAAATTTTTAATACTAACAGGTAATTAGCTGCACACAGTTCAGGTCATCCCTACACAAGGATGATGAATCCAAACTGGAAAAAATGACTAAAGGAGTGAAAAGCCTATCTTATGAGAAGCTCAGCAAAACAAAAGCTGAGAGGCAGTATGTTGCTCTCCATAAATACATCTGAGCAACACAAAGAACAAGGCTGGCATAAGCCAAATTTGTATAAGCCATGACTGAATTTTGGCTGAAATCAAGAAGCTTTCCAGTTGACACAGGAGTGATAGTTTTTTATATTACTATTTCAAGCAATCACTTTTATAAATTATCACTTTAAAACTGCTGTCTTTGACAACAGAGGATGTTCCACTTCTACATTCTTAAAACAAGAATCCAAAAGTTTCCTCCAACCAATAGCAAGGAGACAAACCTCTCAGTCTGACTTGATTTCTAGCCCTTAATAAGCATTCTATTTTTAAAGAGTCAACTAAAATTAGATTAGACAATTCTATACTGAATATAGCACGTAATGCAGACAGAATGGGAACAGTAAAACCATCTAAAGAGCAGAGAAAAATGCAGGAGTACACACCCCATAACCAGAAAATTAAATAGAGACAATCAGTTTGGTAACAAACATCCCATTTTAACAACTAAGACAAGACACAGAGCACAGACTGAACTGTGTAGGTACTCTAAAAGTAGAGATTAAATTCATTTATTTACTGGAAATCGATTGCAGATTGAAATTCTAAGTTTTGCCTTCTCTATCTGCCCATCAGTTGTTGCTTGTTTCCCTAATTGCTAATAAGCAAGCAGCATCCCCTACTAACATTAACTACTAATATTATCCCCCTCTATCTTTTATGACAGCTCCAGAGATGAAAAGTGTACTGAATGACAGCTGAAAATTCATCAGTCTCCATGCTAGGTTAGCACACTGCTAGGGTTGATGTTTGTGAGGAGATTCATCATTTCATGCCTCTGTGCTAATTCACACACTACGTGTCCTCAAAAAAAGCATAAGCAGGTAAAAAGTTTTAATTAGAATCTGTTTCCTAATTCCATTACACCCTGACTTTATCACTGTTTCTGTTTCAACCTCATTTATGCTGGTTTCTCACTGAAGTATTTACACCACTTTTCACCAAGCACAGCCTAATCCTTTATGTAACTGTGGCAGTATTTTTAAATAAACTGCAACCTGATCTGGTTATCCATTTTTCCATGCTTGCCAGGAGTAAGCAGGATACCTGCAGGCATCACTCTGCTCATGGGAAAGCTACCACATATAGTGCAGATCTCAGCTGCTTTTCCAGAAGTTTCAGTACAAGTGAAGATGTAAATTGCAATGATAATCCTATACTAACTCTCTTTTCAGTTGTTAAAGTATCATGAGGCAAATGAAAACTAAAGAACACTGTGACCGACCATTTTCAGTTTCTTTGCCAAAAAACAACAAATCAACAGTCCTGGCAGACAGAAATCAACTTCTCCAGTTCAAACCCCCTTGGACTCTGCTCTCCCCAGTTTATAATAGGATGATGTGTGCTCTTACAGATGGAGGTGTACAACCTCTAGGGAGTTACAAGTCCTGTATAAGTTATAGGGAGTTACAAGTCCTGCTCCATTTAGCAGCTCCCAAATCAAGGCCCACAAATACAGGCCAATCGACAGAGGACTGACTCTCCATTTCCAACACCAGGGTTTAAATAAAGCACATTACTCAAACCTACAGCATTGTCACAGCTGCTTCTTTGATCTTACCAGATCTCCAAACTCAGTAAGAACCTCTGCACTAATGTGTCCTTACTGAAGTAAGTATCAGACACTTCAGAGTTTAAATTACACTTTTGCCTCTTTGACAGAATGAGTCCTTTCAAGAAAATAATAAAAATGTTTAAATTTTTTAAAAACCAAAGTATTTTAAAGTACTTGCATGATTTTGTTTTCAAATGCCTTGCTGAGTTTGGGTAACTATGGCAAAATACAGAGCCTCTAACCATAAGGAGAAGCTATAATTTGTCTTTTCAACTCAGGAGGCCAAAAGTCAACACAAGTGTACCAGGCTCAGAATCCAAGAAACACTGCTGATCCACAAGCTGTAGGGTTTTAAATAACTGTTGCTCAAAATAGAACTTCCCAACCCATCACCTAAGCAATGTTACACAACTGATATGTCCAGACAGAATAGATGGCAGCAGCTCATTTCTCCTTTGCTGTTAACAGTTCCTTCCTAATTACCTCAACTCTATAAATACTGTAATCCAGCAGCATTGCTGGTGAAACACAGATTTCTGGGGTACAACATTACCTGATAAGGTCACATTACAAGACCATTCTCAAAGCAAATTGAACATGGAGACAGGAACTAAGGAAAGAAATGCGAATCTTTTGCAGTTGTGTTGCACCAGTTTGATATTGGTTTCATACGCTCAAACAAGTAAGGTACTTCTGCTTTTGCAAGCTTTGATTAAATTATTATTTCCAGAGAGAAACAGACTCATATTACTGCAGAGCAGACCAAACCTGCAGCCCATAAAAACAGAACCAGCTTTTGAAGCACAAGTGTGACCATCCTAGGTAAGGAGGAAAAAAGTCTCAGTATGCACAAAGGATGGAATTGTTCAGATTTGGAAAAAAAGCACAGCCATCTCTTGGTTACGTACTTTATTTCTCCTTTCAGCCCCTTCACCTCCACATCAGCTGCTATGGAAGAAATGACCATCATACATACCAAAAATTTACTAAATTTTTATCCAAAAGCAAATGCAAGAGTAAACAAATGCAACTGCAAATGCTCTGCTCATCTACACTCTTAGGTCACACAAGCCAACCCTGCAACTGCCATACTTAGCTTTTTAAAGCCAAAGAGACTTACTTGGAAACTTGAACCCAAAAAGTTTGGGAATCACTATCCAAGCATGAGACCTAGCACTTATAAATTAAATTTCCCTCATTAGCCAAAAGTTTGAATGTTTAGCAGTTGCACAGAAGCACTGATATATCACTAGAAATGTTTAGGAATGACTGGCAATCCAGACCTGTCTATGAAAGAAAAACTTCCTCCTCCTGTCTAAAAACATGAATGTTACAAGTACTAGTGGAATAGCAGTGTGGAGACAACAAAAGCTTTTCCAGGTTTGAAACTATTTACAAGAAGTTTACCATGTGAGCTTCCCCAGAAAAATTCCAAACTGCATCATGGAACTGACAACTTCACCGTGTTTAGAAGACTGGAAATATAAGAAGCTTTACACGTACACCACAACAGAATATATCACACAGAGTATATCACAAGGAAGTCACTAAGGTTTTTCATGAAATACCACTGTAAAAATGATCTTTGCTGAGTTGGAAAAGAGAAATTTTTGTTACCACTCAAGTGTCTGTCTAAAAATGCTGATTAGGTAGATGTTGTCTTTACACTCACATCAGCACCCTCCAGAGACTTCTTCAGCACAGCTACAACTTCATCCTGGAAGGCAACTTCATCCACATTTTTGGGACGACTAAATAAAAAGACATTAAATACAATTTATTACCTAACAAAGTTTCATAGGAAAGCTGAAATTGAGAAAAACAACATTTCCCCTTCTGATTACATCAGTTACTGAAGAATTACAGTGAACTTTGTAGTTGAAATCAAAATCATAACAGGAAGTCTAATATCTCTGGTCTGTATTACTGAAGTGATCTAATTCCTCAGGAAGCTGTCTTTTTCTGTGGTAAACACCTGTCCGAAGTGTTTTTAGAAGCAGAATTGCAGTATTTTACCACTTTGCAATAAAGGTTTCTCAAAAACCACAAAGCACTAAATGCACTTATGCACCAAAACACAGAGATGAAACAGCACTGCTTGACATGGCCAAGAGGTATTTTCTGCTCAGTACCAGCCACAAGGGCACTTACAGTAGCTCGAGGTCCTGGATTACCTCGTAACAAGGCAAGTTACGCTGTTCTCCCTACACCCACACCTGCGACCCCTTTTGCTACGCACCGACTACCTCTCTACATCCCCCCAGAGCCAATCTCCCCTCTCACGGCCAGCGACCCCACTGCCCCAGAGCATCCCTTACTATTTCTCCACCCAGGGGATGGGTTTGGTCCTCTTGCCCTCCCCGCTGCTCCCGGCCGCGCTCTTTTCCTTGGCAGCGATGGGCTTGGTGCTTTTAGAGGCCGGGCCCTTGAGAAAGGCCTGCATGGCT
>NW_008236696.1:4663807-4678013 GCF_000691975.1 Corvus brachyrhynchos | reverse complement strand
TACCTGAGGAGGCGGGGGTGGGGGGAGCGCGGAGCGGGCGGCCCCTCAGGGCGGGCGCGCGCCGCCGCTTCTCCTTCTTCTTCTTCCTCACTATTGCGCCTTTCCCAACGTGAAATAAAGAACAAAAAGACCCCCCCCAAAAGAACAAGCGCTGTACGAGAGCAAGCGGAGGAGGAACCTCTCTGTGTGGTGGGACCTCTTGTGGCCCTGAGGCAGGGCCTGCTCCCTTCCCCCGATGGCTGAGGTGCCTCTGGAGGCTCTGGAAGCGCCCCCGGGTGAAGTGGAACCCAGGAGAGCCTGAGGCTGGCCAGGGCCTGTCCTGGGACGGACACTTCCGCCTTTATGGACTGAAACCTGCTTCGGTCCTCGCTGCTGCCGTGCGAGCAGCTCCCCCAGGTGTGCAGGCTCAGGGTTATTGGTGCGGGAGTGAAGTGACAGTGAATCCTTTTTTTCCCCCATTATTTCTAATGACATCCATCGCAGCAAAGCCGGGGGGGGCGGGGTTTTGGGGAAAGGATTGTGATTGATGTGACAGATCCCTTTAAATGATGAAAAAACATCCTGGTAGATGTGGCAGTCGTGATCAACGCCCACATTTCCATGTGCTGGGTGGCTGTAGCTTATCCTTCCAATTACACGCCGGCTTTGTGGATAAAAGATGGAAGTATTTCTGCTACCAGCAGCTGGGTATTGTGTGGCTGCAGATGTTCTGCTTTACTGTTTTCCCTTGGCTGCTCCTGGGCACAAGACGCAGACAGAGTGGCCTGGGAAGCTGCAGTAGTGATCCCCCAGAATAGAGCCTGTGGAAGTGAAGAGACTCGAAATGGTCTCTATGGCAACAAATGAACAGCCTTTGGAAAAGATGTGGGAAAAAATGTACTCTGAAAAGACATAAATCTGTCAGTGAGTCAAACCTGTAATACTCGTCTGGGCAATTTTAAATAAGTTGTTTCCTCTCATCTGGCATTCTTCTACTGAAGAATGAAATCCAGATTGTAGCTTTAGCAAGAAATGCCCACACATATAATTGCTGAAGTTGTTTTGTTCTAGATGAAAATGCAATGTTTTTTTTTTTTCCCGCTGTGATTATATTTGGTACTTCCAAGTCATGGTAACAAATGATTTCTGAAACCAGTTTCTTTCTTTGCTGTGTTTTTGAAGCTTTGTTCTATTTGTTGGTCTCTATTCAATGCATTCTCCTTAATGGGATCACCTCAAATGTACCAAGCATTTTGTCAACTCTGTATGAGCCTGAGGTTCAATTCAGCAGTGGAATTTCCCTTCTGCTACTGAACTTCATAACACAACTTTTAGTTTCATTACCTTAAGAAAAGTTTAAAATTACAGAAAGGAGTAATGAAGCCCAAGCTTCTCTCTCTTGCTCCCTGTTTTTTTCTCTCTCTCCCTCATATGTATGACTGAAAATTATGCTTTCTCTATTCTGTTGAATTGCATTCACTCACCATCTTAAGGTACAACAGATCAAACTCAGACAGTTGCCATGTCCTCTCATTTGCTTCTCTCTAGCATTTTCCATGGGAAAGATTGTGTTTTACACCAGCCTAGTCAGTGCTCCTTGAGCTGACCTAAATGGGGACCCTTCCCAGTTGCTGTGGTTTAACCCCAGCCAGCAACTAAATCCAGGCAGTCCTCACTTACTTCTCCTGTCCCCCGATGGGATCAGGAGGAAAATCAGAAAAAAAGTAAAACTTGTGGGTTGAGATAAGAACAATTTAATAATTGAAACAAAGTAAAATATAATAATTTAATAATACCAAATACAACAAGAAAAATAGCAATAATAATTGTAATGTAAAGGAGAGAGTGAGAAATAAAACCCCAGGCAAGTGATTCACACAAAGGTGACCGATGCCCAGCCTGTCCCTGAGCAGTGATCAGCCTGTCCTGGCCAACTCCCCCTGTTTATGCACTGGGCAAGACATTCTATGGTATGAAATATCCCTTTGGCCAGTTCAGGTCAGCTGTCCCAGCCATGCTCCTTCCCAGTTTTTTGTGCACCTCCTCGCTAGCAGAACATGGGACACTGTAAAGCCCTTGACTTAGGGGAGGCACTACTTGGCTACAACCAAAGCACCAGTTTCATATCATCATTATTCTCACACTGAACCCAAAACAGAGCACTGTACCAGCTTCTAAGAAGAAAACCAACTCTATCCCAGCTGAAACCAGGACACCAGTCTTATGTCAGCCATTTGCAGATGGACAGCCACAGAATGAGGGTTGAAGAACTCATCTGACAGAAAACCAGTGTGTCAGGAGCTAGTGACAGTAGCAGAGCGGGAGAATTGATTAGGGTGAGGACATTTGTCTTTATAAGTTACTCTGCCTGCTGCCCTGGAGACCTGCCCATGCCTCCATCAATCTCGACCTTCAGTCAGTTGACATGAAAGCTTCCTAGGAGATCAGCTCAGGGTTTTTTATGATGCTGAAAGTGGACAAGTGGCTTCCTTAAAATAAACTACACAGAGTTCATAAAAGTAAGCTGGGCCTAAAAATTACAGAATCACTTCTGTTCAACAGTTTTGTCTAAAATCTAGGCTTTGTTTTAAAAGAGGAAAGAGTTGAAAGAAATGGATGCAATAAAAATAGGCATATGGATTTTTGTAAAAAATTAACAGCAAACATTTATCTCCTAACTTTTAGCACTGGAAGACTTCTGTCAGAATTATGTAAGCAACACAGAGCAGACTGGCACTGGCAGTTTTCACTGTCCAAGCTGCATAAACAAGAGAAGGTTCAAAGCAAGATGGCAAGGATGTTGAATGTATCAATGGACTTTTTTTCCCCTAAGATATAATAACTAGGACAACATTTGTCTCAGCTCAGCTCAGGTAACTGTGGGTTATGATCACTGTGTAAAAGAAGTCAGGGCAAAGGTGGATAATGAAAATAGGAAAGTACCCATTCCTTCTTAAGATGCAGGAATCAGAGGCCTGAAACTGAACTATCAAGCTTCAGATTTAAAATCAAAAGAACTAGTTTTTTTCACACAATGCATATTTAAATTGAAAATCTTGTTGCCACCAAACTTTATGGTCATCAAAATTATAAGTAGATTTAAAAAATAGCTAGACAGATTCCTGAAGAAATGGAGTATTAAATATTATCAGTCATATGCAGACTTAAGCTCAGAAAGTCCCTGCAATCTGCAGGGAAATACTGGAGAGGGATAATCTCTTTAAGTGGCCTGTTTCATGCACTCTTTCCTAAGGGTATATTAATGGTCCTGTTCACAGATGGGCCACTGCCCCACCCTGTGTCAGGACAGTTGTTCTGGAGCACAGAAAGTGAATGATTGATGGTGACAATCAATCAATTGGTGGTGACAAAAAGGTTTATGATGGGGAGGGAAGACAGGGAGAGGAGCAGAGAACTTTGCTAAAACTAGTGTCGTGTCTTCAGTGGCCTCTTTTACTTCAGCATGGATTTTACAAGCAGCTGCACTCCTTTTCAAGTAGTTGAAACAGTGTCTGAGGCAAAGCAGGTCAGACTTTGCAGAGCTTAGGCAAGAGGCTAAGTGTGAGGGTAGAGCCTCAAGCGTTGCCACGGGAGCTGTGTGTGAAGAAAAGGTGTTCCTGCAAGTTTTGGCAGAGAAGCCCAGATTTGTCACAGGAGCTGACTGAGAGGCCTGTGGAAAGCTGAGAACAGCAGAGAAGCACTAGCACTGTGACCTTCTTAAAAGCCAAGCAAAAGCACTGTTGACTGAATTGTTCCAAATAGATAAAAGTAAGAAAACTTAAAATATGGAATGCTATTTTCCTTTGCTATGTAACTGATATTCCAGAAAGGAAGCAGCACTCTGTGTGCCTTCTTTGTGTGTGAATCAAAGAGGTATCTGACTCACTTAGTAGAACAGTTTCTTCTGATGGAAATGTGCTGCAGATCTAAGGTACTGCCATAGCCAGTCAGAAGTGCTCACAGTGTAATTACCTTTCTCAATTGTGCCAAAAGTGTTATAGTTCTTCCCAGTAAGTAATAGAAGCCCCAGCCTTTGATACAGGGATCAGCCAGTCTAGAGACAAAAGTTAAAGGAGGAAGAGGTATGGTACCAAAGTAGCTTGTTTTCAAAGGAAGAAACTTGGTAAAGGAATTCTAAACTTCACTGTTATTCCATTAGCCTGCATATTTTTCTGCTATGGACATGTCTTCAGAGGCACTCTGTACACCAGAAGGTTGTAATCTTATTCTGGAAGGAGATGTTTGTGAAAAACTAGAAGATGAGTGAGCTTGTAAAGGTTATGTAGGACTGGGAAAATGGAAATAATCAAGACAGTGAAGAAGACAGGCTAGTTTCATGGATGGATCTCATTTTGATTATCAACAGCCCTTCAGGCTCAGTTGGCCATGGGGTTTTAGTGACAGAAGAAAGATGTGTAGCTATATAAGGTGACAAAGAAGAAAAGATTTTTTTTTTTTCCCCTGTGAGAGTTTCCCCTTATATCTGGTCAGGCCATAGAGTCTTATAAACACTTTTTGTTTGCAGTGTGCAATTTACTGCTTATTAAGATTGCTTACAATGCTTTGGCCTCAGCTGTTTGATTCAGGATCTAATAAACAGCTGGTGATTTGTCAGGCTGTCACTCTACAGAAAAACCAAATTCTTTTGCCTGTTGGTCATCATCTTAGTAGTGGAACCATGGTGTTTGCACAGCCCCTGATCCTGCTTTCAGTGAGATCCCTGCCTGGAATGTAAATCATCATCCTCTGTACCTCTACCACATGTTTATCAGCAAGGGCTTTTATCCTTCAGAGGTGAAGTCAGTATTTGTTGTAAAAGTACTGGCTCAATTTCACAAAAAAATATCGCAGTGCTGGAAATTGTTACCATCCCATTGATGGACTGAGTTGCTTCAGCATCTTTCAACCATTCCTCAAGTGATAGATACTTTCATTCTCTCTGTCTTCAAGAGATCCCTAAAGTCCAGGCTCCTATTTTTTCCCTTTCTCATCTTGGGTCTGTGGATCACCTGTGCTTTTGCAATGTTTTTGATTTGGTTCTGTCCCCTGTGGCTCTTCCATTTGAGAATTTGTAATGGCAATACATGAAAAGCAGCCTTTTTTAATGCAGGCACCACTGAATCTTGGCAGTGTAAAGAAATCATCCCCTAACTGGTAAAACTAATGGAGTTTGCTATCCCATGGCTGTGTCGTGCAGCCCAAACCCTCCCACCAAAATTTCCCCCTTTTGTTTATTTTCACTCACATCATAAGGGAGGGACAGCACCCTGAACTTGGACTGAATCCCATTTAGCCTTGGAATGATCCCATGTAACCCACCCCACAGTTTAAGCTGAGCAGGGGGCAGCCATGATTAATCAGTGAGTCCCTACTGCATCCTTTCCCCTTTCAGACTTTGTGCACCTTGCTGATTTTCAGTGAAGATGTGAGAACTAA
The DNA here is from genome assembly GCF_000691975.1 of Corvus brachyrhynchos. NCBI lineage: Eukaryota > Metazoa > Chordata > Aves > Passeriformes > Corvidae > Corvus > Corvus brachyrhynchos. The sequence continues at coordinate 4,672,598 of NW_008236696.1, read as the reverse complement.
TTCCTCTCTCCTGAACTGGATTGAGATTGATCAGCAGGTTCAAAAGCTATTGAAGGTGTGCTGGAAAGCTGGAAAGCAGATTAACATAGCAAGAGCAAAGAATAAGAGAAAAAGGATCTTAAAATAGCAAACGTCCACAAGTCTGCAGTTACTGATGCTGAATAACAATGTTGGTATAAGAGCATATGGTCTTAAAATAGCTGAGAATTAATCTAGCTAGAAGTTAGACAAAGGCTCTCAGTTATCCTTGATGTTCTTGAACAGCCTTGTTGTAGGAGTAGTGAGAGCAAACCATCTACTCTGCTTTTTAGTATTTAGTTCATTTATGAATGGGCTTTTACAGTGTCTGTGCCTGCAGAAAAAAAAAAGAAAAAAGAAAAATCTGTTAAGTGTCTGGAAACATGATGACTTTTCTAGTGCCATGTTCCTACCTGCCATCTGTGACCCTCCACAAAAAAAAAGAAAGCAGCCTGGACCTTTCAAATCCCTCAAAAAAATTATAGCTAGATGTCAGTCTGTTTCCCACACACTTTATCCCCCCCAATGATGGCATCTCTTCCCTAGTTGGGGGAATCCTTTTAATGTTAGTCAAGGTCTCTGCAGTTTGACTTTTACTGCTCAGATGGGCAGTAAAATTGGATCTCAGAAAAAAATGGCTTTTGCTTTAATCCCAAAATGTTGGCAGTGGGTGGTTCTGAAGTCATCCTTCTCACGTTTTCAGACACATTTGCTGTTAAACTAACTGAACAGAAGTGTGCAAGGAACCTCTTGGCAGAGTTGGTCAGTCATCCCAAAATGAGGACAACAGCACAGATACTCAGACTGGCTTGTAGGTCAGCCAGCTGATTATAGGATTTTCCCTTCACAGAGGTAGATAAACCTTTTTGCAATGCCAGGACAGCCACACAAACTGTGTTTTAAGATCCGATGAGCCCACAGGGGTATTTTACAGTTCCAGCTTTGGGCATATGTGTTGCCAGGTTCTTCGGCATGCATGGAAAGGTGGACTTAAGCAAAACTCTATGGATGGGTAGTGATCTGGAGTTGGAGCTGAATTAATTTTGTGGGAATAGAGCAAATCTTGCAGACAGCTGCACCCTTCTCTATTTTATTTCTTCCATTTTCGCTGTATAATAAGTTTTCCTTCTTTCCAGAATTATCTTGCATGGAGCTTCAGGTAGGCTTCCAAAGATGAGATGGAATGAGGGATGGAATGGAGACATACAAGTCTCTGGCTTGTTCTGCCCTTTCTCACTTCCTTGCCTGCCTTACTCTCCCTCCTCTTGGATCCCAGCTGGGATCTGTAGCTGGAAGGGTTGATGAAGCTTCCCCTTGTTCCGCAGCCCGTTGCCCCATGGCAGCCACGCATCCGGGCAAGGCTCAGCTGTGTGACAAGCACCCAGGGGCAGCTGCTCCCCACAGACCTGCTCTGGCCACTGAAGGCCACCTGTGCCTGCCTGCTCACGGGCACGGCTGAGCTCCGTGGTGAGTCCTGCCCAACACCCACGGCTGATTAATTCACCCTGCTTGTACTTGCGCAGCTGGAGAGGGTCCTGTGGGCTCAGTCAGGATCACAGGGATCCTGTCTGTGCAGGTGGAACAACAAAGCCTCTGGCCACAACACACCTAAAAAGCCCAGTGCCCCCCTCCCCCTCCACAGAAGCGGTGGCCCCTCAGGCAGCGACTTCTAAGAGGGGGTGGGAGGAGGGTCTCTGGGGACATTGCGGGGTTCCACTCAACGACAGCCTGCAAGGCACTCGGGCCCGAGGGGCCGAGGGGGAGCACCGGAGGCTGTGAGCGTGTTCTCCACTCCCAGGCACGCCGGTGAAGGGAGCGTCGCAGAGGCGCTGCGGCTGTTCCAGCTCTCCTGCCAGCTCCACTCCTCCCGATGCCATTCCTACCTCCAGGATTTTTCCCTGACTCGCAGCATCACATCCAAAAGTCTCCCTGGAGGAAGGTATCTGCTAGCTGGTTTGTCTCTTTATCCTTTGCCTCATCCGCGGGAGAAGGGAGAAAAAAAGCCATAAGCAATCAACTCTCCTGCTTCTCCCCCTTTTGTATTTCCCCCCTCCTGCTCCCTTCCTTCTGTCAGGGGGGGTAAAATCCCCATCTGGAAGGAGCTTTTCAACGTCCATGCATAGATGGCAGCAAATTGGAAGAGGTGAGCAGCCGAGAGAAGATGTGAGAGCTGGAAGGGCCGTGCCGTGGGAGTGGTCCCTGCTTTGTGTGCAAGTGAGGCAGTGAGTGTGCAGCCTCCCACTCTGGGTGCACCTTTTTTTGGATGCTGTGTAGTTCCCTGTGTGAAATGCTTTTTTGGCTAAAAGAAGAAGAGATGTCACATCAGGAGCTCACCCAGCGACTGACTACGGTTATCACCCATGTGGGTAAGGCATCTTTATTTTTCTTACTACATTTGTGTGGATTCAGGGGCCCTGTTCCCCCAGGAGGTGCTGCTGCCTTTGTGTGACAATATCACACCTGTGCATGAAATAGGAGCCATCAGCAAACTGCGAATCCCCGGCTTTGGGCAATTAGACGGCCTTTTGTTGATGGTTTGTTTTTCAAGCATGTTTTCTCTGAAAAGCAGAAAGAGTAAGAGCAGCGTGTCCTACCTGTGAAGTGAGCTGTGTAAAATACTCGAGCACAGTCCTTGCAGGGAGGTGGTGGAGAAAAGGGGGTGGTGGGAGGATGCTGGAGCAACGGCAGTGCTAATGTGCTGTGCATTTGCTTGTGATACTGGAATAGCAGCCCATTCTCAGGGAATCTTCGTGGCCTTTGCTGTTTCAGGATTTCTGGAAGGTGCTAGGACAGGATCTCAAAAAGCTTTTCTCTCTGTCAGGCTTGATTTTACTGTTTCTAACATTCAAATGCCAGTGAATACAGGTGAGGCCCTAAGCTTTGCACTGACATCCTTATGCATCTGGGCTGGATACCCACCTGCTGGCACTGAATGACCAGGAACTGAGGAACCTGAAACTAGCAAGACAGTAGGAGATGCTGGTGATTAAAATATCAGCTGAGAAAAGCTTTTGTGACCCTTTTTTGTTACCTACAGTTGAGTTAAAGCAGATTGCAGCTGTGTTGCATCACATAAAGAGAACATTTTTAGTTGAATGCATAGGGGCAAATTTTATAGCTGTCAGTGTTTGCAATGGATTGTGTGCTGTGAATGCTAAAGATGTTGTACAGGTTCCTGAAATGCCTTTGTCACTGACTTTACTCAATCTGTATATGAAACAGAGTGTGACCAAAATCTGGCTTTTAGAGAATATGTAAGTAAGATTTTAGACCAACATTATTCTTTTGTTTGATATTAGCTATAGCAGCTGAACTTAGCTTAGGAGAGCAAATGTAATCAGTATCTTGCCTAAAGAAATAGCACAAAAGCAGATTTAAACTCAATAAAATATTTAAGACCAGGCCCCATCTCTCCAAAACCTTTTCCAGGTTAACCTCACCAGGAGCTTGGTATGGGAGAAAGTATGATTACCAGGAGAGCTTGCAGCAGCAGCCTCTTTGACCCAGTAATGCCAACATGAATTGCTTTGCAATTGTGCAAATTCAGATTGACATGAAGTCACATGAATTCACTTTTTAAATGAAGATTTGGGATTCAATATGAGGCATTTTTTTTTTTTTTTTTTTTTTTTTTTGAAGAGTGTTTCAGGAGATTTGTGTATCTTCTGGTTTTCTTGTTAAACTCAATGCAGGTCCCCATCATCCATATTGAGGACTCTCCTTGATATCAGGAGGGATTTGTTAGAGGTAACATAGCATTATGTTAACTACTGTATAATATACTGTTGTCTAATAAAAGTCATTCTGGACACTAGAAATGTTGATGAACCTTTCCCCTGCTCCCTGCTAAATAAGAGAGGTTTCTGGGTCATGAGGCTGATGCTAGAGAGTCCCACTGGTTTCCTGGATGTCAACCAGCAGGTCAGTCCATGGGAGAGGAGCGAAGGTCACAGATCCTGGCGTTTTTTGCATTCCACACGGAGGCAAGAGCCTAGTTGATCAGCTTCCATCAGGGAAGGATAATCCCACCATTTCCCCAGCCACTTGAGACCTACTAATCAGACCCTACTTGTGGAGTTTGCCTGCCTTTCTGTAGCCAGAGTTCATTTTTTATTGAATCATATAACTGGCAAAAACAGTTGTACAAAAATGGAAGAAAGTAACATTAAAACATTTGTTATTGGCTGAAGGAAGAACATTTCTTCCAAACCCATGATGATGATGTGCCATGTTTATGAATCACAGGTTGTAACATGGGTGCCTTAGCTGAATCAGCCGTGGCTTATTGGAAGAATAATTCCTGGGAAGCTGCAGGGGTCTCTTGTTAGTTCAGTGGGAGTCTTTACAGCTCAAATAAGTGAAAGGGCTCTCAGCTTTAGCAAACCGAGGGGATCCCTGGCCATGTAAGTACTTTATAGTGTTTACTATTTTTACAACTATCACCCTCATATTGCCACTTGGACTGGTGGGATTCAGACTCTCCAGAATGTAGCTAGCTCTTGGTTGGGAGCACAGCTCCCAGCTCATCCAAGAACAAGAGGGAAGAAATTTATTCACAAAATTTGCAAAATGTCAAACTAGAACTTTATGGGAACGTTAAAAAGAAAGACCTTTATATTTTCAATAAAACCTTTATGGGACCATTTTGGTCTGTGTCAAGTAATGACACACCATTTTATTTTTAATGTGTCAATAAGAGTGTCACATAGTTAATTGCCTGGGGCTCAACTTATTTGTCCTGGGCAAAAGCTTTCATCCCTTAATAGCTGACTCATGTTGTGTTAGACAGTTCATGTGCTAGTAAAAAAAGCTTCTTATCCTACTACAGACTTCATACATGCAGTGCCTGCCTCACCCAGGTCAAAATCAAACTTTTGAAGGTATTTCCCTGCTCCACAGTAGCTCTCTTAACTTGGCACTTTTCTAGTACCACCCTGCATGGTAGCACATCTTCACACAGTATAAAAGAACAGAGGACCAAATTAGATCTCTTAAATAGCCATGTGCTCCCTCAGCCTCCCTGGGATTATTCCTGATTGTCCTAGTGAGGGTGAGGTAATGGGGCCACCACAGGTGCCTAGGACAGGAGCCGTCTGTGAATGTCAGCAGGGTTTCTGCTTACTATCTGAGATATAGCACCAACACTACCTCAGCATATTACTGAAACTGCATCAAGAGTCTTTTTTAAATTTACCCTACTTTTACTGAACTTGTTTGTTGGGAGGTGTTGGGGAAACACTCATCAATTTTGGAAAAAGTGTGTCCTTCGGGTAGGTGGGCAAGTGGCAGCTCTTCTGTGGTGGGGAGGGAAGAGCTTTGCAGGATGATGTGCCTGGTGCTGACAGCAGGATTGTTTGCCTGCGGGAACACGTACAGCTCTTCCAGCCTGCAGAGCCCACAGGAATATTCTTTTGTGCTCTCACTACCCACCCACACTTGGCAGCTGGCCCCCAGAAATCTGATGCCAGCTTTGCTATGTGTGGGCAATATTCTGGGCACAGTTGCGCACACAAGCACCTCCAGTGCCCCGTTTTCCACAGGCTTTTTCTTAAAATGATTTGGATGTAGGTATTACAGGATGGAGCTGCTAGAACCAATGTGAGCTGTCTCAAAAGGCCAGCAGCTTGGCTCCTCTCGTGACAATAAAGAATTCCACAGTCTGTGGGAGATGGGGTTTTCTTAGAGGCTCCCCTTAATTCTCAATGAAGTTGTAAGAGCTCCTCCCCTTCAAATGTTAACTGGACCCAGATGAGCTGACTGTCAGTGTCCATGGTAGAACTGGCACTGATGTGATTTGCAAAAAGCACTACATTGCACAAATGTTACATACAAGAAAAAAACCCATAGATTCACATCAGCTTTCATCTGATTTTAAACACTCTTGCTTCTCCAGTCTCTCATTTTATGAGAAAAACAAACAAAAAAGAATTTAAGCAACTTGATTGAAATCAAAAAGAAAGCAACAGACCTTAGTCTAGGATTGACATGTCAAGACTCTAAAATTCCTATCTGCTAACCATGGTATGTCAATTCCTGCCACTCTTGGCTTAACCACCAGAGTTGGGGAGCGGTGTAAAACACCTGTGTGTGTGAAGAGAAGCTGTGTTACAATTTGGGACAGGAAGTAAAGGATGATACTGCATCTACTTGACTGTGTGAGAGGAATTTAGGTCAACAGAACGGAATAACCCGAGCTGGCACTTGTCCGAGGCCAGTGGCTAAGCATCACAAGTCACAGAATCTGCTTTATGCTACAAAGCCACAAATAATCTAATATGTCACAGTTGGACAGACAGTTGCAACATTTCTAATATGTGTCTGTGGACATCAAGGACACAAAAAAGGGATATTTTAAGAAATTGACTTTTGAGGTACTATATCAAATAGGCCCTTTGCTACTCCCATGAAAAGGCTTAAATCAAATAAAATTCCTCTGTTTGCAACATAAAATTCTTGCCTTTGTTTTGGAGCATTCATGCATTTCAGGAACTCTTTTCGAACCATGGATTCTGTGGCTCTGTCCTACTTAGGGATGGTGCACAGCAGGGGGAATCTGCTCCTTCCATTGACCACAGCACACCAGGTCTCCTCACCCAAAAATAATATACAGGCATGGGAGGGGCCATACCATTCACACATTCCCAGTGAAATATGACAATAGAAAACTGCAGAAATGGGTTTGCTAAATTTACTTGCCATCTTATGCTGATGAGAAATGGTAGGTTGAAGTTTCCCCATTAACCTAATTCTATAAAAAAATTGAGGTTTATTCATGTTATCTGCATCTTTATCTCTGTACCCCAGTAAAGCTTTTGAACTGTTGGCCAATTTTTACCAAACTTGGTGAAGTGGCAAAGGTCAAAAATATTGAATTCATGCAAAATATAAAAATAGTATATGAAGAGAAAGATGAAAATAGTGAAGACAAGGGAAATAAGCTCATTCTATTAGACCTCAGAGATTCCATGTGGGAGGGTGGAATGTGGGAAAGGAGAGATAATAGCAATTTATCCTTTTTAGTTTCACAGCTTAAAAAAAGCTTCTTGTTTACTTTTTTGTTCCTAGAGTGTGGTTATTAATTTTACCCCATTCTATATGGCCTATTATGTGCAGCTGTTTCACTGGAAACTGTTTAGTAAGGAACTGTTTAAAAGTATTTTGCTAATGCTGCAAAGTTTGTATCTATAAAAAGTGGAAATGAAGCTCTCACAGAAATACATGAAAAATGTGCAGATGTGCCTAGTGCACTTTCCAAGATGTAGAATATTGCAAGTACCACAGACTTGTTTAAAGCCCACATTCTAACCTGGTTTGCAGAGGCATTATCAGAAATAACAATTATAAGAAACTCCTATGAGTTGGGATCCAGAACTTTGTCTCAAAACAAAATATTTATGTGATAGTTTGGCCTCATGTTCAGGTAGACAGAGGTGACTAAAGAGCTTCCCAGAAACAATAGCATGCATTAAGGCTGCTTCAATTTCAGGAGAGAACAGCTCAGAGACTTTCCTCTTCTACTTTACATCTTTTACTTTAGATGAAATACTTTTTCATATGGGATGTGATCCTAGCATCCTTGACAGAATTTAAGAAAAAGAAAAACCTTGCAATATCCAGGTGTGGTACTGTTAATACTCTCAGAGCAGCATGCACTGAGGAGAGCCATACAGAGCCCCACAGAACTGAAAGGCTGCTTACAGCCCTGTTTTCTCATTTATTGATACCCTCCCCAAAACTGGCTGTTACATTCTGAGCTTTCATTCTCATGCCAGTAAGAGACCAGGATGTTGGAGAGAAAAGGGAATAGGAGTAGCTATCCACCATCTGCTTGCTGCAAGGTTTTCACACTTTCTACTTACGCATGTTGTGATGGCAACTGTTGGAGACAGGGAACTAGGCGGGATAGAGCTGAGGTGTGATCCAGTCTGTCAATCCGTAAGTCACTTTCTCTTTCAAAAGCCTCCGCATTGCTGCTGTTAAATCTAATGCTACAGCAGTCTCCCTCTGTCCTTTATTTTCTAATCTACCACAGTAATTACTTATAGGTGTTTCTTGGCATGGAGAAGTGTTTAATACGTGAGGAAATCAGTAAAGGAAAGTCAGGCGGCAGGATCCAAGTTTAGCTGTTAGTAGTGGTGATGCCCATGGTCCCTTCCACAGCTGTGCTTGCCAGGCACCAGGTCCTGTACATCCTTGAGCTAGTCAGACTGTGGCACTTCCCAGTTTGCTCTTAAACACTCCAGGACAAGCCCAGGGTTATGTGGAAGGAGGAAGTGGGAGGAATCTCCTGGGCAAAGCAAGTCCAGGAGGTTTTCTTCTGCGTGAGGTCTCCGAGTCAGGCACAATGAGAGATGCTGGTGCTGGCAGATATCATTGCTTGCTAACAGGACAGGCAGTACTGACCATTCTGCATTGCTAAGGCCCAAGCTTAAAAAGCAAATAGGACCAAGAGGAGGCAGAGAGGAGCCCCTCTGTCTGTTCTTATCTCTGTGGCAGAGGGGAGCTCAGATGGCCTCACTGGAAATTAAACTAAGCTGACATCTATCACGTTGCCTGGCAGCTCATTAAATAAAAGGGCCTTTTTCCACCTCTTGCCTCATCTTTTATTTAATTCCTTTTTCTTGCCTTCCATATGGTGGCTGAATTCAAGAGTTCCCCATAGAGAGCATCTCCCTGGGGGAAGCAGGATCAGGATTTGGGGAGGTACTTGCAGCACCAGGTCATCTCAGTGAGTAGAAGATAAGCTAATAAATTCCATTGCTGGCACTCTTTC
>NW_008236696.1:4659338-4663794 GCF_000691975.1 Corvus brachyrhynchos | reverse complement strand
ACGTTCGAGGTCTCTTTTAGTCCCAAGGCTGGACTTAGCATTCAATCTAGGGTGAACTTTTCTGAATGGGACCCAGGTGACTGCTAAAATAATTTTGACAGCACAGTGTCTGGTAGATGGTAGTAGTCCTGTCTGTATATTTTCTCCTGTTCTTCAGAGCTGGGCTTGTACTCAAATGTTTGGGAGAAGAGAAACCATACATGTTTTGTGTTAATGCTGTGCTTTAGCCTGCTGACCAGGCTTCTTGTACCTCCCTTTAGAGTTCAGCACAGTAACATCTGGATTTCTCCAGGTGGTCACTGGGTCAATGACTGGGAGAAATCTAAGTTCTCTACAAAGCTGCCTGATCCTGCTCACATGAGAAAATGCTGGAGAATGATGTGAAAGGGATAACATGGCACATGGATCATTGCTAATCTGTGACTCACACTAACCAGTGCAGCAGACACTGCCAGAATCGAAACCAAGGAACAGGAGGGAGACAGGGTGAAGAAACAGCCAACTCTTACATGCATAGATGGAAAAACATCAGCTGTAAATACCTTAAGTGATCTGTAAGTCATGGCATGGAGGGAGGTACTGCTTAGGGAGCAGGAACACTGTAAAAAGCTCTCGAGTTTAGTGGAACAAAGGACAGCAGGCTCCACTTTGGGGTGGGGACAGATGTGTAGGGGACAACTGGGTTGAGATCACAGTATCTTCAAGCTCCACTGTCATGTAAGCACAACTTAGATAACATCTGTGAGTCCAAAAGCATAACTGCCTCTGAGGAATGATTGAGCTCATTTACTGGAAGAGAGCCATGTCCAGCATGAGAATTCCGGCTGGAAAAGTCTGAAGCATTCATTCAAGGGTGAAAGGCATTACATTTATATGCACCTACCTCATCTTTTGCAGTGCAACATTGCAGAAAGTTGGTATCTTTTCAGCAGACACCTGCAAATAATTCTGCATTAATGAATTATTCTGAACATAATTCTGCATTCATCCTGTTTTCTATTATAATATTTCCTGCAGTGTAGTAGGGAATAAAGCCCTGAACTGAGACAGACAATCATAAATTTCCATGGTCCCTAGGATTTAGTTTACAAAGCTGTCCGTGTTCTGTCTCCATCTTTTCTGGCCATTGCAGGGACCTGACGGTACAGTACAACATCCCCCAAAAAGTGGCCAAAGGGAAGACAGGCTACCAGGATCAATAATCCATTCTGTCATGAAATGACTGTCTGTTTTGTTTGCCAGAACAGCACACGCACACACACAGCAGCTCAAAACCGGCTTTGCACCTGCTGTGCGTTGTATTTGGAGTGTTCTTGAAAATGCATTGTTCCAAAATCACTGCTGTCATGACATTTGAGTCCTGAATTTTTCAGGCAGTCAGGAGCTAAACAAGCACAGCTAAAGCACTGAGTGTCCATGCCTTCATGGAGACTGCTGCTCATTTCAGTATCATTGCTCTGTCTCTCAAAGGTGGATTGTGCCCATGGTTTGACTCCAGTATAAGATACTACCATCTCGTAGTAGCTCTCCTACTCTGAGCACACAGGGGCTTGTTTGGCCCTTCAAGGCAGCCAGCCCAGTCCTCTCTTGTATCTGCAGAGCTTCCCTGATTCCAGAGGTACATGAATGCAACACAGATGAAGTTCTCTGAGGACTCAGTTGCAGTAAGTGCAGGATGATTACAGTGAATGCACAGCTGACTCTATGGAAGTTTAAACAGAGACACAAAGGTCCTTTTTGGAACGTTAGTTCAATGTTATTTTGATTTTAAAAGTCACTGATTCCTGACCTGGATTACTCAAGCATGGGAGTAAAGGTTAAATTTCTGCAGAAGCCCAAATCCTTTGAAACATTGCAAAGAGGTGATGGGAAATGATCTGTCATCAATATTACAACAAGGTGGCTCTGATCCAGAAAGGTGCAAAGAGCTCTTTATTTCTGTGTGAATAAATGGGGAACTGCTGGTTCTCAGCACTCCACAGGACCAGATATTTTTGTCTGAGTGCATTCAGCTGTAGCTGACCCAGCTGTAGCCCCTGCTGCAAGTAGGTATAAGAGGCAGCACAGAGTTAGCACCTATTGTCACTATTGTCCTGGGTTCATGTGGGGATCTTGAGTTAGTTTGTCAGAGCTCAAGGAAAGCCAGGCTGAGAGGATCTGTAGTCAGATTCCCCACATCCCTGAGTGCAACTTGTAATCTCTGTGCTTCCAGTTACCTCCATCTGTGTCTCAAAGATCTTGGATGGAAACCAGCAGCTCTTATCCAGAGACTGTTTATGCACCCACCCATATCACCTAATGCGTGAGCACCCCAATAGTACTACAGTGGGGCTGTCATAGTATCAGTCCATATATTAACACCATATGCTACAGAATTTGTATGAGGAAGGCTGGATCTGCCACTTCCACAGTGCAGAGTGTTGCCCAGGGCAACGAGATATGAGGGGCTGCAAACCATTTAGCTCTTGCTTCCTCTGCATGACCGGGAGCTGTGTGATTTCCAGTTTCCCTTGGGCAATGAATTGTCTGCAGCTGGCCTCAAATACGAGAGCAGTTATCTGCAGTTCCAAGACATAAATACAAGACAAACAATGCTGATGTACAGCATTGTGGGCTGCCTGGCAACAGCTGCTGATAGGATCTGACTCTTCTCATACATGCCTTGAGCTCCAGAGATTTTGTAGGAGTTACTCACATCTTACACTGGAGAGCCACTTCAGGTTCAATGTGAAGAGATGAACAAAATCTGAAACCAGAGAGGATGTCTTTCAGTATTTTAGGAGAGTGAGTTTTGCCTTTAAATTCCAAGACCTGTAAGAATTTTTTTATACATAGGTAGGGAATTAGCCCACAGTTACTGGCATCTCCATTTATTATTACTGCAGTATCTCCAGTTTAATTATAGCTTTCCAAGGATGTGCACATGCTGACAGATGGGCGTCGAGGAAAGAGCTGCAGCAAACACATGCAGCTCTAGTAGCAATGATAAGTAGAAATGAGATGATTTGGATGTGAGAAGTTTGAATATGCTGCCTGTTAATCATGTATGTTACAACTTTAACACTTCAAATGCATTTTTTTCTGGTATGGATTTCATATTCTCACAGAGTTGCGGTGGCTAGAATTACTATCAGGAGAGTTTGCTTCTTGTTATCAATCAATAATCCTTCACCTAACAAAGCATGACTATAAATATTTCCCCCCTTTGAGTCTGAAGTTCACTGTTATCCATTACACTGTGGTTCAGAGGTCTCTGAAACCAAGGCTTAATTTTTGAAGGGATCAATATTGGTGTTTGCAGCATAAAAGCCAAAGTTGATGACATACATAGGAGCCATACTATTGATCTTGCAATATCCAGAGAAAAGGTTATTTCAAACTGAAATAGCTGTGGCCTTAGCATGACCCTGAGCTGTAAGCAGGTGCATAACTGATCAGAGAGCTCCTGGCAATTACATGCCAGTTGTTGGTGCAGGAAGGTTGCTGGGAAAACCTGATTAATTCTTGTTACGGTGATCAGCTTATTTTGTGAAAGCAGACTTTCTATTTTTTTAAAGGAGAGATTCAAAGCTATTCTCATTATTTCATCTGTCTCAGATATTTGTACTGCTATCAGTGTCTAGTATCTCTTCCCCTTGCAAATTGAGGAAACCAGGAGAGGCTTCACAGCTGGCTTTGAAGTCACAGTTCAGTTTGAAGTAAACTTTTTAGCAATTTTTGTTGATAGCTCATAAAAATCCATCTTCCTGGTTTTGTTTTCCGCTAGGGGAGAATGCAGTTTCAGCAATGTGCAGTTGTCATTGTGGATCATGTTGAATTACACTCTGGCTATACAGCAGAGCTTTGTGCATCATTTTATCTTGAATGGGAGCAGAGAGCTGGCAGCAAGTGCCCTGTGAGGAGCAGAACTGGTTGGACAGAGCAAAGAGGAGCTTGCCAGTGATATTTTGTGCCCATTCTACCCCAATGTCTGCAACAGCAGCTCTGTACAGGCCACACGCTGCCTGCCCCATTCTCCCCTTCAGAGCTGTCACCACCGTGCAAGGTTTTCCCAGTCCAGCAATGGGAAGGAGAAATGAAACACAAGCAGTTATCCCCTGAATTCTGTTCCCAGCAGGACAGCGGAGCAGGGCTGCTGCCTGGAGAAGGGGTGTGTGCGTGTTGGTCTCAGCAGCTGTCCCAGAGCAGCCTCTGCCGGGAGGGAAAGCGCAGCAGAGGGCACAGCAATTTCCACTGTCCCAGACCCGCAAGGGTAGGGTCAGACCCTTCTCGGATCGGCTGAAAGGCAGGATGTTACAGAGTCGGGCAGAGGAGCGTCTCTCCTTCAAGCCCGTTTCCGAAGGGAAGTGGCGGCGCTGCCGGCTTTGGAGCTGCTCTCCGTTCGCGGATCAGCCGCTGGAGGGCGCGGGCGGGGAACCGCTCCCGGCCCCCGGGCAGCCGTAACGGCGCTCCCCTC
>NW_008236696.1:4610022-4659025 GCF_000691975.1 Corvus brachyrhynchos | reverse complement strand
GCCCCCCAGGCTCCTGGGGCAGCAGCACCAGCGTGCAAAGCACCGGCAGCACGAATTCGGAGAGAGCCGAGGTGTCTGGAGATAAATAGCTTGTGAGATGGGGGTTGAACCTTTGAAAATTGGGGTACGCAAGTTCTCTATTTAAGCTCTTCATCCAAACTGGGTTATAGTATAGGAGGACATCACTTGACTACACGTGTGTTATTCGTGATCTTTTTAGGAACAAGAGTTTCAGTTTCACATAAAATCCATTTTCCTATTTAGGAGTAAACACATCTGTTTATTTTAATCTGTAGAAAATATAGGAAAAACTAATCTTACAAAAGCTTCTCTTTCGGTAAATGTGAGAATATGTTGTGATTTTGATAACTTAATTAAACACTACAGAAGAAGCAAATACAAAACCTAGGAATATACTTTACAGAAAAATAAGACTGGCATTAGTACTTTCATTCTCACCCCCCAGAGACCTGTCCTACAATACTTGAGCAAAGATGGAGATATTTAAATGATATATCAGGTCTAGATTAATCTAAGAAGTCTAAACTGCAGGTCAGGAATAGCAGAGAAAACAGCTGAAAATGGCATCATCCACAGCATAAGGGGAAGGGAGTAGGGACCCTCTTAAATGCAGTAGCTGAAGCACTGGGTGGAGGGTGTGCTGGTGGGAGCCTCAGGTGAGAATGCTCTGGCAGCTCAGGCTGACTGGTGTACTCAAGACCCCGAGTCCATGCTGCTGCCAAACACAAAATATTTCCTCAATAGAGCCCAAATGCTCTAAAATACCTGCCGTGTCCACTGCAAGTGCTGACATTTGGGATCGGTCACTGAGCCTGATTTTAAAACTCCTTGTTAGTGTTTTGTTTTTATTTTACCCAATTAGTTCATTCTTAGCAGTCTCAGTTCAGCAGCCTTCGCTGTGAGACCTGCTGACCCTGAATGTGTGCATAGCAGTAATTAGACTGATACAAATAATAATGCAAAATTTTAATGAGCAAAACTCTATTTTAAATTCAGTGTTGAAAAGATGGGGATATCTACAAATGCTATAAAATAACATTGAGAAACATTTTATGTGCCATGCTTAAGGCTGTAGCCAAGAAAGGGATATTTCTTAGTATGTTAGTAGATATTTCTTCATTTTCCAACTTCACTGCAGTAATTGCAATTGATCTTAGACAAACTGTGTGAATACCTTGGGATTCAGTTCCCAGCTGAAGAATTTTTTCCTCATGCTTCATTATTTGTACTGAGATTTTAAAGTTCATTGGTGGGTTCTTATAAGGCTTCTGATACAATTAAAAATATTGCTTTTTTTGGAGTTTGTTTTACAATTGATTGCTATTCTTGAAGCAAGTATATTTAAACAAGAGACAGGAAAATATTGTGTAGAATTATGTGCATTTATGCTAAAAAGGAGCAGCAAAGAAGTGGTTAAAGAGAGGGCGAAACTATTGTTAAGCCAATTCAAAGGGCTCTCAAGCCAGTGTGGGATGTATGGATATATGCTTTTAGATCATTCCTCCCCATTTTTAGGCTCTTGTGGGGCAAAACTTCAGGTAAAATTATTTCTTCCCCCACAAGATTTCTTCAAATAGTTCTCAGATGCATGCTCAACTAAATCTAAGCAAAAATACTCTTTTTAAACTGTATCCTTTTATTGGCAATTAGAAAGGAAATAGTCTATTTCATGGGAGTAACAATTTCTCTGTGGTGCCAGAGTGCTGAGCTGAGAATCACTGGAGAAGTACAAAGCATTATTTAGTGCTACATGCCATGAAGTGAATTTATGCCTACTGGGACTAAGGTCCATAAACGGATGTTGGATTCAGATACGTTTTATTGAGTTAATCTGTGCTGGTCAGCAGAAAGCATTTGTAATGAGGTTTCCTGACAGACTAAAGAGCAATTTCTTATCTCATCAGAACAGTCCACCACTCAGCTTTAGGCAATTTAAGTCCATGGTTCTGTTGAAGTCAAAGCACTGTCCTTATTTCCTGTGGGCTGGAGGTCTAACCTCGTGCAGACAGCACTCAGCACATCCCAGCACATGACTGCTGCATGTGCTGCTAGTGGGACACTTGGAGTTGACAAGGTGTTTGTGCATTAGTGCAATGTTGCAGAGAAATCCTTGTGCTGCTTCTTGTAGGAAAAGTTCTCTCAGGTGCAGCTCTATACTGTTTCTGCACCTGAAGCTGACTTGCAGATGTCTTTTTTTACTGTGGGGGTATACTGCCTGTTAATATAGATCCATGAATAATTTTAGTCTTGGTATGAAAGAAAATGAGGCTTTTATGCTCATGCTTTTTTCTATCCCAGCTGGCCCTTTTCCGTATAATTTTAGCAGCTCTTGCCTGGTTTCGACAAAGGATTGAAACTCTTGGTTTCCTGTAAATTTATCCTATTTACATA
Source organism: Corvus brachyrhynchos (assembly GCF_000691975.1). Taxonomy (NCBI): domain Eukaryota; kingdom Metazoa; phylum Chordata; class Aves; order Passeriformes; family Corvidae; genus Corvus; species Corvus brachyrhynchos. Next base: position 4,656,613 of record NW_008236696.1, on the reverse strand, counting down.
TTCAAGATTGGGTATGGTGACAAAACCCAATAATTGTGCTGGCTGAAGAGGAGAGGGAGAGGACTGAGGGTGTGGCTGTGTGCGGTGAGGCAACGTCTTGCCTTGCTGTGCCTGGTGTTGGATGCAGAGCTGTGGGCGGGGAGAGGTGAAGGAAGCGCACATGGTGCACACCGGTGCGCATGCTAGCAGATTATCCATACCTTTATTTTTCCGCTTCACACCAGGCTTTGGTGTAACTTGGGAAATCACCCCATAGATTGTGTCTTTCTAGAACCTTAAATCTGTTAAAGCTGGTGGCTTAGTGACAAAGCTGGGGTGGGTAAACTGGGGTGGGAATGGTGCAGGGGTTCAGGCTGTGGGTGGATATGAGGAAGGAACAGCTCTATCGTATTATGCACTGAGCAGGACAAATTCCTGTTACCGGGGTGCAAGCATCCAGCTGCCCTGTGTGGTTGCACTTGTGGATGCACACAGAGGAGAGTGTTCCAGCCTCTCATTTGCTGGTGCTCAGCACAGAGAAACGCCTGTGTGGGCAGGTCCTTCAGGACAGACCTCTGATTTCTGACAGCAGTCCTGGCCTGGGGAAAAAAATGGAGGTGTACTTCACAATTGCCAAAGCAGAGGGAGTAACTCCTCTTTGACTGATTTTATCCTCAGTTCCCTAGATGAACAGAAGCCCTGCCCTGGGGATGTTAAAGGAGTGTGTTTGATGTGTATCTGCCAGCTGAGAGCCCAGTCAGGCAAAACAGTGTCTAGGAAAATCTCTACAAGACCTGCCTTTTCCTTGTGGACTGCACAGTAACTGAGTGCACAGACATGCGAACAGGGAAAAATCAATAGTCCCTACAGCCCAACCTCCTACCCTTTGTGGTAACTGATGTTGAGTGCTTGAGAGATGGCAAGAAAACACTGGAAATGCCTTTACTGTACTTTGTAATGTGAGAAGCTCTTTCTTCCTGTTCAGCTAACATTTGGCATGTGTCCAAAAGCCTGGAGTATCAACAGCCCTTGTGATGCTCACAGATGCTATTTTTATCCCTGTGTCTTTCTGGTTCTCCTTTATGTGCTTCAAGTTATGAATTGCAAGCAAAAAAATAAATGCTGCTTCCATCAGGGAATGTGCACAGCTGCTCCTCAGGGAAAGAAGCTGTCCTGGTGGTCTTGGCTGAATGGATCCAGCAGCTGTTCTGCACTGGAAGTGCTCCAGAGGTTCCTTGCAGGGAGAAAAAGGTGAAGGGGGAAAGAAAGAGGAATAGCGCAGTGAATCCAGTGCAGTGCTGTGGATGATAGCTAGGATCAGGAGGTGACTCAGTGTGTCAGTGGCAGAGTAGAGAGGAGGAAAACATGTTCCCTTCTTAATGTCCAGAGTCTGTCCTTTCCAGCTCTCACGGTGCTGCTGGAGGGCCACGACACAGACTGTGCCTGTGCACTGGTGCTGCACTGGTGATACAGCTTAGGAGTGTTGGAGACTGGGGATCTGATATGCCTGGTTTTATAGATCACGATCTTCTCTGGGTTACCCAGTGTCTCTCTTATGTGTTTCTTTTGCATTTACTTGTCTTTCAGTTTATTGCCCTGACTTTAAGCCAAGGGCCATTTATGTTTTGGGTAGGATTGCTCAGAAAGGCTCTTGGTCTCACTTAGGTCCGTAAGCATTTTCATACTCAAGACTGGAATAACTTTGCATCCAAGCCTAAACCCTGGATCCAGCTACTCTTTACCCCTGTGCCAGCTACACATTGGTAACTCTGGGATCTGTTTATTTATCTTGCCAAGCAGAGGCCTAGCAGGACAGAAATGCCTTCTGTTCTTGGTGATCTGCTCTTAGTTGCAGAGGTCAAGAGAGCCAGGTAAAATAAACCCTGCAGGTGCAGCAGCAATTCGTGCCCAGTGCTTGGCCCGTGAAGCTTCTGCTGATCTCCTGAGAATATTATCTAATCCAGCAGTGATGTCATTGGCTTGGGGGTTTCTTTTTGTCTGCATTTTTGTTTATTTGCTTTGGATTTTTTTCTCTTTTTTTGCCTTGTTTTTTTTTAATGATGGTAATGGTCCTTGAATAACTGTGCTGTCTACACAGCTTTGAGATGACAACAAAAGTTCTTTGGCTAAGGTTGTCGTTTGATCTTCACTCTACTCACTCCTGCTTTCGGCAGTTTGTGTGGGAGTTTATGTGCGTCAGCAGTGACAGAATTGTTGTTTCCCTATGCTGAAGGTGACCAAAAATGTTTTGCTCGTCCGTTAAGAAATCACTTTAAGCAGATCAGTGTAATGAGATTCTGAAGCCATATGGCACTGGAATTAGTGCCTTCTAGTGTAGGAACTGCATGTTGCAATTGAAACAGTGCTGCACGCTACAAGGAATTTCAAGAACAGAGATGTGTTTTCCTCTGCTTGTTCCTTTAACTCCTTGGGGTTTAAAACAATGCCTGGGATGTAGCCCTTTATTAAAAAAGGAGGGAGAGGAAATCCTGATCTGCTTTTTATTAGTTAGAAGAAAATAAATGGAAGTTAATAAAAAAGACCAGTTTCTATTTCCTAGCTGAACACTGGAATGGATGTTAACAGCACCAAGAGTGCTCTGAAAATAAAGCTTCAAATTGCTGAAGTGCCTCGTGGCTTATCAGATTCATGATCTGGGTGATGGGAAGGCAGAACGAAGGTTATGGAGGTATATGCAAAATGAAAATGTGTTTCAGCATAGCTATCAAAGATTAGTTCACACATCAGATAAAACATCATGAAATAGGAAAATGTGAAGCTGGGGTTTCAGGAAAGAAATATAGATTATTTTCTTAGCTCCTGTATGTGTCAGTCTTTATAGTGGCATTGGATTTAGATTACTTATTTCTTACATTTGTGGAATACTAAATACGTAGGTGGGGGAGCTGCTGGTCTTCGTGAATAAATAAGCTATCTTTTGCTGTTGGGTTTTTATGTTGTTTTTAAAATGTTGGTAGATGAGAGAGGTAATTTTTTCAGTCTCTTCTACACTAAACTTTCTTAATGGTTCTTACAAGGCTCTGATGGAAAAGTGATGCCTGTTTCCCCTCAACTGCTTTAATGACTGTGTGGTTAAGTTGCAAACAGCAAGTGTTTTACAGTGTTTTCTAGCTGCCCCATTTACACATGCAGCAGAAAAAGACTTCTCTTCCTCCTTCCTCTGACAGATAAATGCTGTTCCCAAACTCAAATCTTGATTCTTCACACGAAATTACCTCCCTTGGGCTCAGCATCGAGATCCAACATGTTTGTTGCATGTTTCGTGCTTAACAGTGATACCAACCATCACAGCACTGCTTTTTGATGCAGAAGCATCTTGTTTCATGAGAAGAAATATGGGGCTTAAACTTATTTAACTGAGCTGACTTTAAATTTGTTGCCATCCTCTGGCCACACAGTCATGGCAGCAAGCACTTTCCAGCAAGCATCAATTCCAATGTGAACTGGTATTTCTAATGAAACCAGGAACTAGTGCAATTCTGCAGGCTGTTTTGGGTAATGGCATCTAAGAGTATCTGGTTCATGGGTTGTGGGGTGGGGTTTCTTAGTTTTTTTATTTTTGTCGTGGGTTTATTTATTTATTTTAAATTTCTGATGACACTTTCTTACATTTATTTACTTGCTTATTCATTGACAGACCATTGACAGATTATGTTGCTAGGCAATGCTGGCAATTCATGAGCAGAAAATGTCCTCTTCCTTAGATTTTCCAAACATTTTGTTATGGTTGTTTGGAGCAGCAGGAAAGTAATGCCCTTCCATTCTGTGTTATTACAGAGAAGAGCCAGGGAAGCATGCCTATCATTTTCTGTACCTGTTCCCTTCCCTACAACCTTCTGCATGCAAAGAGCAGTAACTTGCTTTCAGTCAGACTGGTACCTTTTAGTTAATGGAGGAAAATTGTGAATTCTCCATCATCCACACTGAGTGTGTGTTTGGCAACATGTTACATAAAAGAATTCCTGCAAGGCAGCCCTCACTGCAGCTCCTGTGCAGATACAGCCAGAGCAGTACAGAAGAGGTCATTTGTGTGGTAGGAAACAGGGCAGGTCTCAGTGCTCCCATGTCCGAGGTTTTCCATGCGTGTCAGGAGAAGCTAGCCCAGCTTGCGAATGGAAATGCAGTGAAACTTACAGGAGAGTAAACAGATCCTTCTGTCCATTCATCCCAGCCCTTGCATCACAGCACTCGGTCCCTGAGGTAACCCTCATGTGCCTTGTTGCTAAATGTGTCAGCTTATTTCTGTGTTTGGAGCTGGGTGATGGCAGTGGTACCCCAGGCAGCAGAGTTTTGTATGTAGCATTCTGATGGATCAGGCTTTCCTAGGGAAGGACTGGGAAATTGTTTTAGATCATTTCCCTTTTGTGTGCTGTGTGGCTACCTGTGTTTCCAAAGCTCACACCTAGGGCAGATTTCTTCCTGCATCCATGTCCAGCATCAAATCTCCCCCTTGGAATACAGCATGTCACAGATCCTCCTGTTACTAAGCCATGTGGATACCGGTGGGGAACAGCGTTCATGAGGGAGGGTGGCAGACAGAAATGTATTGCCACAAATGCTGGCTTCTCCCTCACTGTTTATCTCTGTGTGCAAGGTTGAAGTGCAGTTATTCTGTGTATGTCAGACATTAATATATTGTCAGAAAAGTTTATTTGCCAAGGTATATCATGTTTGCCCATGTAAGGAAGGACACCTTGAGCCCCTGTAATGAACGAAAAGAGGGAGGAAATGTTTAAAGATAAAACTGCATGGTTGTGTTTCTAGTTTTCTTATCTCATCATGACCGTTTTCTACAAAGTATTTCTTCCTTCTGTGCCACTGCTGTCCTTATCTGTAAAATATTGCTGTCCCCTAGGGATTTCTCTATGGAAGCTCTAATAAATATTTTAAAGATGGTAATGAATCAAGTTATTCAACAGCTCAGTACATCAATGGTCTCACTTTGCAGGCAGGGTTTTGGCAAAGGTAAACAGCAGGAGAGTGAGCAACTTCATGCCACATAGCAAATTTGGAGGTGAGGGTAGTAAAATCTTTTACCTTTAAGAGTAGAAATGTCCCTTATAGCTTCATTTCATCAAAAGAAGATGATCGGAGACTCAGTTCTCAAGTCTGGTAGCTGTTTGACTACATGGTCAGTTTGTGTGTGCTGGGTTAGGAAACTTAAGCAGCTCTCCCTGGGTGGCTGAGGTAGCAGAGCTGGCAGGGGAGAAGCTGCAAGTTTGTGGAATGGGAAAGAAGTAGAGGTGGGGGAGGTGACTTCTGTATATTTCAGCTTACAGGCATTCAATGAAGTCCAGCCAGTTACTCACCATTTTAGTCATGGCACCATAGGAGGCTTTTTTCTCCTGAACTTCTTTGTCCCCTCTAGGTCACTCTCTGATTTGGATTAATTAGCCTTATGCTTTCCCACTCCATGCCTAGGGATCAGCTGTGACCTGAGCAGGCCACGAGCTGAACAGCGCTGGATGTTCTGGCACTATGTAAAGTGCCAACAGGTGTTAGTGACTGAGGCAGAGGAAGGCAAAGGTTCTCAGTCTGTGTGTAAGATCCTTGCAGGAAACTCGTTCTGTCCTCAGGTCACTGCAGTTGAGCTCTGGGTGGCAGCTCACCCCTGATTCATTGGGTTCTCACTGTATTCTTTGCACTGTCACCAGTGCTGGCCTTGTGCCTGTTGTGCATCTCTTGTGCAGTCCCCTGCCGATCCTAGGGAAAGCTCCTTTTTAATTCACTGTATCAGGATTGAGTGCTCTCTGAGCTCAGTTCCCCAAGAACTAGTTTCTTCATAAGGCTCTCTAACCAGTGATTTGTGTTATGGTAATTGTTAAAAGGGAAAAAAAGTCAGCTTAAATATCCAGCCCCTTCAAAGGGGGATTTCTAAAAGTGTGTTTCAAATATCTGATTTTGGTGTCTAACTAATGGGTCCAACTTCTTTGTTTAAAAAAAATTAGTTGGGGGATTGCACAGCTAGCAGAGCATGTCTGCCAGCAATATTTCCCTTGTCCTCCATTTGCTACTCTGTTCATTTCGATTATCAGATCTTATGAGCAGGGACTGTGCACAGCAGCAGAGGGCTTTTCTGTACAGTTGCAGCCTCCCAGTGCCACTGCCAGACGTGTGAGCAATTGGTTGAGCAGCTCTGCAGAGCAGTCTCCTTGCACCATCCAAGCTGAAATGCAGAAGTAAAAAAATCCATTCTCAGAGATGAAGAATCATAAAATCATAAGCCTGAAAGGGACCAAAAATCATGAAGAAAAACCCTTTCTCAAAGAAAAATTCTTTGTGAACATAGCTGGCATGCTCATTAAGAGCCATTCTGTGATCTTGCAATGTGCTTCTGGGATCCTCTCTCTTCATTGTTGCTTATAAGACAGCTTTAAATTAATGATAAGGAAGCCATTCAGGACATGGGCTGTGCTGAGGTTCACAGCTTTCATTCTGAATGAGAGATTAAAGTAAACTGATATTGAAAGCAAGGAGGGAGAAACAAACACAGTCAGTAAGCCTATAAAAGTCTTAGCCAATTGCAATGGTGAACATCCTGCTGGCGAGGGTGACCTTGAGTGAACTAAGTGGGATAAAGTCACCAGGCTGGACTGACGGCTGAAGAATCAGGCTGGATTCCAGCAAACAGAGAGCAGATTCCTGACAAGAGTCTCCTGATCTGTGGCAATGGCTTCTCGGTGTCAGAAATGTGGACAACAGGTTCCCAGGAATCTGCCTTTCACTGCTGTCCGGATAACAGAAGGAGAAATGAAATCTTATCATGATTTTATAGGAGGATGCCTTAGACTGGAGCGCATGGCAAAGAAAGGTATGTGCAGCATCTTTAAATTAAATAGCATAGTAGTGGTAATTGCATTGCATTCCCAGGCAATTTGCAAAAAGAGATTGTATTCTTAATGCTTTCTCTGAGGAGTCAGTGATAAGTAGAGGCAACTGGCTGGATTTGGGTATTAACTCAGGTGTGACTGCAGCATTTGACTTGGCTGTATATTTCTGGGATATTTGCAGTGATTTGACCTAAAGGAGGTTAAAATGAATGTTAGACTCATTCTGAATAAATATTTCATTCGGGTGTTAGACACTGAGTTTTCTGTATATGTCAGGAGTAGGTATTTGCTGTGCATGGAAAATACTTATTTTAAATGAATGTTAAGAGTTGGAGCAGTGGGTGTCATGACCCAGCTGAGCCTGTCACTCTGTGCTCCTAAATTACTATGTAGAAGGTCAATATCTTCCTCTCTGTAAAGATTCTGGTTTCACTGTATTCAGAAAGTTGCACAATGGAGTTTTTTGTGCTCTGTGTGAGTCAGCCCAGGTACAGGGCAGTATTCTATTCTCAGGGGGTTGCTAGTATGAGGTACTGGTGTCCTGGCAATTTGTGCTAACTGCATGTTAACTCTGAAGTAGAGTGATGTAGCTGAAGTCTAGGCTGTTGACCGTCTAGCTGCATATCAAGATTGCTGAATCATAGAACACTTTCTCTCTTGTCATTGAGAGGAAGATTTTTAAAACAGTCCCCTTTCATTTACCCTATTAACTCGAATAAATACTTAGTAAACCTCAAATCCAGAAATTTATAACATGTTCACTAGTACATGATGAAAAGACTCCCAAAAGCATGCAATATGATTTTACTTGGAAGTTGAATTGTTGATTATGATTTAATTAGCTCTTCAGCAAAGAGAGCTGCATTCGATCTGGTAAATCGAGAATATTCTGCAGAAAAAGAGGTGGACCAGAAGCAGGGTATCGGCTGGGGGCGCCGCGTTCAGAACGGGGTTTACTTGGAAGTTGAATTGTTGATTATGATTTAATTAGCTCTTCAGCAAAGAGAGCTGCATTCGATCTGGTAAATCGAGAATATTCTGCAGAAAAAGAGGTGGACCAGAAGCGGGGTATCGGCTGCAGCCGCTGCTTACAAACTGGGGCTTGCAGATGCTTTCTTTAATAGGGCTCTAATGCACAATGTCAGGGTTTGAAAACTGCAAAGCCAGTCCATTGTACCGCTGCTTCTGTGAGTGATCCATCCATGCTGATCTTTGGGCTCAGTGCCTACCTATGCATTGTTGTATTTGGCTGACCTTTCAGTAACACTGATGTTTCCAGTTGCACTCTTTGTACTGAGGCATTCCGAGTTCAGTGCAGCAGGGCAGAAATATCTGGTATCCAGTAAAAGACAGCAGAATTCATCGAAGTTCCTTCCTGAATATTTGATCAGGTTGCTTATGGCTTCGTGGGCCTGTGGACCTGTTGGAGGGAGAGCTCAGGCATCTGCTGTTCTTTTTCTTCCTGTAGTAGAGAGGGGAAGAGACTGGTAAGGGCTTTGCCATGGTTACTGTTCCCAGGGAAACATCTTCTCTGCCTCTGATGCTGAGAGACTACCTGGTGTAGTATTATGGGCGGAAATCCCTTGGAAAATCATTTTTTGCTAGAGAACAGATAGCATGTCAGATCAGCCTGAGCCTGTTGTCATTTTGTGAGGCAGAAAACATCTTCGCCACTTTAGTATTAAATTCTGCCAGTGAAGCTGCCAGAGGGGCAGAAGTTCAGTTATTGCTGAGGATGAGGTGCCTTCAGCTGCAGGTTTTAGAGCTGTGTGAGCTGTGAGAACATACTGGGGCAGCTCTATGTGTGGTGACAATATTAGAAGGGGGCTGAGGAGCTGGAAAGGTGGCACAGGAGTTCATAACAACTCTCCCTGGGTTCTTTTCTCCTGTTCTGAACTGACTCTGACCTTGTGTTCATCGTGGGGGGGTTTTTTGGCCTGTGTTTTCTTATCTGTAAAGTGGGAGTGGAAATTTCTTGTCTCCATCAAAAGTGGATCCTGATGATGTGGTTATGACTACTTCATATTACTACTTTGATGACTAGACCAGTTTCCCTTAGTTGTCTGTGCTGCATAAACACAGAGGCAGAAAGATGATCTGTCCCGGAGAACTTGGATTCTGTCTGCCCCATCTTGCTAGTCCTACAAGCAAAGACTCATTGACAAACTCTAGGGATGTGTGCCTTCTTCTCAGGCTGACTTCCTCTGAACATAGTGGCAATGCAGGATCCTTGTGGCATGTTCTGACTTACTATCACTTAGGGGAGTACCCTTTCTCCAATTTAAAGATCCAGCTGGAGTGTTGCTAAGGGTTAATTGGCTGATGTTTACTCAGTACTTCAAGCACTCCAAAATATGAAGCAATTTTCACATTGTCCATCCCCAAGACACACATACAGACTGTCTGTGGAGCCCTGTGAATATTCTGTGGCAATTCTGTGTATTAAATATCATAATGAGAAGATATGGAAGGCATGCAGGTAACTATGGCAGAAATAGAGGCCACATGGTTGCAGTGGCCTGCAGCTTACCTGCCTTTTATCAGCAGTACCCCACAGCAAGCAGTGTTGTGCCAAGCTATTCCAGTTCCTGGATCATGCAAGTTTCAAGGCTTTCTTTGAATCAACATGATTTGTTCTGATGAGTGGTTAGAAGTGTGGTTGTAGGCTCCTGTTTAGGTAAAGGGATGAAAATAGTGAATGCTCACAAAAAGAAAGTGATGCTGTGAGGGGCCAGCTGAAGGGCAGTTTCCTTATGGCCACATGATGCCTGCTCAGAGCTCCACAGCCCTGGCTCCCTGCAACAGGCTATATGAGCTGCCTGCAGGTACTGAAGGGCCCTCTGGGGTCTGGTGTACAAATGGTGCTATTTTGAGTACCACTATGTGACCTTGAGACTCTCTGGGAGCTGCCGCTCCAAGGTGCTGGTTATAGCACGGCTATGAGAACCAAAGGGAAGGAGCCCCCAGAAAGCCAGGCAGAGATGTGCCAGGGACTCCAGTCCAGGGCTGATCCCTGTTGGAGTGCTCTCAGTTCCTCATGAAACAGATACTGAAGCTGAAAGCAAAGCATAGCCTCTTGACATGAAATACATCATTCTTGGACAGTGGCTCACGTGTCCTTTCAGCACTGACCTAGCAATTTATGTCACCACACTGCTGGTGAACATCTTTAATGCTTGAGGACACCTCCTGCCAAACTGGCCCCTTTGTCCCCAGATGCTCCTAATTAGCCTGCCTTGTTGTGATGCTCAAGTCCTCCAATGGGATCACACACCTACGGGGGTTTTACATGGATGAATGATCCTGTGCTGGCTGTGACTATGTCTCTGCATGCTGTGGAGCTTGAGGCTGCAAGCAGATTATATATTTTTAAGGGAATAAATGTGTGTTTTTCATCTGTGCTCAAGGCTGGTGGCTGCTTAAATCAGGGTAGTGAATATGCAGACACTAAGGAGTATGCAGTTTATTACTGAGGCTTTTCAGGATTTTGCTGTTACTGCAAAACCAGACAAGAGCCTCCTTGCCAGTAGGATGGGGACCTGTCTGTTGTGCTAGCAGTGTTTCTGCTTTTGTCCTCTGTAGGACAGAGGAATGCTGCAGTTTTGTCTGTCCGGCAGTCAAGGGAGCTTGTTCTTAGTCCTGCTGTGTCTCTCTGACTGCTGAAGTTGAAAACCAATTCTTCAGATCCATCTGTTCAGGGAGGAAAAGGGACTGAAGTACTGGAGCAGTTAAGGAATTACGGTGGTATCTCTGGAAAGAAATCCCATCTGAAATGAATTTGGGCTGAAATTTCTTGGACTTTTTGGAGCTTCTCCACCTTTAGTAGTAAAATAAATGAGAAATGCTTTCCTTTCCCAAGTGACTGACCTTTCCACAAAGGTGCTGGTTACTGGAGAAAGTGACTATTTCATGTGAAGACCAAAGTCTGCAGTATAAGTGGAAGGTACTTGTAAATCCCTTGAGACTCAGTCATGGTGCCTCCTTGTGCATTGCTCAAAATTGTTCTTGCTGTATTTGAATTCAGTATTTCTTCTCTTTAATATAAAATGCTACCTAGGGGACTGGGGATAACTTTTTTCAGCTGGCTCTCAGTGCATATAACATAGCTGAAATAAAATATTCTGTTTGCACAGAGGTTTTTCTGAGAAAAGATGATTATCTTAGATGCTTGTGTTTCTTTTCACCTGTTCCCATTCATATGCAGCGTGCTCTGCTGTGGTTGAGAAATACTTAAAACCCTGTTTACCTAATCAGAAAAGTCCAGACAATTATGAGGGAAATAGGGAAGGCACAGCTTGATTTTCATTTAAAAGATTTCTGAGAGAGATGTAGTACTGCAAAGATCAAGAGAACAAATTCTCAGATGGCAAGTTATAGCAGAGGCCTTGTGGGTATCTATGTTTTTCCGTTTCTCCCATGATACAAGAACAAGAAACAGCTCAATTAAATGGAAGAGCATTAAACATGGATAGACGGATTTCTATAATTGGAAATGTTTTGTTAACTTGTGGGACTTATTACCACAATATAATAGCACAGTTCGCTTTTTTTTAATTACCTAAATTGTAGTGTAAACTGTCTGGGGAGAAGATGTCAGGGGAAAATGGTGCTGAGTATGCTGGGAGGTTGGAGAGCGCCTGTGCAGAGCTCTCACCCCAGTAATGACCACAGAGCTTATTCTCCAATTTCAGACAGTTCTGCTGCTTCAAGCCTCACTTAAAGGCCCAGTTCTGCTGTGCTAATGTATTGATTTTTTATACAAATTGTGCTGCTGCTTTATTACCTGAATCTTGCTGTGGATTAGCCTGCTCGGTGAGGTTTCTAAGATATGGACTTTCCTTCTTCACCACCTTCAATTTATCTGCTAAAAATACTCACGATCAAGTATAAAAGAATGATAAATAAATGCTTGGTTGGAGCAGCCCAGCTATATATGAATATTTGGACTATGCCAAGTGTCTTGTTGCACAGATTTCTGATCCTATTAGTTAACTCCATTTTTCAAGGGGAAAAAAAATCCTCCAGGCTTTTACAACAGACAAGAATTATTGAGCAAGCATTTTTTTCCACCTTTTTCTAAACTGGAATATCCCAGCATCTTTGTTTTGCACAGAGTCAATGCCTAATTCATATTCAGAACCTGTGCCTGTGAGTCATTAAATTGGGGATTGCTCAGTTTAGGCTACTTGTCTGAACTCCTGAGTCACTACCTGTGGAAACCATGTTTTTACTAGAAAATGGACATATCGTGAACCAGCCATAAAATAGGAAAACCAGAGCACTTAAGACAGAAGGACTTGAGCAGGTACACAAGGGAAGAGTCCATGGGGAGGCTGTGAGAAAGGAACAAGCAGCACAGGGGAGAATGTGAATGAGGAACAAGCAGTGTAGCATAATCCTGAGAAAAAGGAAGAAAAGGATAAGAAAATGCAAACTGAAGGACAGTTGTGACATACACAACAGACAATGTGACACACATACAAGAGCCAATCATAAAGCATAAAGTAGTGTGTGAAAATAGGCCTTAACCAATAATAAATATGCATAATTGCATATAGGGAAAGCAAAAACTGTATATTAGGGACAGTAGTTCATCAATAAAATGGCTTCTGCTTGATTCACATTGAATTGTGTAGAGTCCGTTGTTTCTCTCCGCAGCTACCTTGAGACAGTGTGCTTCTGGGGGCCCCTCTGAGGAGGTCTACAGGAGGAAAGACCTGATTTTTACATTGGGATCCTGTTAATTAGTGAGGTCATAATTTGCTAGCATTGGGAAAAGCTGAGGTGAGATGGGAAGAGGTAAGGGAAGGGAATACTCTGTTCCATTTTCCCTTGACTTTACCACTAGACTCAAGAAGTGACATCTGTCAGAGAGTGGATGAAATTGGGAGCAACTTAAATTTTCAAGTCAAAACCACAATAAAAATCAATGGGCTGTGAGTTAAAATGGGAGCTGTGAAACACAAGCCTGTTGCTTTGTGTTAGGCCAGCTCTAGCAGAAACAGTGGATTTGCAGTTGCCTGAAGTCTTTAACGTAAGATTAAAGAGCTTTCTAAAATGCTGGTTTAATCCAATTTCCATGAACATCTTGTGTGTTCAACAAGTCAAACACAATGAACCTCGTGGTCCTCTCTGGGCCTGCAGTGAAAGAATCTGTGAAGATGATCTCTGAGTTAGACACACGTGGGTATGAGCCATTCCTTGTTATGCTTTTGGAGGCCCACACCCACAGGTATGAACACATGAACATGTGGAGACAGATGCTGACATGGTGCAAGTTGTTTCAATGAAACTGGGGTATATTATGGCCAAAGAGGATCATGTCCTGAATGTTATCTTTTTTTAAAGTAAACTTAAATATGCAGTGCAGTTGCTTCCCAGTAACAAAAGCTGAAATATCACTGTTACCCTATTCTATAGGTTGTATGCTGGTGGGACAGTATTTGGATAGTACAAAATACTGTTCTGCTGAGAGAAGCACAACTAAGCCTTTGTAGCTTGGCAAAGACGTTTTGCAGATGCATACTGAAATGACCTGTACTAATTACCCAAATGAAAAAATGTCTGACGTGTAAATTTAGCTTATGAAACTCAAAGTGCTGCCTCAGGAGAATGTAGTGGCCTGAGAGGAATTTCTTGGTGCCACTTCTATGGCGAGTTCATTCCTCTCCTTATATCAGGAATCCACATAAGGTTAGTAATTTACATTCACTTGCAGATTAGCATATAATCTTCTGACTCCACAGCTGGATCTGCTACTTCTGCAGCATCTCTACACACAGGGTTAAAGTGCTTTTTAGGCTGTAATCATCTGGCACATTTATCAGCCACTGGCACAAACGTGACGCTTGCCCAGAACGCTTTGGAACTTGTCCCACTGTGCTCCTAGGAAGGCCAATCCCGGCCGGAAGGTGACGGATGGGGCCGGGAGAGGGCAGTGCGCTACCCCAGACCTGGCTGGGGAGCCAGCTGTGCACAACCTCTGCTGCTGTCTCGGCTCCCCCGCAGCCGAGGTGGGCTCGGTGGGTAACGGGGCTGTGGGCTGTTCGCTCTGCGCAGGCAGAGCTGGAGGGGAAGCTCCCAGGAGAGCAAGATGTGTCTGGAATGGGAGACAGAATTTGTGCATTGGTTACACGTGGACATTTATACTGGTACAGGCAGCAGAGAGTAACATGACACACTCGCTACAGCCGGTGAATTCACTTGTTTGGCAGGCAGTGTAGCGGAGGCTGAGAAAGGAAGTGCAGTGCAAAATCCATGCATCTTGCCACTCTTCTAATCTACCTTTATCCACAAAGTAATGTGTGTCTGTAATGCTGCAGGTGTCATAAGCTCTCGTATGTATCTTAGACCAAGCATGGTGATGCTCTGCTTAGATTTGGCATTTCTTTGTAACTACATAGAAAATCCTGTCAGTTTTTTATGCTATACTGTAAGCATTGTCACAGTTTGTGTTGGTTGGCTGATGGGACAAGGATGGAAACACTGGGTGTATTTTCCTTAAGGCAGATCCACTGTCCAGTAGCCTGTCTGTACAAACAACTGTGGTCTGCTTCTCAATTTACAGCTGGGCAAAACTGAGGTTGATGTGGATTCCTCTTGCTGTGCCAGTTTCCCTATCTATAAAATGAATGACGCTTGTCTTTTTGGAGCCTGACTGATGGCAGGACATACAGAACAAACAAGATATTACCGCTGCATCACACATCCTAGCACACAGCTACTGTACCCTGGGTAAAGAGTGACTTGCATCTAAAGCTACATAGCTGCTGGGGGTTGTGGCAGTACAGGGACAGTAAATTTTATGAGTTAACCTAGTGTTAAAGTATTGCTTCTCAGAATTGCTTCAGACTGCTATAGTGTGATGTTACCTTTATCAAGCCACATGTGTACTCCCTTCATGCACTGAAAACTTGTGTCCTGAAGTATTCATTGACCTAAATATGTAAAGTGATTACTCCCCTGTTCAAAACCTTAGGTCATGTTTCCTACCAAATTCATAGGTCTCGTGCAGTCTTCTCCTTTGTCTTTAAATAACAGCACTATGTTCTGGTGTGTGGGTGTGCCTTCAGGACAGTACTCCGAGACAGCTATTCACAGCAGCACTGCTGGTTTCCCTTGGCCCCGAATACCCTACTATTTAAAGTTATTTTAATGAAAGCCCTTTCCATGCCTTAGTCTGAGCAAGTGAATATGTTTTGTTGCTTGTTGGGCTGTACCTTTGTTGTTTGTGCCAAGCTGTGAATGCCTCCAAAGTATCCAAGGGCCTGAGTGGAGAGCTGTCCCGGTGGGAAGAGGCAGCTGTACCTTGGGCAGGGTTAAAGCCTGGGCATGGTGCGAGTCAGAGGTCTCTGCTGTGGTTTGCCTTGAAGCTGTTACTGAGCAATTTGTGCAGACTCCTCCAGGAGAGCGTCAGCTCTTTGGTGCACTGTTGGTTGGATCCAGGATTGCTTCCAAGGAGTGCTGCCTCTCTCCATCCCTCCCCTCTGCCTCGGTGAACTCACTGCCACAGCGGGACTGCTGAGAAGCCAGGCTGCCTCACCAGGGAGGGCACGTGCTTGTGAGTGTCTGAAGGGGCTGAAGGGGAGCCATCGCTCTTTGCAGTGTCTTTCTGTTGCTTTTTCTGACGGGCATCTGAGCTGAACTACTGGTGACAGCTTGGAGAAGGCTGCAGGAGGGTGGCTGGGAGCTCTCTTGGGCAGAGAGGTCGGCTGTGAGCAGTATTTGTCCCAGAGAGTGCGGCTGGCAGCAGTGGTGGCTGCTGTGGCTCACTGTTTGTCCCCAGTGACAGTAACCAGGGAAATATTTTTGAGCGAACTGGCTTCTGTTCAGCAGTGAGCAAGCAACCATTCCTTCAGGTCCTGAGCTCAGAAATTATGTGAATAGGCTCTGAAATGATTTTGCTGGATGGAATAGCTCAGGGCAGAGTCAGTGGCTATAATTCTTCTAAGATGCAGTTTCAGCTATGAAACTGTCTGCTGGCAAGCTCTGGGAGAAAGGAATGAAGTCTGCTGCACAGTCTGCCGTATCTCTTGATTAGCTCAGTGTCCAGGCATTGTAGTAAGCGTATTTTAGCTTTGCAGTTTGCCACATATAGGTTTTGTTATTTATTCAGGATGGTTTTTAACATGACATTATGGAAATGTTCTTTTGTTCTATTCTCTGAGCAGGAATTTGTGTTCTAGCAATCCAGCATTGTTGTGAAGGACAGATTTTGGGAAGAAGATGAATTAACTTTTCTCTGGCAAAAATCAGAAACTATCAAGAAGTTTTTACTATTGAGGCACTAGGCAAGAGGTGGTGCTGCTATAAATCTGGATTTACTTCTTGAATGCTGAGATTAGACTTTTGCCTTTAATGCCTTTTATTAGGGAAGTTTCAGTTTTGTGGATAGTAGGATGTAGCATCCCCTCACCAGGGGGTGGTCTGTGAAATCAAGCAATATCTTGCTGAGCAAATGATGTGGTATGGTGTGTTTCTTTAGATCTTTTCTGATTATGGATAATTAATAATGTAGAGTAAAGATTTGTTAATAATTTCTTATCTATCTCTTACGATTTTACAGCAATATTGTAAGAAGTATCTTGATTATAGGCTGGGATATGAAGTCACCTAACTGAACAGTGGAGAGTGCTTTGAGAATTTTATATTAGTTTGTAAAATTTTGCTTTTACGGGGAATATTAATGGAGAATTCCTAGATGTGTGCATAAATGTACGGTATGTTTTGAGAGTAGGCAGTCATGGAAATCCTTGAAGTGTGACTGTAAGTATAAATTTGTACACACCAATGTATTTTTGCAGTATGTACCAATAGTAAATCAAAATGAGTTTACCTGTGTAGAAGAAAGATTTTTTTTTGCCAATCAATTTTAAGACAACTTCTTTAAAAACAAAAAAATCTCCATCAAACAAGAACACTCCAAGACTGTTTTGAAGAAGTGGTTAAATGGAAAAAGCAGCAAAATCTGTTTTTTTCATCCAAGGAAGTATATTCCAAAATATTTTGACATGGGCTTAGAAAGCTGACATAAAGCCTAGAGGGTGCATGGCAGCAGCAGCAGCAGCACTGCATGTAGTAGTAGCAGGGACACATCCTGCCTGGACTGGTAACAGCCTGCTTGCCAGTTTCACACACAAGTGAATAATTAATTTTTAGACTGTAGATAGGCCTGATTGAGAACTGTCAACTTCACTACTTCTGAGTCTTGGGGCTTCCCAGGCCCAGATTTCACGTCTGTATCTGAACTTTGTGGCCATCTGCTATCAGAGGAATACATGTTTAAATGTTTAACAAAACAGGACTCCAAGCATTTCCTCTTGTTTCAGTGCAGCTGCCAATAGACTTAACTTTGCCTTGTGTGCATGCTTGAGGGGTCTGCCTATTTAGCAACCACCTGGAAGGCTGGATCTAAAGCCTGGGGGAAGTTCAGGTTTGGATGTAAATTAACTGTGGTTCACTTGCATTTCCAATGCAAAGACGGAACACACTGGACACCTTCTGACTTGAAAGTCACTGCAAGCAAATCCTCAGGAAGTCCTTGCACTTTGTTAATGGCTGCTGTGATCCTGAGGCTAAGCTGGAAATTTCCCTCTTATGTAGTGGCAACGTTGGACCTGCAAATATCTGGGAATTAAAATTCTCCGCAGTGTCCCTGTGCCTTGATGCTTGGCCTGTCTGTAGTCCTTACTTTCTTGCTTGGACAGCATTCAAATGTCTCCTTTGGAGGTTGTTTCCAATGATTGCTTTGAGCATCTCTTGTGTCTTTCACTCAGTAAGCTTCAAGACTGGGTGGGTGTTAATGGCTTTGCATCTTTAGTGTGGTCTTTTCTGCTTACTGCAGTGGCCCAACAGACCTCCTCAAGAAACTGAAAGTGAGGAGGTTTCCAGCTGGGCGGGCAAGATTTCAGGTTTTTGATATGAACAGCTCTCTTTTCTCTCCTTTCCCAGTCAACCACAATAGACTCCTAATGTGTACTGTGCCTGCCTGTAAAAACAACTTACTAAAGTCTGTAACCACTCCTGGAGCACAGGAAAACACAGCCTCTAAACAGGTCTTTTCAGTCTGTGACCTCTTCACTCTTGTAATTTTATGTTAAAATGAGCATCAAATTTAGTCAATGAGATTAATTGAACAGTGCAGTGATCCAAAGAAATTTGAGCAGTCTTCCCTAAAATACTTAAAACCAGCAGAAATGTTTACTGCACCTGCAGAGCCAGGCTCATGTAAAGCTGCACCTCCATCATTAAGCTGCACAGAATGCCTTAGGAATACCAATCACCACTCAGTGTAATGACAGGAGAAAACTTCAGAGCAGATCTGCTGCATGATGGAAAATCACATCAGGCACTTGTTCAGCTTCTGTCCAGGTAGACACTGAGACTCACAGGTTTTTGAGCTCTTCAGAGAAAGGTGCATCTCTAACCTTTCATGGAGATGTTTGGAAAAGCTTGCAAGGCAATTCCTTCCACACCATGACCTCAATCTGTCTCCTTCTCAAGGGATTGGAACACGTGGGCAGTGCATCACTCAAGACAGAGTCTTGCTCCTAACTTGCTTGCCCAGATTTCTACTACCTTAGTGTACACAAAATTGGGTTGCTGTTACAACTAAAAATCCAACAACTTAAAGGGATACTTCCAAACATGAACAAGAGTTATTTAAATATTTTAGAAGAATCTTCAGTCTTTGGAAGTTGGCTACCAAACTTTGCTATGAAACTTTGCTTTAATGAGAAGAGAAATTGCATTTAAACAAATACTGTTTGTAGGTTTTACAGTTGTGCTTGGTGAAAAATTGATCTGAGAGAAAAGATGACACCAGTCTTCTATGCTTCATTTTGGCTTTTGCTCTAAGCTGATCTAAGTCTGATTCTCTCCTGGACGGGGTAGTCCTGGCTTTGCCAACCCCCACCCCTTCCATGCATTACCAGCACTTGCAACCTTCAAGCAGCTTTGCAGAGAACTAACCCAGATGAGAAGCAATCTCTAAGGAAATGATTGCTTCACCTTATTTACAGTAACTTTATTCCTGGCTTAGTTTTCAGCTGACTCAACATGGGTTAGCAAAAAGAGAGGTGGCAGGAATGTGCAGAAGAATAAGAGAAAGGATGGGATTTCCTGTCTGTTTATAGCTGAATATTTAGCTCCTCTTTAGAGCAATCTGTGGCACAGCAGCTTGTATCAGGAACTGACCTCGCTGTTTGTCTGCCTCGGCCGAGAGAATAAACAAACCTTTTCAGAAAGTAGACAAGGGGCACAAATGGTGAGAAAGAAAAATAAATAGAAATTTAAAAAAGGAATCCAAACCAAGAGCTTCTTTCTCTGATGTATTAACCTTGAAGTTTTCACCTTCACGAAGTGAAATATTTTGCTTGAGGGCTTGAACTGGGAATTCTGGTAGGACAAAATATTTTCAAGTCTTTTAGCCTGCTTAAACCTGATCAGTGAAATGTGCAAATTTGTTTCCTTAGTGTGTTTAATTCTTGAAATCTAACTTAGCTCTGCTAGACTTAGCTGCTGTCCATGGCAAGCAAAGCAGACTCAGGACCTGGGAGAAGTTCTGAGCTATGGGAATTCTGCAGCTTTCAAACTGGATTTGTGTGTTGGCTTTTGGTACTTTTTAAGAAGCATAAGAACACATAATGTGAGGTATCCTTTCATGTTCTTAAAATGAAATATCTGGCCTCAGGCTTAACCCTGTATGACCCTTTTCCATCACATCAGCAATCTGATTTTCCTCTAAACCCACAGCTATGAAAGCTCTGAGCATAATTTTTGACAGAGCTTGCACAAAGTAGGAGTAGGCTGATGTACTCTACTATTCTAGAAAAGATTTTCTTTCACTCCCAGCTGTCTTCCTTCCCTGTGAATTACATGTTAGGCTGTCATTAAGAGGAGATGAACTTTGCCCTGGAAATTTGTAACGCGTTATTCCAAGGGTAGTGACTTCAGATGGCAGATTGAAGCCATCCTCTCCTGCAGTCAGCAGAAGGCCGGGCAGTTGTAGCATTCAGTCACTAAAAAAACAAAGAAGCCCCAATGTCCTGTTGTGGCTGGTGGCCTTTGGTTGTCCTTGGTGGAGCAACAGGCAATGCTGTGTCAATCTGCCCGGTGCAGTCCAGTCGCTCACTCCAGCAGGTCGCTTTTCCAGCACTGTTGGAAACAATTAGATGCCATTAGCATGTAAACTGGTTTGTGTATGCTCAGAGAAAAGAGGAAAGATATTCTTTGTTGCTTTTAATCATTGTCTGTTGGTGTGGCTCCTCCAGACCTCCTGTGGGAGCAGATACAGCTGGGTGAGACACAGAATAAGTAAGTGTGGAAGCCCAAGCATGTTTCATTTTTGAATGAGGAACTATGAAGCATAACTGAAAGGCTTTCCCCTTGAAGATTAGATAGCACAGTTGCAGCGAGCCTCCCTAGAGAGCTGGGAAGGAGGAGAAGCTGTGCCAGACAGATGGCTATAGTAATTGCCTTTCTTTTTCTCCCCCTTGGTAGAAAACCTTGGGAAGCAAAACTGTAAGGCCTAATTCTTCTGCAGTGAAACGGGCCTCTGCAAGGAATCGAATTTATAGCATTTTAAGAGGAGAACCAAGAGTAGATGAACTGACTTGCTTCTTTTGTTTTTTCTTCTTTTATCACATCCTTATTTAAATTGTCCTGGCAATTCAATTAATTCAAGTAATGAAGAACTGTATGGTGTGTGCAAATGTTCATCTTTGGTGACCTGTGTAGGGGATTGGCATTGTTTCATGTAACACTGAACAATTAAGCTTTTTTCTTTTTTAAATTTTAGAGGCTATGAATAACTGTATCTTCTAATTAAAAAAAAAAAAAAAAAAGAAAAAGTAAAAGTGAAAACCACAAGCGCAATCACACAGAAGGTGGGAAATGTCTGAGTCAACTTTCCCAAAATAAATGTGTTCCAGACACTTGGCTGGTGTATATTTTGATATGATCTTGAGTTGCATGCCTATACGGATTTTATCAGAGAACAAGACTGCTCTTGTCAACCAGGGCTTGTCCAGTCTCTTCTGTAGATATTAGCAAGGGATGCAATGAAACAAAATAGTTGTTAAGTTCCTGCAGCTTTTCAGCTTCCTAAAACCTTCCCCTTGACCCCATGAAGTGTTAAAATGTGCCTATCATCAATAAACTTTTTTTAAGTAGACTATGAACCTGCAGCTGTCCACTCAATACCAGCTCATGTCACCCTAAAGAAGGGGTTTCTCAGCTGGAATATCAGTCCCAGAGAAAAATGGTACCTTGCTTCTGCCCAGGAGGGTG
Source organism: Corvus brachyrhynchos (assembly GCF_000691975.1). NCBI lineage: Eukaryota > Metazoa > Chordata > Aves > Passeriformes > Corvidae > Corvus > Corvus brachyrhynchos. Next base: position 4,635,494 of record NW_008236696.1, on the reverse strand, counting down.
AACACTTCCTGCTGCCTTCTGGCTTGGAGTACGGACCAGAGAGGCTTTGGAACTTCCTGGGATAAAGCTAGGGGAAGATAGAAATGATTAATGCTCACTGATGCTAGGCAAATGTTGTAGCTTTGAACCAAACCCAGACCTGTGTCTTTTGGTTTGCTTATAAGATTTTTTTCAAGCTTTTCTTCTAGTCAAAGATTAAAAACTTCCTCCAGCAGCCCCAGGTAATGATGTTTCCCAGGACTTCTACTGCAAGTTCTGTGCTGTGATGGTGTTACAAATTCTTCCATGTTGGAGAGTAACTACTTTTAAGCACTGTCCTAGAGGAAGATACAAATGGGCAAATGGGACCTTTAGTGCTGTTGGCTACAGCTGCTGACTTTTCATAGCCACGTGATCTGATTTGCCATTTGGGCTCGTGAGGCACCTTCCCTTGTTTTCTCAGATTTTCTGTCTCCTGCTAGTTTCTTCTGCTGCAATTTCTTTTCCCAGCATGTCAGTGTGTGAACTGTACTGACTTATGGAATGTGTGATTCCTAGACACCGACTGTGTTTTGTACCACCTTTCTCATCATCTGAGCGTCTCCCCCTGAGTATGGGTTTTACAACAAATCCCATGTGGTTCATCTTGCCCAGGCAGGGGATTTGATGAGAACTAACAGGCACTCTGCAGTTCTTGTTTCTTTTGCTTCATCTTATCCTTACATGACAAAAATATTTTGAAATAAAAAGAATATTTAGAAACCAGAAACCAAGTTATTTTTAGGGCAAGCTAATAAAGCTAAATAAGAGTTGGGTGGGTGGTGGAATTTCTGTTTTGCTCAAGACTGGTTGATATTAACGATGTCTTCACATCAGCAGACATCAAGCACAAACTAAAGTACTGGCAGGTTTGTTACTCTGGAGGGCTGGGCAAGTCTCTGAGAGGTGAGAGATGGTGGCACCTTTTCTAGTTAACTTTCCATTTCTGTCAAACCTTCTTGTGAATCTGTCATCCATTGCAGAAACCTCTGTTCTATTTTTGCAGCTAGTTGGCATAATTTCAGTCCTGGTCAAACTTGATTGTACCTGACCACCTGTGGGACTGCACAGAAGTCACAATAACTTTACACCTTCTGGATGCTGAAATCAACAGTGTTTCCTTCAATGGATGCCCTGAGGTTTCTTGGTTCTGAGAATCCAAGCTTTGTTTAAATCATTAATTTGATTTTCCTTTCCCGTCCCTCTATGTTGGTTGTTTTTTGTTACAATCAGCTACAGTCACCTCTAAACACCAGTTTTATTTTCTCCTGCCTTCATCTTGCTGCCCACACGTGTGTTGAAAAGGGCAAATCTGTAACTATTATGGTGATTCAGAAATACTTCCAGTGTACTTTCTGAAGGATGGTTGAATCTTTGGACCAATAATCTGGGGACACCTGTTGAGAACTGTGTTCATAGATTACAGGACCTTTTTGCTGCTGGTTCCTTGGGTGTAGCGTTTATCTGACTCCAAACAGGGCTATCTGTTCTTCAGCAGTTAGAGAGAAACCAGGCTTATAGTATTCTCTGCTTTCTGAAAAACAACCTTTTATATTCAAAAGGATTTTAGTTTGCTTTCCTTTATTTGCTCTGCTGTTTCCCCCCCAGGTCGCATTCTGGATATGCATGAAAGAAATTGCAGAGTAAAAGAGGAAAACTTAATGGGTTACTATTCTTTTGTTTGCTTTGGGAATGTATAACAATCCGTGACACCAAGCTCCTTAGTGATTCCTGGTTGCTTTTGGCCACCTACAATGTCAAGAATCAGAGAGCTGATAGTGAGCCTCATAAACAGGATGGAAAAGAAGGTCCCACATCAAAAACACTAATTTGAGTTTGCATTTCTCCTATTAAGTTCAGAAAGAAGGATTTGCAGAATCATCCTCCTTGAATCCCCCCACCCCAATTCTTTGGAATTGTTGCCTTTTTTGTGTATCAGCCAAAATCTGTGCAACTTCTTTTCACATTGTGTCACCTGCTGTGACCAAAACTCTTCAGCTGCTTCATCTCAAGGCATTAGTGAAGTGTTTGAAAATGAACAGAAGACTTTCCAAATGATATTGTGTCATTTAAAACCTAGAATCCCTAGTTCTGGAAAGGATCGGAATAGATGTCTGAAAGCAAGACAGAGATGGTATTTTGGGCAGTAGACTAGGATGCAGAAGAAATAAGCTAATCTCTTTCTGACCTCCCTCTCTGTTTCTGGACTGTGGGTTTAAAACCAGGTGCATCAAAGTATTTCAGTGCCTGTGTTGTATTCACATCCCTAAAGATCTTGGTGCTTAAATGGGGCAACTGCCTGCCTTGACTCAGGTCTGTGGTCTATCCGGACCCGGCTTCCTTCCTTCCACCTGTCTGGGCACTTAAAAGTGTGCTGTACGAAATCAGGACTGGTTGTTGTTCTGTACAGTGGCTAAAGGAGTTGTTACAATAGGTGTTATTATAATATAAACCTTGATCCTGCCAGGTGGGTTGGCAGATATTTCTCAGTAAGTGTTGCTGCTTTAGACTTGTGTGAAGAGTGGGGAAAATAACTGGGTGCACCTGTAACAAAAAGAGATCAAATTAGCTCCATGTGAGATTATAATTGATTTTCACTTCATAGATCACACACAGAAGTTGAGGTCATTTTTGCCCAGCTACTTGCCAGGTTACTTTAAAATTTTTCAGTGTTTACTTCAAAATAACAGGCTTTGTTTTCATGAGAAGAAAGTCTCACAGCCCCTTATTTCCTCCATTTACTATGTATTTGCTTGTAGCGGAAAAAGCCTTGGGAAAGGAAACTGTTCTGGATTGGCTGGTTACACAAAGTCCTCCAGCAGAGATCAGGGAGTTCAGGGTGGAACAGGGCCATGTATATGGAATAGACTTCACTGTTTCAAAGACTGAAAAGCTGCTGTAGTGGGAGGCCAAATGCAGGGACTTAATATGGAACCTGAAGCAGTAAGGAGCAGGCTGTCAGCTTGAGCAAACCTGTGGCAAGCTCTGGCAAATCTACTGGAGCTGGTTTATGGAAAGCTCTCTCTGAAATCACAAGGCCATAGATGAAGTTAGCAGGCTGAAGAGGAGACTCTGTAAGTATCATAATCTTCACCATGATAGTCACATAATATCTCAAGCAATAGTTCAGCCAGGCTCTTTTTCTTTGAGTGTCATCTTTGTTTTGCTGGGTTGGTAAAGGTTGCTGGGTTGTTAAAGGAGAAAAAAATTGTCATTGAGGCTTTATGAAGTCATTGAAGATTTCTGTTTTCCCTTGCACAGATGAAATCATGCAGCAGGAGATACGGCCGCTGGTAGCAGTGGATATAATAGAACAGCTCCACAGGCAATTTGCCATCTTGTCAGGTAAGATGTTGCTGGTAATCACACTCCAGGATTCTCTTGGAAACATATTGGAATGTGTCATGCTGACTGTCACCTTTCAGCTCGGTACAGCAGTTGCAGTAGTATTTTCATATTGCTCATGAAGAGTGCTGCTGCAATCATGGTGTATGGAACAGATAAATGCCAAGTTGCTGTACTTGTTTTTCTTAAGGCAAGTTATTTTTCCATGTTCTCCACAATGGGCTGGGAGGAACATATTTAGAGGGGAAGAAATTAAACAAAACTTTCAGTACATATCTTTGCACAATGTCAAGCATCTTGTTTGTGGGAAAAGATTGTGGTCTATCAGGCATCTATTCATGACCTCCCCCTTCTTCCTCATTTGCCTTTGTTTTAGAAATGATTCATTGCTAAAGTGTAAGGCTCTAATCTTTAAAAGATATGATTATTACATATTCCTTTGTTTGCCTAAAGTTTTCAGTCACACAAAGTGATGCAGTTCCTTCCCCAAAGAAAGAGCTGATACTGAAATATTTGGCAAATTATTAAATAAATTATTTTGGGTACCGCCAATGATAAATCTTGTCTGGATCCTAAAACAGTCTCTGCTGTTGACTGCATGGCCTCTGGCAGCTCCTTTTGTCTCTATTTCGGCCTGTTCTGCAAAGAAGAGAATTCAGAATTTGCTTATCATCTTCCCCATTGAAGCGGTGAAGTATCACAAATTTGCAAAAAATGCTGAGATTATAAGAAGGTCCTCTTGAAAAGCCTGTCCCTCTTGGTGAAGAGTTACACTGGGTATAGAGCACAGAGTGCACCAACCCAGCTGTGAAAATGGTCAGCTCAGCAGGCCCAATCCTTGCTGCATCTTTGCATTTTTAGATACATCCCAAGATGCCAAAAGAAATCCAAATCTAATTTACACAGAATTCTTTATGAGGCTCTGAGTATTAAAACTTGATTTTGGAGGCTTCCAGGTAGCATCTTGTGGCAGTTTCCTAAGCTCAGTAGCTAAAGGGTTTGCATTAGGCAGAGGGTATTGACTGAGCAGAGGTAGAACCAACTGCCTTCTCATCTGCAGCAAAGCATCTCAGGGTCCTACCTTCCCAGAATTCCTAATGAACACACCCCTCTGGGCAGGACAGTGTCTGTAACTGCATTAAATTGCTCAAACCTTTTTCATCCCTCTGTTGTGCTCAGTGCAGGGTAAGTAGGAATTGTTGAGAATTGAGCGCATCCCATGCAATTGCCTACCCAGTAAAATGTGGAGGGTTGCTATTTTAGAACCCCATTACCTTGCAACATTTGGGACCAATAACAAAAGCTGAATACAGCATGTAATGAGCAACTTATCGAAAGTGGTTTACTAAACAGGAAGAAAAACCCATTTCCAGTTCCAGCTAGAATATTAAACATGGAATAAAAATGTCAAGGGTAGACATAAAAAAAGAATATTCTTATTTCTTTATGGACTCATAATTTCAGCAGTGCCTGTATTCTCACCTGCTATTTTAGCAAATTCAACTCTTCACATTTATCTAATTATTTTATTCTTGGAAGTGATGAGAAAGGTGTTTAAATAAGGCTATTTAAATGTGAGCTGCTTAAAGACTTGAAAAATAACTCTTCATAGAAGGCAAGGCTGAGGAGCTTGTTTGTTAGGATTCAGCAAGTAACTGGTTCACCAACACAGAAGTACTGATAACAAATATCGAAGGAGAGTGAGAAGGTGTCTTTCATGTCCCCATCTACACAAAAAATCCCATTTTAAGAATTTTCAGGCTTATCTAAAATCTCCTCACTACAGTCCAGAAATAGTATCCTAATATAAAACAGGGCAGTATAGTTCAAGTTTCTAAGTTGATTTCAGTCTGAAATTTACAGCTAAATTTGGAAACCTGGGTGCCTCCACTCCAAGATCCCCATGGCAGCATGTGAAGATCAGGAGCATAAAATCACCTGCTTAGAAGCCCTCTATCTCAGTGCCTTATTCTGTTGGTGACCACTGATGAGTCATAGATAAAATCCTTCCCCTCCCTTCCCTGCCTCTAGCAAAATGAACTTTAGGTGCAAGCCAGCAGTTACTATACTTTTCAAAAATGCATTTCTTTAAATAATGTAACTTTCTTTTTCTTTCTTTAGCAAAAGATTGGTTTTTTCATGCAATGAAAACAAAACTGGGCATTCTTCTGCCTCATTTCACTTATTAAAGTAATTCACACATAAATGACCTCATTTTTTTTTGATTTTGATTTTGATTTTGATTATTTTTTTCCAGATGGCTCTGTAGCTTTTCCTCAAAGCATGCTGCTTTGCTGCTTTTCATTTGATACGAGCAACCACAAGTATTTTGGTGCTTCAGTGCTTGCCTATGTGGTGGCTGAAAATTTGATACTTAGCCTATTTCCTGGTTTTCCATATTAAAACGTTGCAGCTCAGTAGCCACTGTGTGGAAAAAAACCCTTCTGTTCTTTGGTCTCACCACTGTGGGCAGTAAAAGGCAACTTTCTTGTAGAGTATTATGGGCATAAATTATGTTTCTCTGAACAACTTCATAACAGTGGTATACACTGATTTATACTAGATGGGGTTATTTCTTTCAGTCTGGAGGCTGCAGCCCCCAGAGTGCAGCCAGTCACCTCTTCCATGCCTGTGCAGAGCTCAGAGGATGTAGCACTGAGGCTGCTTTGTGTTACTCCACAGCCTCTGGCTCTGTCAAGCTCTCCTGTTCAGTCCTGTGGACCCCAAATCCATTTGTCCAGTGATAATGACTGTTGCAAACTTTGTCACAAATGAGTATTTTTTTGGTTAATACCACCTTTTTAGTAACAGCTGAGGCAATGTAGTGAACCCACAATGTTCCCTTGCAGTAAAGCAGAAAGGGAGGAAAATGATTGAATCAAAGGCTCTTTGTTTTCTCTGGACATGACTCATTAGAAACACTTCTCTCCACTACTGCTGTGTGCAAACTTCTTAAGAGGATCTGACTATGTTGCAGTCTCCAAGCAGATGGTAGGAATTACATAACAAGTCTAATGAGTTTGGTGTTTGATTGTGTCAGGGCCTAGTTATAATGAATGTATTAGCTACTAACAGCCTCCTGTTTGTCCTGGTCCTCCAGCTATCAGATTAACCAAGACCTTACTCCATGCCAAGAACAGGGAAATTCTCCAAAGCCTTCCCTGGTCCACTGAGGTCATGGAAGAGGCTGCAGTGTAATGTGGCAATGTCCTTAATCACATAATTTTACTTTGGTCATCTCTTTTCCCATGTGCTGATTTAGCCTTGCTTAGCTTGTGAGATCTGGTAGGAGTAGTGGTTCTTGTGGTTAAATTCTAGTTTTGATACCACTACTGCCTCTTTCCTTTCCCTGAAAACCAAACTCCCAGTTATGGGACTACAGCTGTGACAACACAGGAGGGCTCAGCTAGGTTTGTGTATTTCCTGTAGCCATTAAGGGAACTAGATCACAAAGTTGAGTAGTACTGAAAACCTGGTCATTCTAACACACCAGTTTTTACTCAAGAATAAAGAACCAATAGTAAAATACTGCTTCTGTCCTACTGACAGACTAAAAAACTGCTGTACCAATCTGCTCTTGGAACTGCTACTACTTCTCCCCCCCACCTCCTTTTTTATCTGCAGCTTCACAACCTGTTCTTATCTGTAATTACCCTGTCAAGGAGCCCAATCTGCCATTTGCTGCAATAATGGATCATGTTACTAAATCACGACTTTATTAGACAAACTGTCACGAAGTATATTAGCAGAGAGAATCATTTTCTTTGTGCTCTGCTCCTGTTAACAGACTTCAGTGGATGGGAGAGTATATCTGAAAATGGTAACTGACTCAGAAGCCAGTTTATTTAATTTGCAAAGCCTGGAGGGTATTTGGCCATCTGCTTCCTGTTTAAACTGAGCCTTTTGGAAAACCTGGGCAGACCTTGCCAAAAGGACAGTTTGGATCTTTTATAAAAATTGAGACCCAGGAAGCATGATTTAATGAGAAATTCATCACTCACAACCCTTAATCAACATGGAAAACCAAAACAACAGAGCATGGAAAAAGCAAGACCTCACCAAAGCAGTGAAACTTCAGCCAAGATATCATTAGAATTTTTGGCTGCCTGACCCGGGAGATGAACTATAGTCAGGGCTGGGCTGTGATGACTCAGGGAGCTCTCTGCATGTGGGCAGGCCCAAGCAGTTAAACCTGCACGTGTCAGCAGCATTTGAGAGAACACTGTCCAATACTAACTGATGAGTTAGTGTCTGTGGCAGGCTGGGGAGGTGAGCTCTGGAAACTTGCAGACTAACTTTTGGAACTTCTCCTGACTATAGCCTCTTTGTTGGGCTGATGGTTTTGGTTTGGTTTGGTTTGTTTCCCAAGGGAGTCAGCATATTTGGTGATCTCTAGTTAGAAGAGCTGCTGGCTATGGAATAGGACTTCAGTGTAGTCCCTGACTGTCTAAACCATGGATATTTTTTGTGCCTAGGTGGGAGGCATAGGTGGGCTAGAACTGAGGAGTGGGAGATTTTCTGAGATCTCCATGGTTTTCAGGGCCTTGGCCTGCAGTTGTGATTGTTTTCTGCTTTTACATCAGTCATACCAACATGCAGCTTCAGCTGTGAGAGCTCTTAGAATTCAGCACTCGCACCTCATTTGTCAGTCACACCCTTTACACTGCAAAGCAAAATTAAATTGTCTCAGGCTGCCATAACCTTTTCTCCCCCATGTATAGTCCTTCCTCAAATACTTCATTTGCTTTTTTTTCCACAGCTGAGTTCTGGCCCCTTCTTCACTGCAGCGCCTATCCAGGCTGCATTGGCTGCTGGAAAGTCTGTCTAATAGGAGCAACTATGAATGCTGCTCTGTGTCCTGGGACTTTGGGGATTAGCACACATAAGGGTGAGCAAAGGTCCCACTACCATGGGTACCTTGTACTACCCTGATACAACTTGTGTGCTATCTCTTCTGAATTTCTTAACCTTCCACATTCATTCTGACTTCTGACCTGTCACCCAGGTTCTTCCTTTCCCTTTGCTCTTGGGCCAGAAGTGAAGAGGAAACGTTGAGAAAAAGTAAGGAGAGTGCCCAGGAAGATTCTCATTCTCAGTGGCAAACCAGGCAGAAGGTCAAGCTGACTGTAATATTTTCTTTGTAAGTCCTGCCTTTCTCCAAGCAGTTCAGCCAGCCCTCTGCTCTTCTAAATCCTGCTGTTGTTTGCATCAGTTGTGCTCCAGCTGGTTGAGCTCAGGTCTGCATAGGAGACAAAAATCTGGTTGGGTTTCCCCTGCAGGCAAAACTCTGTGGCTACTTATGATGGAGCAGCCTGGGGTCTGACTGAGGAGCAGTGACCCAGCCACGGGAGGCTGCCTGTGAGATAGCCTGGCTTCCCTGAGGCAGAGTCAGGAGTGAGCCTTGTCTTCAGCTGCAGGGTAGTCTGAACCTTCCCTGCTGCCGGCTGAACCTCCAGCTTTGGTGTGTGACCCTCCAGCTTGGGGGGCTGCTGCTTGCAGTGGCCACTGCCACCAGCTGCTGATTCCCTGGCCGGGCACCAGCGTTTGGAACTGTCAGGAGGTGCTGGAGCTGTCTGTGTTGCTTGGTGAGTGCTGCATCTAATGGTGCCTGGAAGAGCTGCAAGTCAGAGAGACAGAGGCCAGTGCATTGCATGAAAACAGCTGCCAGGCACTGCCGCGCTCCTGATGCCTATTTTTCAGTGTGTCTGTTTCTGCTTCTGACTGCACTAAACTCAAGGTATTGCTTGCTTCTCCCTTGGGGCTCCTTAGTTCAGCTCATGCCTCATGAGCCCCTTTGCTCCCGGCAGTCCTTGTGTCCATTACCCACTGGCACCACTGAATAGCACAGAATGCTTCAGGCAGCTGTAAGGAATCCCTCTCACCTCTCTGCTGTGCTCATTGGCTCACTCTCTTCAGCACTTCTGTCTCCTTCTTCCTGTCCTCACTTTCCAGATGAAGTGTCTTTTTTTTTTTTTTTTTTCTTGAAGACTAATTTTTTCTTCTGGTGTTCTGTGGAGCTGCTGGAGCTTGTTCTGTCCCTATATGCCTTACTTATGATGGGTTGTAAACTCTTCTATTTGGCAGTTGGACTCTTGTCACAAGTGATGGTCAGGAGTGCAGGGATTATGCACAGTCCTAGCAAGCACAAGGATGCTATACAGAGAGTCCTTGGGGCCAAATTCCATGTACTCAGTCCTTATGGCTATGAAACTGACTGAAGACTGTCCCTATTGGCTTTTAGTTTGTGTTCTCTGCCCTTTCAAGACATTGAGTAGTATCTAGCTAAAGTATTTCAAGGGCTGGAAGAAATCTTGTGGCAACTCCCTAGAAAGAAAGGTTGATGGCCCAGGAAAAAAAGGGCTGCCGTTTGTCAATTCACATTCTGCAGAAATTTGCATACTGCAGCAATTCTTGATTTCGTGTCAGGGAAAAAACTGCCATTAACATTTAGATGTATGGAATTGCTCTCTCATACAGAAAAGAGAGTTTTCTAGACACCCTTGTAATTTAAGGAGCTTCCCTTATATCCCACAACATCTACTCTTGTTGTCTTATTTAGATACAGGGATAAATGGATATGGATAAGTTTCCTTTGTAACTCAACTACTGCTCAAAGTTCAGATATGGGCAGGAAAGACCCATTTGTAACACATTTGTGCTATTGCTTGTCACTCAACACTTCAGACATTTGTGCTGCCTTCTCATCATAGCACGTAACAATTTCTGAGTACCAAGCTCTTTCAACCTTCCCCTAATTTCCTGGTGTGGCAGGAACTGAAGGTTTCCTTGTTTATTGCCATGTCTGAAATACAGCTGTGCTGAACCATCTGAGGGTTCTGGTTTGGTTGCAGCAGGAAGTGTTGCCTTCGAGGTGGAGAATGAGATGGAGATCAGGAGCTGTTAAGGGCCTGTGGCTTAGTCAGAGGCAGGAGCTGCTGACTTCTCGTTGAATGTTCTGTCTGAGGCTGCTCCTAAGTGGCCTAGATTTGTTGCCAGCGGTGAAAGGAAGAAGTCAGTGTTCAGTCTGCTTACATTCATTCTTTGGATGGCTTTTTATAGGAGAAGATGCCATGACAAAAATACACACCCACATACATAGAGCGCAGCATCAGCCTGCCTCATCTAGCTCGGGGAAGAGGCCAGGGGAAGAAGGGCACGTGTGTGAATGTAGATGCAAGAGATGAAATAAAAGGTACACAAAGAGATCCTGGTCAGCAGGAGCATTAGAAGTACCATTTGAAACTTGTAATTTAAACAAATATTGAGTATAATGGCAGCTAAACTACCAGATGTTGGAGGAGGGGATCCAGGGGAATCTCTGTCTTATCCTCCAGTGGCAAATATTGCTGCTTTAAACCAAAATATTCCAAGTTACTACATCTCCCTCATTTAAAGTATATTCACATATTTGAAATATGTGAATGGGAAAGTTTGGTGCCCAGAAACGATGTGAATGTTCACAAGATACCAGGTGTGAAATACCTTGGCATGCACTGAGCTCTGCACAGCCGACAAATTCGATATTGAATTTTCCTGGCTGTTACTGCTTGTGTCCAGGAGATGTCACTGAGAAGCTGTAACAAACCAGCCTAACTGGTTGGAGTTCCTGGTCTAGAGTGCAGCAGTCTGGGGAAAATCTAAATTTGCATGACAGCATATTCTCCATCACTGCTGACTGCAGACAGTGCAGCTGGAGATCCAGCTGCTGTGCATCAGCATTTGGCACCACCCCAAGGCCAGTGGGGAGGTCAACGTGGAGGCCATGGCTCTGCTCAGCATTTGAAATCCAATTTAGTACAGTGTGAATGATGGCTTTCTTTCTTTCCCTCTTGGCTGAGAGACTTTTGAGTCTCTGTAGGCCTGTTTTCTCCCTAGCAAGGTGAGTTTAGTGAATGATCTAACACAACTGAGTAATTTTCAGGTGTAATCAAAGCAATAATCAACCTTCAGAAAGGAAAAGAGGGGCTGAAGGTAGTGTGCTGATACCATGTCACCAGATATCAAGAAGAAAAAGGGTTTCCTTGTTCAAAATTCGTGTTTTCTAGAGCTCTGAATTTTGCGTTGTGCAAACATATTCCACAGCATTCCAGCTCTCCAAGGCTAGACAGCACAGAAGGCACCTTAAATATTCTAACTGAGGCTGGGAGGATAGGGCAGAGGCAAGATCAGTTCTAGCAAGGGACTGTCAACTCTACAGAGAAATAGCCAGGAATTACTGCACCTCCTTGCAATAACCACCAACACAGGATCAGGAGAAACTGGTTTGTGGCATCAGCTGTGGTTATCAACAGGGAAAGGCAACGGTGGATGGGAGCAGCCTTGTTTATGGGGCAGCAGATTTGTTTATGGGGATTTGGAGGATGTTTTCAAGGAATGAGAACTCTTTTTTTCTCTCCACTCCCATGCTCCTAATGGGATAATTTAATGGGTATTTTCCTGAGGAAGGTAATTTACTGTCTCCTTCTCACAGCCTCCCCTTTACTAAAGAGAAGCCCAGAATATGGCTGTCCCTTGGGCAAGAGTTCTCTGTGTGTGACAAATGACTCAGAAAACTGTGTGTACAGCAGGACTACACTCAGTATTGGGCTGTTAGAGGATTCCTGAGCCTGGTGCAAAAAATAGGTTTACGTAAAGATTGCAGAGAAAGGAGAAAGACTCGGGGAAAACATACCCTTAATGCCCTATTTAAGGAGAACGAAGCAATAAGGTATGTGTAACAAAAGCTTTGTTTCGTTGTTCCTTTATGTGCTGCTGCCTCCTCAGTGTGCTCTCAGCTCTGAGTCCAAGCTGGTGAGAAAACCCCTCGTAACTTCTGTGTGGTTGGAGCGATGCCCAGATTTATTAGTGGAACCCAGTTAGGATTGGTGCTGCAAGTGAACAGAGTCTGTGCTGTGGACTACAGCAGCTCTTGGAGCTGAGCATCGTGTCAGGAGCACTGTAAATGCTGCTTGGTTCCAAGGGGCTTAGCTCCATGCCTCCTGTAGCTCTACCTGAATCTGGATCAGGGAATCCCTCAGAAAGGGACTCTTCTTAACCTTGTAGCTTGCAAGCTTCCTGACCTGTTTAATAGAGGTTTGATGCAAATAAACAGGATGAGCAAAAGTCCTCCATGCACTTTGAGCATTTTTTTGTTAAGGAAAGACCTAAGCCTGGATTGGTCCCAGGCTTTTGTTGTGGGTTGTGTGTGTGTATTCAAAGGTTTCATTCTCTGTTACTTCCTTTCATTTGATGTCTAGAAGGAATTTGAGAGTGCTGTACCTATAGGGAAATATTGTAGTACTATCACAAGAAATTATTTGGAAATGGGAAACAAAGAACAAAAAAACCAAACCACTTAATCAGAATTGTGCAGAAGATTAAGGAAAAAGCTGAGAATCTCAAAGGCTAGAATCTCATCTGGAGTAAACGGAGGTAATGAAACTACAGTGAGTTATATCAGATGGGAGCTGGTGATGATTACTGGACGTGGGCACTTTACAAGGAGAAATATGCCAATGTTTCCCACTTGAGCACTGACCAGTGTGTTCAAAGGCGTAAAATCACCCTCTAAACTTTACAACTTGTCTTTTGCAGGAGGAAGAGGGAAGGATGGGGCACCCATTATAACCTTTCCAGAATTTGCAGGATTCAGTGAGATACCCGATGACGATTTTCTGAATGTGGTCACTTATCTAACCAGCATTCCCAGGTGAGGCTAAGCACAAATGTCTGTTCATTTCCTAGACAGTTTTGCTTCCCCAGGGGCTCGCTGATTTTAGTGGTGCTACCAGGAAGTACCAGTGCCTCTGCATCTATCCAGTCATTATGAAACTTCCCTGTGTGCTGGAGGCCCTAGGAATTATTTCTGTTGTCTGCATGGAAAAGAAAGCTTCACACAGGGCAGGTTGAACTGAATCAGAGCAGGAGCAGATCTGAAGAGCAGCAGCAAAGATGGCAGATTAAAGGGAGTTAAGAAGGGTTGTTTGTGAAAAGTCTGAGGGGCACTGGATGTAATAAGGGAAGGGCTGCTTCTGGAAGGAGCCATACTTACGTAGTATGACTGCTTATTCTCTGAGTGCCTCTTTCTATGCAGCTTTCCCTTTGCTGAGGAAGCAAGTGAGGTGCCCCATTGGCAGGATTTTGGCAAGCATCATGTGCTATCTGATACTTCATTTCTTTGGAGATTGCTCCACAGCCAGGATGTTTTCCTTGCTTTTCGCCTGCAGTTTTATAAGGATAGTGAAACAAACTGACTTCCTCTACTCTGAAAAAATGTGCTAAGGCATGACTGCTGAATTACTTTTTGTTTATCGAAGAGAGCTTAATATTTTTTCAGTCCCCTGATCCTGTCTCTAGACCATGGCTCTTTGTGCTAGTGAGAAGCACAGCAACGATTTATTATTTCCTGCGGTCTTCTGTAAAAACGTGCTTAGAGGATCACAGCAGAAAACGTGCCTCCTTCAAGTTTGAGTGAGAAGTTTTACAGCTTTACCTACGTGTATTCCCCATATTTGCCAAAGTTGTTGCCAAAGAGTTGCCAAAACAAGCTGAGAGAAACAACATACTGTGAACTTAACAGCTTCATTGTTTCAGTCTGCTCTGTGGGACTTTTGTTCTGCCAGGGGAAACCCTGTTTTGAGTATTTCTTCACTCGCTCCAGGCCTGGGAGGGTGACCAGCTTCAGGGTATACACAATAGCAGCAGTGGCTGAGAAAAGCACAAAGTAGTTTTTCAGTTCTTTGTTCTTGGTATGCAGGGAGATGATTCCCAGTAATGCTGTCATATGTTGGGGAGCCAGCATGTTATATTGTCAACATGATAGACAGAAATGCTTTGAACTTCTTCAGCCTGTGTGAAGCCCAAAAGCACGGATGGGTTCAAAAGAAATGAGCCAAATTCATGAAGGATTGCTCCATCAATGGCAGCTGGACACAACGGCTCAGATTCAAACTCAGGCTGAAGAAATTAATTTATTCCTTAATGCTGGGAATTGGGAGAATATACCAAGAGAAATACTGTCCTTCTCATTTTCCTGCTGCCTTTGTCTCAGTAGTCACTATCGACCAACACTGGAGTCAGGGTGTTGAGCTAGATGGACCTTTGCTTTGACTCAGTTTCAGTTCTGTGTTTTCTGCTCTCCTGAGGAGTCCCAGAGCCATATACAAAGAATGAAGAATTGAGTTTTAAAACTTTGTAAGTCAGGAGAGCTGTGATATACGTATTTTACAGCTGATGAGGTATGTGTGAGTAATGTCTCACTGTACAGACAGGCTCAGCAATACTTGTGTTGAGTAAGTGACTGTTCAGTTTGCTTTAAATGACTTGTTCAAGGTTAGTGACAAGCTGAGCTTTGAAAGTACATTTTCTGCATACCAGCACGTTGGTTTGACTCTTAGCTTCAATCATAGACTGCACTGTAGGGATGTGAGTTTTCCAGGGAATTTTCTAGTCTTTATTGCAGTGCTTTTAGAAAGATTGCCTGCATTTCTTGAGTCACTATTTGAAACTTGCCACTATCTCTGTAAATGGTGAGGGAGAAAGATGTTAATTTAGAAGAAGAACCCGAGCAGCAAGCTTTGTGTGATTTATGACATAATTATATGGAGTTCAGTCTCAATCAGGCATAAGTAGGGGACCTGTTTGGGTGCAGCAGAGCCCTGTTAATCTGCAGTAGGCTGGTCTATGCACAGTGTCTCTGCCATATACCTCAGCAAGCAGTAAAGGGACTGCATTGTTACTTTTGCCAGCACTACTCTACTAGATAGTGCTGTGTATAATATAGCAGCATTCCTGTGCATGTAGTTTCACGGCTAGTAGTCCACCTTTTACTTTAATTCTCAAGAAAGGTGCAAAGGTATCCAAAAAAGTGACCAAGAACAGAGAATAGTCTCTAATTCTTCTGGAGTTACATGAATCAGGTGAGATGAAGTATAGTTTGAAAAGCAGTTCATCCTATTTATCATAGAAAATACTTCCTTCTTCAGAGCTTAGTGAACCAGAGAAATCAGCATCATTTTCCAGGCAAGTGTAGAAAGAATATCTGTCTTTTATAGTGTCTGATTTTGCATATCCTGTACAACAAGGTTCATGCTAGTTGTGGAGATAAGCTCTGTGATTGCAGATAACGTCATTTAGTGTTAGTAACTTTCTAAGTCCCTCTGGAATGATTAATCTTATATGCTCATATGACAAAACATATGACAGGATTGAAGATCAGCCCAGTGAGACTTTTGTAACTTGATTTGTTTTCCCCCTGGTTCAAGACCTGTTTATGGGAGTGCTCCACCAAAGGGGTCTGGATACAAACACATCCACAGGCACTCAGTAACATAGTGTATGCATGTGCATACCTCTGTGCATGCATTAGATAGCTCCAGAAAGCCCTTTTTTACATGCTTTATTGCATGGCCAGAATTCCTTTCTCTTTAACTTGACATGGATTAGCTCCTTTGATAAACAGGTGCCCTTCCCTCCTTCCAAAAGAGGTCAGGAATTTCAACATCTCCTGACCTCCTCAAGTCAGTGTTCAAGGGCTATCTTGAATATAGAGCTGAGGATGGAGCAGTTCTGCTGATCGCAGATATTTTACTCAGGGAAAGGGAACCTCTCTGCTAGACATCTGTAGATCAAGGCAAATGTGCCAGAATTTATTTTGGAGGTAAGCCTGATGTTTATCTGCTCTTCAGGATTGTCTTCAAATCCTCCTTTTCAGAGAACTGGAGAAACCCCAATGCATTTTCATAATGAGGGTAGAGATAATACAGTACAGACACTGTGAAAACATTGATAGAATATGTGTGTGTGTGTTTGTTTTTAAACAAACTTTCTCTGGATGCACACTTAAGTGGGGTTCTCAGCTGTACATCCACTTGTGCTGATGCTGCCATTTCGGCCAGGCCTCCTCCTGTGGCTGTTTGCCTGCATCCATCCCTTGGTGCCAAATGACATTCAGACCTTGGTATGGTCTTTCAGCATGCTGATTGAAATAGGATCACTTGCTGACACTCTCTCTGTTTCCCTGGCTAAATTTCGGGCCTCAGTCAGTCCTATCCAGCTAAAAAGGAAAACAACCCAAAGAAACCACAAAACCCCAACAACAACAACAACCAAACAACCCCACAAACAAGCAAAACAAACCAAAGAAACCTCCACATCAAAAAGCAAATATACAAGGACCATTGGTTTATCTCAGTGACAACAACTGATGCTGAACATCATTTGAACATGAAGACCCCAGGCTCAGACTTTTGTGTTTAGTTTCTCACCCTTTCTGTAACGATCTGCAACACACACAATATCTTTGTTGCCTTTATTTGAATATTATCAAGGAATTTTACTCTGTGGAATATTTGTTGAGCTACTGAAGGATATGTATGTGTTTGTGTATATCTAAGACTACTGAAGGGTGTGTATACATTTGTGTATTTTCAAAAGGTAAAACAGATTCATTTTCTTCCCTGTGCTTGAGAGGCACTGCTGCAAACATATTTTCTGTCCTCTGCAGAGAGCTGCATGTTGCTCTACTAAACAGGAAAGGTCATGTATTGTCACTGCATTTCAGAGGAATGCTGTAAATATATTAAATTGGAAAATTCAGTGAGTTTTCCTGTCAGCAGTATGAACTATGAGGAACATTCGCATGGCATCCCAGTTTTTCACAATACTTTGGCTTTCAGTTTTTGATCCTGCAGAGCTGCAGCAAGAGCTCAGAGTTGTTATTGTGTTGATGGTCTTCAGTAGATTATTGACATGAATTTGTATAAAATGACCCATGGAAACAGTGTTCCTGGGTTGGTCCTTGTATGGGCAGTGGAATAGGGATCAAGGAGATAATTTTAACAATTTTTTTTTCTTAATCTGTGCTTAGATGCTTGATTGCCTTATGTCCTCTCATTATGACATTTATACTCTTCCTGCCTGCCTCTGGTTTGTCCTGGGATGACTGAGCCATCCTGCTCTAGTGAAGTTTCTGGGCACTTCTCAGTGTGTACTTCTTAGCTTCTCCAATGCTGAGTGCTCTTGGAAGGCAGAGAGCAGAGCAGTCCCACTGAAACCTTGCACTCCAGAGTGGGATTTTTGAGAGGGAAAGACCTTGTATGGGCAGTGGAATAGGGATCAAGGAGATAATTTTAACAATTTTTTTTTCTTAATCTGTGCTTAGATGCTTGATTGCCTTATGTCCTCTCATTATGACATTTATACTCTTCCTGCCTGCCTCTGGTTTGTCCTGGGATGACTGAGCCATCCTGCTCTAGTGAAGTTTCTGGGCACTTCTCAGTGTGTACTTCTTAGCTTCTCCAATGCTGAGTGCTCTTGGAAGGCAGAGAGCAGAGCAGTCCCACTGAAACCTTGCACTCCAGAGTGGGATTTTTGAGACGGAAAGAGAGGATGGGGTATTTATGAGGTCTACATAGGTGGAATGGAGCACCAAATCAGTGCCTCCCAGATCCTCCTTGAAAAGCATTGAGAAGGAACAGGAGCTGTTATTGTGGCCAATATGTTAAAAAGGATAGTTCTGAATGACTTGCAACCCCAGAACAAGTTTGTGATTGGCAAAACAGAAGTCTTCAATTTCTGCTTTGCCTACCAGAATTCCTGAGGCTTTGTGTACACAAGTCAGGAGATACTGATGCCCTGGAGCTCAGTGCCCCTGTCAGGTGTCAGCATCCTTGGAGAATGAAGACTGCAGGGGGGTGTCTAAAGCTTGAATTACTTTGCAGAAAAAAAAAGATCTGGGGGTTTTGTCTTCAAACGGGCACAGTTTAATTTGTGGCCCTGAACCATTCATGTCACCTAGACTGGCAGCAGAGTAGCACAGCAGCTGAGAGACTCAGCAGATAAAATATTCATGTTTTGTGTAAGCTGCTAGCCTTATGCTGGAAATAGAAAACTTGCTGCCTTTCCTTTTCATGTGCATTTCTGCAAATATTCATTCTTTCCACTGTACGTTGTGTTTTCATAATGGGCTCCAAGCGTGATGTGACGGAGGCTGTGTTTTGCTGCAGTTCTCTGCCTTGCAATGGGAGTATCTCCCTGTAACCCAGCACACCTATTTCATCTGTTTTGCAGTCTGGAGGCTGCCAGCATCGGGTTCATCATCATCATAGACAGACGACGGGACAAATGGAGTGCAGTCAAGGCATCCCTGACACGAATAGCAGTAAGTACTTGCTTTTGTTATTTATCTTCTAGAAATTAAAATTATCTGCTAAACCTTCAGCACATGATACGTGATTCAAAATCAGCCTCCTGTGCTCATTTTAAGCTCCCAGTTTTTGGCTGTGGATGCAGATTCTTCCCTGCCCTGCAGCTTGTAAGTGTTAAATAAGAGAGGGAGGAAGCTGCAGAAACAAATTACATAGCCTTGTTTACTGCTGAATTAGAACAAATTCCTTATTTTCTGGGTTGACTGCGATACAAATTCTAGTAATTTGAAGTTGATTCCTAGAGGAGTATAAGAGGTACCCCTTCTGTGCCCTGAGGAGGGATGACGTGGCCTGCTTATGAAAGAAATAGATCCCAAGGGGTTTGTGTTTGCATGGTAGTAAATGATCTCTGTCAGAAACTCTTAATAGCTTATTACATCTCATTTGCAAAAGTCAGAGCTGGGCACTGATTTTCAGTGCTAAGAAAAGCAGCTGCTTCCATACATCTCTCACTAGGAATATTTACTGTGTGAGGACCAAGCACTTACACACAGAGGTGTAGGATGGAGGGATGACAAAGGTGACTTTAAGTTCTTTCAAGGTATTTAGACAGAAATGTTTTTCATTCTCAGGCTTTTTTGCTGCTCTCTTCAAGAAATTGTTCCTTTTTTGCTTGATGATCCCAGAGGAGTGTGAGAGATGTAGGCTGGGTGTTGCAGGCAGGGCCATGTCTGATGAACGTGTTGAGTGCCTGTGTGTGTGTAAAAATATGTGAGGTTAAAAAGATTCAAAAGCCTTTGCAGAGTGAATAGGTAGGTCAGCCTGGGGAATCCGTCCGTGCCGCACGCCAGCTTCCTTCGCCACGTCCAACGTGGGCAGCTAGCTTTGCCCTCTAGTGGCTGCAGCCTAAAAAATGGGAAAACCTCTCTTGTGGCGGTGCAAACGGGACTTGGTGGGGTTTGGATCTTGGGGAGGGAGGAAGGAAGGCACTTGTCAGGAACTTTGGAGCTCTGTAATAAATCTATACCAGAAAAGAATGTGTGGCTGGGCAGTAAAATCCATGGGTCAGTCTTCCTGCTGGCTTTGGAGATAGCGACAACGAGCATGTGCTGAATGGACCAGCTGATACAATGAGCTTCTGGATTGAGCAGGATTCAGTAAACCCTACCTGCTTTGCCCTGGTGAGGAAACACTTGGCTGAAAATTCCCTTGTAAGATAGAAATGTGCCTTCTAAGAACTCTATGTTTGTTGCAGGGAGCATTTCCAGGAAACCTGCAGCTGGTGTTTGTCCTGAGACCTTCCCGCTTTATCCAAAGGGCAATCGCTGACATTGGCATTAAACTCTATCGAGATGACTTTAAAATGAAGGTACCGGTAAGCATGCAGTTTTTTGTCCATGCATTTTCTTTATCTCCATATCAGCAGTTCTGGGGTGTCAGCAATTTCTCATAACCCAAGATTGCAAGTGGCAACTGGGGCCTTTCATCTGAGTCTGTGTGGTGATGCCAAAGAGTTAATTAGCAGTGGATGGTTCACAGTATTTAATGGACATGTTCCCATGTTCAGTCTAGCTATAAAATGTGACTCAGTTTTTAAGTACTGACATTTTATCTCAGTGGAGAAGTTCCCCTTATGTAGGCAGAGGTAGATCCCACTCTAGTGATAAATGTAAGTATTCAGGACTACAGAGCAGTGAAAGCCTAGGGCTGAATTCTGCACTATTTGATGGGTTATCCACGGGAGTGCTGACTGTCCCTGTAACATTGATTATTCTGAATATCTTTTATGATTCCCATCCCCTCAAGATTCAGAGTTTGTTTTTTACTTCTTTTTATATCCACTTGGCATATGCTGTAGGTTGATGAGACTGTGATTTGAAGAAGGTTCTCAGTCCTGAGAGAGTTTGAGATTATTCTGTGAGAGGTCTTTTAGGAGTTGTTTTTAGCTGCATGTTTGCATGTGGTGTCAAAAATGTTTAAGTTTTATAAATAAACTTGAATTATGATTATTGATGATATTTCATCCTGGATCAGACTCATACTGTGTTCCACAGTGGCGTTACTGGAGGGATTTCAGATGACTGCTTTGGATTTTGCTTGTGGGTTTATATTGTTTTGCCAAATACTTATGGCTCTCCTCCAACGAATTTTAGCTCTGTCAATACTCAGGTTTGAAGTTCAGGTGTTTAAAACACTTTCTGCTTCTCCTGAAGTGAGGGACAGCATCTTTTTATTACAATGCATACAGAAAAGAAACCATGAACATACATTTGGTAACTGTGGTTAAATGGTAACATTTACTGTCTTCCGGTAAGGGTGGCTTTTTGGTAACCTGCAACATTGATGAAAAAATTATGTTTGAATACAAACCAAAATTTTTTATAGTACTTTAAAGAATGGATGTACCATATTTAATATGCTATGATCTGTTACTATAGCAACCGTTGTATCAGTGACTGCAGCCCGTAAAGGGACAACGTCATCAAGGACTAATATTTTCCACCCATTCAGCATTTCCTATACTTTCAGCAATTTATTTGAAGTTGGAGTTACATTTCAAACCTTGGAAGGGATCAAAGTTGGAAGGGAGGTTAATTCTAGGCAGGGGTCAAGCACTGCATGAAGTATGAAATCGTAATTTATCTTTCTTACAGGCAGGAAAATCAAGATAGCAATTTAGTTTGGGGTCGTCTTGGATATTTTGAGCCATCGTGGGTATGTCCACAGAGCTCTTAGAGAGCAATGTTACAAAAACTAAGAGCATGACATGTTTGCTGGATCCGCCTGCCTCCTGCCCAGATACCTGTACACAGCCTGTCAGATTTATGTGCAGGCTGCACACATATGCCTGATGCTATTCTAAGTTGCTTAGGGTTGTACTAGAGGTGTTCTAAGTTCCTGGGGTCTGTCATGCTCTCTGGAGGGGCTTTTCTTCTGTGTTGGAGCCCATCCCAAGAAAATATCATCTGGGCATGTCCTTGTATACCCCAGTTTCAGAGTGGGGAAGTAACTGAGAATGATGTCTGTTTGTCCTCCTTGAAAACAGTATCCTAAATGCCAAGCATGAGAGCAAGACCAGAGAGTTCCTGTCCCATTGGAGATGTCCTTACTCAAGGAATTAGGGATCAGTACCTATCTTCAATATCACCATGATCTTTTGAATTGTTTCAGGTTGTTTTTTCGTATTGTGTGTTTGGCACTATGACACCATTCATGTCATAACTGGGCCGTAGATGGGTGGCATTTCTTATCACAACTCTGAGTCAGGACCAAGACATGAGCATTCAAAAGGGGCTCCAAGAATATTGTGTGCATTTGTTAAGGAAACATTTGTTTAATAGTTTATTTGAGCTATCAGACTGTAAATATGTTCAGTAAAATAGATTTCCTGGGTTAAATCAACACTGAAATGAGTAGAAGCCAGAAGATCGAACAGGAGCTGGAAATAAAGGCTGAAATAACCAACCAGACACAAAGAGGAAATGCTGGATTTATATCACGTTGACATACAAACATGGGTAATAAAACCTCATAAGGCATTGGTATAGTGATTTGATTCAATATCATTAACCAGCATCAAGATATAGAAATATTGGAGGCACAGCAGGGTTCTTTTGAGATTGAAATTTGAATTCAAACAGAACACCCAGAGATATACCCAAGGAACCTTCCATCATAGGAAGTGAATTAAAGCATCTTCAGAGCATACCTGAGAGGCTGAACAATCTGTCCATAGCAGGCACTTCCTTGAGCTTTGTAGGCTGTCACTTTTTTTTCGACAGCCTAACCCATCGAGAAGCAGCCCCCCCACAGCTCCATGTTCCACACTGACCCTTCTCTTCTAAACTGCTTCTCCCTGGCACTCTCCAGCTGACTGACTGTTGCTGTCTTCCATCTGGCAAGCAGCATGGGAGATGCTAACCCTCCTTCAGATTGGTTTCTTAGATGGATGCTGGATTGCTTGTAGGCTTTCTCCTGCAGAAATGCCTGCATGGTGAAGAGCTATGCCCTGTTGGGTAGCACCGTAGCTGGCAATATTAATAGGTTTGCTTTGTGGCTCATGCTGAGCATACCAGGTTAAAGCAAACATAAAATTCTTCCTAAAAGAAAACTGCATGACAGTGTTCCTCCGTAGTTTCAGAGAGGTTTGAAGTGTATCAGAAGATTTCCTACTTGTCAGCAACATCTCTGATGGGGAAGAGCTACAAAGCAGTTAAGACTCACTTTTTCAAATAATGATTTCCACTTCAGAATTAGTGCATAGACTTCATGTTCCAGTCTGAGGCCTTTCCAAGATGATGAAGCTTTTTGAGTTTTCTGGCTTTGATCATAACAGAACAGTGTTTCATAACACATTCAGAGAACAATTTTTCCTTTAACTTTGGCTGAGATACTCAGTTTCCTTGCCTCAGTTTCTTCACCAACAAGATCTCCTGGTTTCTGTGTTTAAAGACAGGGGTCAAGGAGAAGATGAACTGCTGGAATTGAAAAAGAATAGAGTGAGGGCCTAATTGAAAATATTCAGCCTGTACAGGTCCCTGGGACCAGATGCATCCTCCACTATATTCTTGTGCCAAGTTAGGTTAAAGTCTGGATGGATAGACAACTACATATGGATTAAAAAACTAGTTTCATGATGGGTTAGGGGGGTCATGGTAGTGGGTCATGCTCTATCTGGAAGTGGGCAACAAGTGGAGTGTTGTATTGATACCTGCTAGGACCTGCCCTGTTTGGTCAGTGACGTGGAAGAGGCAACAGGATGCACTGTCAAGTGTGCAGATGACACTAAACCAGGAGGAGCAGTTGGTATACTCCAAGACAGGGCCACTAGAACAGAAACTCAAGGAACGGGCTGACCAGCTTATAGTGTTATGTATACACAAGGGACAAAGCAAAGTCCTGTGACTGGGAAAGACTTTCCTTCTAGAAGGGTTTTCTTCCTCGAGAAAGAACCTGTGTTCTTCCCTTCCAACAACACAACAGTTGTGTTGTTGACAGCAATTCCCTGTAGCCTGACTATGTGGGGAGCATCTCTGGGGAAAAGGACCTGGAAGACAGCAAGCTGTACATGAGCCAGAGTGTGCCCTGGCAGCAAAGGAAGCCATCAGCATCCTGCATCAACAGGAGGAGTATGAACAGGAGCATAGTCAGCAGGTTGAGACAAGCACTCATCCCCCTTTACTCGGCTCTAATTAAATCACACTGAGAATACCCTGTTGAGTTTTGGTTCCCCCAGGAAACCCCCAGAAACCCCCAGAAAAATACTAAACTGGAGTGAGGTCAACAGAGAGCCAAGAAGGTCAAGGCTTGGAGCATGTGTTCTGTAAGAAGATGCTGAGGGAACTGGGCTTGTCTAACCTGGAGATGGGAAGGCTTAGGAGGGTTTATATGACATAGCAGCAGCTTTCCAGTCCCTCCAAGCAGGTTACTGGGCATTGCAGCCAGCTTGTGCATGATGGTAGGGCAAGAAATAACTGACATAAAGAGAAACAAGGGCAGTTCTGACTTGATAAAAAGAAAAACTTTTTCACCACAAAGTCAGGCAGCAGACCAGACTGCCCAAAGAGGTTGTACAATCTCAATCCTTGGATGGTTTTAAGTCCCAAGTGGATAAAGCCCTGAGCAGCCTGGTTTGATCTCACAGCTGACACAGCTTTGAGAAAAAGCTGGACTTGAGATCTGAGGTTCCTGCCAACCTGAATTATTCTAGAAAGATTCTGTAACAAAAATCAGCTAAAAACCTGTTCAGGTTTGTTCTCCAGGCTTTTCTTAGAGGACTATTAGCCTAGAATACACATCCTCTTATCTCCATACATCTGCACTCATCTCATTGTCCACAGTGTTTGCCAATGTACTTACCATGCTCCATTGGAGCCTGCTGACATGCAGAGCCACTTAAGCGTTCTTTAAATAGAGTCAAGTAACACATTTGACGTATTTCTGACATTTATTTATTTAAAATTCTTTGTCATTTGTGCTCAACATTTTGGTTTTTTGTTGCTGAAATCATGGCATATCTTCTAGCTGTTGGAACAAAAATAAATGTGTGTTACTTGTGTAACCACTTGTGTTGACAAGTTTACAGTGGTTGCCAAAAGGTAATGCTGCTTATCTGAAGCTGAACTAAAATCTTGTTTGGCTATCTTCAAGCAGGTCTAGCAGTAAGGAGATTCTAAAGTAAAAAAAATGGATCTAGGCTTATCTCTCCTTTCCGTTCCGTTATGATTTTAAATAGAAAAATGCCAGTGAATTCAGTGAACATACAGTGCCGAAAAAATCAGAAAAGTGAAAGAAAAATCTTATTCTCAGTGGTTTCATTTCAGCACTTCCCTGGATCAAGTGGTCGGTGTTGAGGAAGCTGTTTAACTTGCCTGTGCCTCTATTTTTCTGTAAAAAAAAGTTATCTAGAGAATAAATTACTTTATGGAAGTTTGTGTGAACATCATCAATACCATGCTTTTTCTCTTGATGCGAATGCAAAATGACTGAGCCTAGCAAGGAGTAAGATGATGTCAAACCAAGATTAGTTAAAGAATGTCCATATACACATTGAGAAGGCAAAATATAGAGGAAATAAACTGTGGCCATGGCATGAGCAAATACAAAATGAGAACTGGCGGCCTGTGGGGGAACTGCAGAGGTCATACATGTTAAGGCAAACCCAGGTCCTAGGAACAATGATTGAAAAGGCTCATTATTTCTCTCAGTCCAGTGTGTTTGGATTCATTTCAGATCATCATGTTAAATTCTGTCTCTGATCTGCATGGCTACATTGACAAAAGTCAGCTGACCCGGGAGCTGGGAGGAACCCTGGAGTACGGCCACAGCCAGTGGATCCATCACCGAACTGTGAGTGCTGGTGCTGTTCTTACACACCTACACCTGAGCTGTCCAGGTGACAAATGCAGAGCAACCATTAAGCAGGAACTTTTCAGTTGCATTACAGCCTATGGATTCTGCTAGGGACTCAGGGCAAGAGGAAAT
>NW_008236696.1:4603147-4609996 GCF_000691975.1 Corvus brachyrhynchos | reverse complement strand
TTTCCTCAAAAGTTTGTAATAGAAGCAGTAATTGTATCTCACTGTGCACCTGGCCCAGGGCCTAACAGTGTCGTGGTATTCTTACTCAGCAAGGCCTGTGGGCACGTTCTCTTGCCTTTTAAGTAATTGATGGTGTTCATAGGCCTTCAGCTGAAATTGAAAATAGGCTTTAGTACTTTACTGACTTTACAAAGGTTAGAAGTAAGGTCAAAAGTCTCACTTTAATGATTAATTATGTCCATGCTTTTAAGAGAACAAAAATACTCAGGGAACTATATTTTATTTTGCATTTTTATACTATACAAGCATGCACTCCAGCTGGGTCTTATTTTGGGTAACTGAAGAACAGTTGTTAGTAGGAAGGCAGAAATACTTCTTACTGTATTGGTTTGTTCCCTTTTTGGGCTGGTTAATGCATTTCAGTGTCTGCTTCAAAACAGTGTAAACATTCATTAAGGTGCCCAGTTAAGATGACAATTCACAAAAAACAGACTCCAAACTCCGGCACATTAGCAGATAAAATATTGTCTCATTCTTCCTAAGCAAAAATGGGCTAAGCTGGGTCATGATCCTGGAAAACTGATTCATTTCACAGAGAATTTATACAACATTTGCATCTCTCTTTGTGGGTCTACTTGCAAGATTGGTATATAAGATCCCACATCTAATGTGGGCCTCAATGTTTTGCCAAGTTCTGAGTTCCCTGGGTTTGAGTCTGTTGTTGCTGATGGACAGGTTACATCTAACACTCATAGAAAGAGTTTTCTGAGGTAATTTAAGTCAAATCACTTTTGTCACTTTCTTGCTGTAGTTTTTTGGTGCTTTGCTGTCCTTATAAAATTAAAATTACTCTCTTTGAGAACCACCAAATATTTCATGCTTCTAAATATGCAAACATAGAATCTGAATTTCCTCTAAGATTAATTTTCTACATTTATAGTTGTGTTGACTATAATATGGTTAGGGTTGAGATGGGTGAACAGGCTTATGTGTCAAAAGTATCAAAAATATGAAACTGTCCTTGCAGGAAGGGGGAGTGTGAAGAGATGAATCATCTATATGAGCTTTCAAACAGCAAAAGGTTTGAAAATATGAAGGGGAATAAAAAGAGGCACAGGAAAGGTTGTATTATTTATTAATGACAGGGGTTTGCATAAAACAATAATATATAGTTTGGTAAAATATGGAAACAAAAGTGAGCCAAGGATTTAGGGGAGTAGGGCGATGTAATCTCCAGAGATTTTGGTTAAATTTGTTGGAAAAACTTTTACTAAGCACAGAGACTTGAAAAAAAACCAACCCACAGATGTAATTTAGGTATATGAAAGAATTTATTGCTCATATACACAGGAGAGAGTGGGGGCAAGCATGCTATTAAGTGAAACACTGATAAGTTCATGGTGCAGTCAGCCAACAAATATCTGCTGGATAAGAGGTTGTCATCAGGGAAGTGTTGGCTTCCATGGCACCTTGAAACAATCTGACTTTCAGTCTGGTTGAGCTGTGCTCTTCATGCCCTTTGCTGCTTCTCTCAGTGTTCTCATATCTAGTCCTGCCAGTGCTCTTCTTCTGAAAAAGCTTTAAACTCTGGCTACTTGGCAGTGACACAGTGACCTCCTTGCATTGTTCAGTTTCTGCTCTCCTTTCTTGGCTGCCAGGAGCCTATGAACTTTCTTGCCCACAGAGCACATTTTTGGCTTTCTGTAAATGGCCTTTGGTTGTGGATGGCCATGTCTGTGTTGCAGTCAGAAGTGTGACATTTCAGTCAACTCTAATCCAGTAGTTTTGCACTGAGAACACCAGGATACAGCTGCTGAGCACTAAGCTAGAGCATGCGTGGGTCTGTACTGCTTGTGTTGAAAGCAGACATGAATTTATGGGGAGAAAGGGAAGAAGGCTTGAACTGTGCTAGCATTGTTTAGTGGGGGACATGTTTCAGATCACATAGGTGGACTGTAATTTCTCTCTACACCTTTTGAATGATGACCTACCTCCAGTTTGTCTTTCACTGAGCCCACAGCATAATTTCATCTGTCATGGTTGCAAACAATGATACCCATCATTGCTGGAGAAAGGAATGCAATGTGCAACAGCTACGTAGTGTTTGATTGGGTGTAAGAGCATCCCTAGTGCTTGTTGACTGACTCAAACCAGTGGGGGGGGTTAGATCAAAAAGTACAAAGAATAAAGAACTATGCAGAACAACACAGTCACCCCAAAATTTGAGCATGATCATGAAAAAACATCCCATGCAGTTGCTTGCTACTAGATATAAAGTTTTAATCACGTGTCACAGGTCTGAACATTTTACTCGTATCTGAGCAGGCAGCACTGGTTTTTTTAGCCTTCCTCACTTCCCAGTTCTTCATTAAAACCACAGATTTCTGATGAGTTTCGTGTTGGTGCACCCAAGTGATAAAGAAACAGCAATGTTCCAATGAGTTTATGCATTTTAACTGTATTTGCAGTTGCTTGTTCTTGTATTTGTGTACTAGCGTGGACAGATGGGAGAAAGTGACCAGAATGCATCTCGTACAGATAGGCAAGATGGAGATGCACTTATTCAGAAGTCAGGGGAAGACAGATTACTGCTGAGTGAACAATGGCTGTATAAATATAAGAGCTTTGGCCTATATATTTTAGGAGTGTTCTCAACTTAAATAAAGCCTTAATTAAAATTTTAAACGCAGCAGAATTTCCCAGCAAGCATGGGCAGAGGATCTGAAGTTCCAGGCCTGGCTTTGAAGATGATGTCCTCTGTGGTTTCATTATGTCTGCTGAGCTCTGGGAGTTCCCCCTTGGCCCACAGAGGTGACAATACGTGGGGACCTGTGAAAAGGTCATTTGTGACACATGGTTTAATTTGTAACTTTGAGCACATCCACCCAAAAAAAGGCAATGTGACCAGCTTTACAGGCATGTAATACTTGCAGCACACTGTGCCTGAAGCACAAAGTGCTGTTAAAGGGCTAAGGGTAAATAACGAATCTGTGACTTCATGCTCTTGATTTTCCAGGCTATTGAAAACTTTGCAATGACAGTAAAAACAACAGCACAGATGCTACAGACCTTTGGAACAGACTTAGCAGAGACTGAACTTCCCAATGATGTGCAGTGCACAGAGGAGCTTCTGTCCTCACACACCGACCACCACAGCAAGCTGAAGGTGATTGTTGCCCCATGATGGCTCCAGCAGTGTAGTAAATGAGTTCTGATTTAACAAAATTTTCTGCCATCACTTGGTAGTCCATTGTCTGGAACCCACTGAGGAGGAGAGAAACCTGGTTTCAGGAGGTCGATTCGATTCAGCTGTGGAAAAGGATATTTTACAGCTTCAGGAATGGTAGAATGTGGAAATGTCACTTCCACTGTGTGAGAGGGAGTGATGGGATCACATCTGGAATAGCATGGGCTCCTGATGAAGAGTTCATCAGAAAGGATAAACTTACTTTGTAGCAGAAACAGAGAACATTTATGAGGATGGTCAGGAAAGACAGAATGATCTAACCAGATGGTGACTGTCGTTTTGTTTAAAAAAAAGTTGGGGCTAGTTTAGCTTTGCAGAGTAAGGCTCAGAAGTAAATATTACAGCTGTCAACAAATGCCTTAGTTTAAACACAAGATTAAAAATACTACTTAAGATATATTAGCACAAGAACATTTTTTATGGGAGAAGTGTGCAGTGATGTGGGGATTCATCAGCTGACAAGTTAATGTTTGAGCCTCATTGTCTTTCTTATTGCTCATCTTTCATGCTGGGAAGACACTTCTGTGGAAGACTTCTTATAGCTGATGTACTATGGCTCAGCATGTCACAACGTTGTTTGAGGAAATCCCATTAAGAAGTGCAATGTCTCAGCCCATTCTCTCAGCTCACAATCTACAGCATACATTCAATTTATGGTAGAATAATTTATTCTGTGAGTAGCCTGGTCAGATATGCAGTCTGCCCAGAAATTACTCTATTCCTTTTCTCAGAAATAGATCTACTAATCAAAGTGAACAGATTTAGGTCTCTGCATTTGCTAGAAAAACATTTCATCTTTGGTAAGCATTTGTATTTTTTTTCAAGTATTTTGTACCCATGAAAGAATCTTCCTTTATCATTACTATGTTGTCATCTAAGAGATGTGAGTGTTGTTAGAAGTACATATAATTTGGTTTTTGGCTTTTTTTTTCCCCTCAGGATGAGCTGAAACTAGCAGTGAAGCAGGGGGCCACCTTACTGACATGCATCCGGGAGCCAGTCACCCGAAGTGCCAACAGCAAACTCAGTCCAGATGAACTGGAAAATGTGGCCACAGTGGAAAGGTCAGTGGAGCTAGATTATCTTGTGCATCTTGCTAATTTACTCCTAAGAGATGCAAGTGTAATTTAAATAATTTAAATATGCAGGTTATAAATTACCACTGGTTCACCTACTCAGGATTTATTGGACAGGTAAGTCAGAGAAGGGAATAGAGGAAGTTCCTTGATTAAACTGTCAAGGCAAGTTCAAACAAGTCCTGAATTTCTTGGTAATTTTTGGTCAGACCACTACCTGGGTGAAGATTTAACATGGGACTTACTTTCCCCATAACTTGTATGTCCTTCAAACTTCTGTGCCTGGTTAGAAAGTGGCACCTGAATCTCTGTGAGATGAGAGGGTGGAATGCTTGTGAGTGTCCGTGGAAACTCTGGGGGAGGAACGGATGAAGACGAGACCTGAAACATACTGAGTGTCACAGCTGCAGAGACACAGAGGGAACCCCCTTTTCCTTCCTACAATGCTAGTTATTACCATGAAGCTTTCAGTCACCATGTAGAAGTTTCTGCTTTGCCATGTGATGCAGTGGAAAGAGAAATGCCATGCTAGGGTTTCAGTGTGTCTGCATTCACTGGAAACAAAGGTGCTAAAAGTAAAGCTGAGCTGATATTTTTCACTGAATACTTTAAAATCCTTTAAACATCCCAAAGGAATTTGCTAATTCATCTTGAATTCAATGACTAGCTTTGATTAAAAACACGTTTTTCAGGGACAGTTTGAAAACAGAAATACATTTTTGAAAGGAATAGGAGGGAGCTATTGGCATTTTCCTCAATAACTTGATGACTTCAGCACTCACTGATTCCCTACCTGCCCAAAGAGTGCCCATTCACTGAAATACAAGGTATTCAGAGAACACTTCCTTTTTGTTTTTTCTACTTGTTTAAAACTGTTCTACTTTGTAATTAATGAATCATTGAGAAACTGTGAGGATGACTCACTAGCCTGGTGTCAGATATTTTACTGAAGATATGACACCTTGATATTAATGTCTTTGCAAATAAATGTTTCATCATTTACACAAAGTAAAACAATGTCCATGGGAGTCATTATGAGCTTCCAATCTATTGTTTTTAATGGACTGAGAAAAATTATTCAGTCCTTGCCTATTTCTGATGGGTGAAGAAAATTAACAAGTTGTAGAGTTCTGCTTTAATCATTCCATAAAATAATAATTGCATCATATTCAGTCTGCATCAGCTGGGGATGAATTACCTTTGAAGCATTGGGTGGAAGCTAGGGAGGCACAGCTGCCCTTGGCTGCCAGCACACGGAGCAGCTCTGAGTCCTTCTTGCACATCAGGAGGCAGGACAGTAACTGCCACAGTAGATCTGTGTAGTTGTCACTCATCTGTCACATTCCTGCCTGTCCTACAGCGAATTTCATTCTCTTTTGCTTAAGGGAGAGTTGACGCAGAACTCTCTTACATAAGTGTAGGGCTCCCCACCATCTCCCTGCTCTGCTTTCTGCCATCAATTACTGTAACTTAAAAGAAATGAACTATAGGAAATAAGTACATTCTGTTCATTATAATTTCTTGACAGGTTGTTGGCTCAGTTGGATGAAACAGAAAAGGCTTTTGATCAATTTTGGACCAAGCATCACCTAAAACTAGAACAGTGCCTGCAGCTTCGACACTTTGAACATGATTTTAGAGAGGTATTTCTTTGTTCATGCTGTCTAGCCTTCTCTGGTAAATAAGGTCAAATTCTACCCATACTTGGAGTATCCTGGTGATCCAAAAAGGAGGTTGGGAGAGAAGCCCTTCATTATGAAATAGTAAATGAATATTCAAAAATCAAAGCCTTGGCAGCTTTCAGATGTCTTACAGCACTTGAATAAGACACAGTGAGGAAAGTGCCAGACTGTGAGGCCAAAATGTGGAACACCAACTTCTTGATAAATAATTTTGCAATTAGGTGTGAAGTTATCAAATATAATTTCTTCTGTGATGGTAAGTTGCCAATCCCACCAGAGTCAAGGGAATACAGTTCAGAAGGCCCAAATGTCAGCCCAGAGACTGGAGTAATACAGATTCTGGAGTAATATAAACTCTGCAGTTACAGGTTGTCCAAACTTTGTGGGCCTAATTAGTGAGAAGCAGGGAAACTCTTTGAAGAATAGTTGGTTGTTGATTTATTTCTGGGCATTTCCATTTTGGAACAAGCTAAAAGGCTAAACTTGAGATACAGACTCTTCTCAAAGATGCAGGTGAATGTTTGTTGTAATTTTTATCAGTATCTTGTGATGGGGTTTTGGGTGGGTTTATTTTGTTTTGGTTTTATGTTTTTGTTGTTGCTGTTTTTTAGGTAAAACTGACATTGGATAACCTCATGGAAACACAAGCAGGTTTTGCTGATATTGGAGACAGTGTGACTCGAGTTGAGAACCTCCTAAAGGAACAAAAACATCTGGAAGAGAAAGGACAGGTTTGCATTCAATTTAGTGTTCTAGCTGTTACAGACATGGTATTCTAGACACTTCTTTGTTTTTTTTTTTGTTGTTTTTTTTTTTTTTTTTTCCCTTTTTGCTCTTTTTTTCT
>NW_008236696.1:4591949-4602952 GCF_000691975.1 Corvus brachyrhynchos | reverse complement strand
TTTTTTTTTTTTTTTTTTGTCCATATTTGCTCTCTTCTCATGAGTCATTATTTTAAATTGCAAAATACAGATCCTAATTTCCAGAAGCCAGGGTTCTTCAGACCCAGTTCCAGTTCATTACTTGGAAAGCTAGGGAAAAAACCAGGGGGAAAATTTTATATAATGAATGTTCCCAGTATGTGAGGAAGAAGAAATGGACTCCATAACCTCAGTGGGCAACCTGTTCCAGTGTTTGGTCACCCTCACAACAAAAAAGTGCTTCCTGAGGTTCAGATGGAACCTCTCAAGTTTCAATAAGTCAATGAGTTTTAACTTATTGACCTTGAAGTTGGCCTTCAATGTAAATATAAAATAAGACATATCAGCTATATTAATATTCCAGACCTTTACCCCCAGGCTACAGCAGGGGTTACAGAGATGGATTGTCCTTATTATGCATGTCATTCTAACTTTGGATTTTTCTCATTAATGTCACAGGAACCTTTGGAGAAGGCCCAGTCTCTAGCTCTCCATGGAGAACAGCTCATCCAAAACAACCATTATGCAGTTGACTCCATTAGACCAAAGTGTGTTGAACTCAGGCGGATTTGTGATGACTTTACCAATGAGACCAAGAAAAAGTATGATATTTTGGGAAAGTCTCTTGAGCTGCATAAGCAGTTAGATAAGGTGAGTGAACCTTCTCAGATAACAGCCCTGGCAAGGTTCTACTAAAAATGAATGATTTTATAAACTCAGGTAATTATGATGAAGATAAAAAGTTGTGTTTGGGTTTTCTCCATTTCATTCAGTAAATGTTACTATAAATATTGGAGCTTTGCATTAGTTCAGAAGTTCAGTTCTGCATATTCTGGTGGGGCGACTTGTGGGCAGGAACTGCTGCACCCTATGAGTAACATTGATCTCCTTTAATGACATGTTAGGGCAAATCAGTTTTTCATAGAGTAGAAGCAACACTTGACAACATGGACTGTCAGGGATGATAAGTCCTTCTTCCCCCATTTTTCTTTAAAGGCAAGCCAATGGTGTGAAGCTGGAATCTACCTCTTAGCTTCCCAAGCTGTGGACAAGTGCCAGTCACAAGAGGGAGCTGAAACTGCACTGGTTGAAATTGAGAAGTTCTTGGTAACAGCTAAGGAACACCAACTCTCCAACCCGAAGGAGTTCTACAATCAGTTTGACACGATCCTCACCCCTGAAATAAAGGTAAAACCCCTCAGATGTGCATGTGCCCACTTAGAAGTTAAAAATTTCCAATTGCTTTGTCCATGAGACTGTACTGGGTTATATATTTGACTCTGCTAAAATATGCCTCTTTCTTTACTCCAAAAGGGCACAGAGGTGATCATTTGTGGCAGAAAGTTTTACTCATAAGAGTAGTCATGCAACACATACGTCATTTGATTAAGAGCAGTGCTAGAAACACTGCTTGAGTCACCATGTGTTGGTCAGTGAAACTGTGATTTGGGCAGAATGCAGGGACTGGGTTGCAATAAACTGTAGCATAGTGTGATCTCCAGCACTAGTCTGGATCTGGTAATACAAGCCCTTTCTTCACTTGCCCTGTCCAGCACTGACAACCATTTGTTGTTTGCATTTTTTTTGTCAAGGCCAATGCCCAAAGAATTGTACAAAAACTTGAAGATGTACAAGAAATGTTTGACAAGAGGCAAGTGAGTCTGAAGAAGCTGGCAGCCAAACAGACCCGGCCAGTACAACCTGTTGCTCCACATCCTGAATCTTCCCCAAAGCGAGCATCACCAAAGATTACCAGACCAGCAGCAGTAGGTAGGCCATGAGCAGCTGCTTTCAGACTCACTCCAATGATTTGTCCACATGGTCATGTTTGATTTTTGTTATCAGAGAGAACACTTGAATTTGATGGGCAGTGTCAGCCTTGTAGGTCCAGCTATTAAAAATGAATATGAAATGTCTGTCACTGCAAACATACAAACAAGGGCGAATCAAAAAAACCCATCAGGCTTCTCTTCCTAGATCTAATCTACAGAGCACATTTCCATACTGTGTTTCAGTCTTTCTTATATTGCTCATTCTCAAATACCCAAGCCAGGGTAGTCAATGCAAGCCTGCAATATAAGAATGAGAACCTCTTTTACATTGCAGATACTGTAATGTGAATATTCAGCTTTGAGGCTCACAATTCTTCAGGGTTCAATCAGATACTGGCAAAATTAAGAGTTCATTAGTGACACTGACTCATTTGTGCAATTTTTGCTTTTTCCCCTCTACATAGATGTTAGTTCACTTTCTACCTTGTCCTCTGCTAACTGTAGGAGCTGAGCATTGCTTCTGCTTGGAAATTACTGAAAGTTGATTATTTGAGGTTAGCATGTGCCTTTAACCAAGATAGCTATTTTCTGAAAAAGAAACGTGCCTGAAGCTAATTTGAAACAGTGTATCTTGGAGACCAGCCACTCTGTGCTTGGTGGCAGGAAGGGATTGTCCCTTTGGAACCTTAGTGATGCTTAAAAGAGAAACCTTTAGCAAAAAACCTTGAAAAAAACCCTTACTTGCATGAAGAGCTTCAATAAACCGCTTTGTCAACAGCAAGATTAGGATGGTCAGTAGCCTGACCATTTTGCTTTCTAGGCATACCAGCAGAAAGTCACACCAATATCCCTGTTCTCCTCTGCTCCCCAACATTCATCCTTTCTTCCAAAGGAAAATCACCTTCTTCCTGTTCCCATGCCAGTTTGACATCTGTTCATTTTTCCCCCCAAACCATGCTAGCTGTGTGTTTTATGTACAGTTCCTACCTCAAGATTCAGCTTCTCTATTGGTTAAAGGCAAGCTGAGAACACAATGCCTGTGAAGAGGTCCTGCTCTACCACACACACATCCTCCAGCAATGTGCTCCCCTCTTGCACTGGGGTGGGCAGTCAGTTTCCTGGAGGAGTTGTGATTTGCCTTGAAAACTGAGTAAACGGACTGCAAAACTGTAGTAGCTATTTTTCCATTGCATGAGTTACGGAAATGCAGGGAGCTCTGGAGATCACACAACCCAGTCACCTTCTCCAAGCAGCACTAATGTCAGAGTTCATCAGATTCCTCACTGCATGGCCACTAGTGCTGAAGCCAAGGAAGTTGCAAAAAATGGGATTATGGGTTCGGCAGGTCAGAATCAGTTAGTTCCTCTCAGTAGCAGCACAGTTTTAGGATGGCTTTCGCCTATTGTGAAACTTCATATTCAGGCTAAAAGCTCATCTTGCGGTTCTGTTTATGCATGCAGTCCCTTGAACTGTTTCTTGAACCTCGTTCTTGTAATTTTAGAACATTTTCAGGTTTTTAAATGAAATTGTTGGTATAAATAGAACCTTATAGAATAGTCACTAGTACTCTGAGTTTTGATTCTTGTTGATAGACCCCATGCCATACTATCAATTCTTTCACAGAAAATCATGAGATGCTCCCTTGCTCTGTCCCTTGAATTGCCGTTCATGGTTATACAGCCCAGTACAGGACAAGTGTGTGACAAGGCTTAGCCTTTAATGTCCCATTGCAAAAGAATAGGTAGGTGAAATTTATTTTAAAATGTTACGCTGGTTGTTCTGTGAGGAGGTGCAAAGTGCAACCCACTCCTGTTCAGACATTGATAAGTAGACTCTGCCATCTCATTCAGTCATGAGGGTGACTGACCCAGAGTATTTCTCTTTCAGAAGAGCCTGTGTATCTACAGGTTATCCAGGGACTCACAATCAGTTACTATAACAGCTATGAATAGTACTTCTGTGTTCACATATTCTTTGTGAATCATTTTGGTGTTATCCAGTTGTCTGCTACAAAGAATCATACTTTGAAATTCTGGAGTGCCCTTTCCCTCAGAATGCCAAAGCACTTGGTAAATACTGGCCAGTATTTTAACCTCTTTTTTTCAGAAAGAAAACTGAAGCACAGATAAACTGAGGAATTCACCAAGATGTTTCAGTCTGACTATGAAACGTGTCTGAGAATAGAAACAGGAACACTGAGTCCTATTCCAAGCCTGAAAATGAGGCTGTGAAATTCTGCTCTTCTTGAAGCTATCCTCTTTTGGACTTTCCTCTGTGTCCTTTCTTCACATTCATGGCATCAATGCACTATCAGCACTTAGTTATGGAGAGAATTTATTGAGCAACATCTTGGAAACATGAGAGAGGCTTAGAGCACCTTCTCAAAACAGATTTTATAACTCATTTGTTATTTGTTACCCTGGATGTACCTGAATATTTCTAAAGCTTGCAAAATAGAATATGGCAACTGGAAAATACCATGTCCTAGACTGTGTAAATAGAAAGGCAAGCAAAGGCAATAAAATGTGGTAA
This sequence comes from Corvus brachyrhynchos, assembly GCF_000691975.1. Classification (NCBI taxonomy): domain Eukaryota; kingdom Metazoa; phylum Chordata; class Aves; order Passeriformes; family Corvidae; genus Corvus; species Corvus brachyrhynchos. The sequence continues at coordinate 4,598,630 of NW_008236696.1, read as the reverse complement.
ACAGGAATAAAAGACCAGAAGGAAAGGCTTTTGTCCCCAGGCAGCAGAGTGACAATACCATGGCAGCACTGCGATGGTTGGTCTGTGAAAGGAAAAGAAGTTACATTTGTTCCAGAATAGATTTTGTTTTGTTTTTCCTTGCTGACTATCCATTTGCCTAACAGGGAATGGTAGGGAGAATTAAATCCAATTCAGGGTGCTGATGGAAAAATCTTCACAGATGTGAAGGGTCAGACATGAAATACTCCATTATTGTAACTGTCAGACTCTCCATTTTACATGGACAAATACACAGGCAGAGATGGATTTTTCTGCACACAGGCAGAGCTGATAGCATGTCTGAGAGAAAGGGCAGGTTTCTGTCAGGGAAGTGACTGTCAGAGTTTCACATCCATGTCCTTATGGTTTCTGGTGACTCTCAGCAATCTTTTAGCTTAGTGAAGATCCAGAAAGGCAGCTCAGAGCTGCACCATAAACTCTCCCTCAGTCAACACTTTTCTATGGGTCTGGAAACTCTGAAGCAAAACTTTAGATTAATCCAAATTTTGCTTGAAGCTTCTGGTTTCGTAAGTGGACTTCTATATTTTGCAGGGACAGGCCTGTTCAAGACTAAAGAACTAGTTCCAGAATTACTATGATGCTGAAAATTTTGTGCCAGCTCTATTTGGTGCATGTTTTAGCTGTGAGAACTTGATTAAATATCATTCACAGATTAACCCTGAAAAGGCAGAAATCTCTGCTGACCTTTTTATAATATGAGCCTTGAAAATATTTAAGTAGCATATATGACACCTTATTTTAAGGAGAGCTCTGTTTACTCCCAATGGAAACTGCTTGAATACTGCTAATGACTTAATTTGTCCCCACGTGTGTTGGGAGGAAAGAAGTGGCACTTGATAGGGAACTATTTTTGCTCTGATTCACTTCTGAGGGCATAATTTTTGATGGTTTGACTACATATTTGTTCTCTGCATTTCTGTGCAAAACTCCTTAGCATGGAGTGAATTGGAATAAGTCCACAGAGTCAAACCACACAGTCTGTCAGGCACAATGAGATGCACTACTGAACTGTAAAGGATAATACATGCCATTAGGGATGACTGCAGTTAGCATTTATCTATTTTAATTTGCTTGTAATTCTCCCAAACTCTAACTCTTTGAAATGAAACTTTCCCAAAGGCTATCTTCTTCAGCCTCACACATTCGTGGAAAATTTCAGTAAAAGATGATTTGGCCATCTCAGTGACCATGGTTAGGAAAAATGTCTTGCTTTAGTTGCCTTTCTGGCAAGAGTTGGAACATGGCAGCACAAAGTGCTATAAAATACTCACCTAGAGAGTTCTTTGTGTGCAACAAAAAAGTGAAATACAGGAGCAGAGATGTCAAAATTTCTGTGAGTTTGTTAAACGAATAGCATGTTTAACAGCACATTGCACATACAAAATCCATGACTCACCATACAAGCATCTTAGAAGGCCAACTTGGAACACAAGATTCCTGAGGGGGGAACACAGCTGGAGCCTTTTCAGTTCTTTAAATAATAAAATTTAAGCTGGTTCCATCTCAGTTAAATGTATACAACTGCTCATTGGATCCAGTCCAGCATTCCTCACAGTCACTAGTGCATAACACTCACTAACTAATAACATCTGGACAGAGGATAAAGGAAGAATGTCTTGCAAGCGTCTGGGGATGTGTGCAGGGGAAGTGAGGCTGCTGAGAGGTTAGCTGACTCCGAAGAGATGGTGCATGTGATTTTCATTAATGATTTGAGAAACCACTACTTTCTATGGTTCAGTATATTTCTATAAATGAAGTTGAAAAAAGGAAAAGATGCTTTCAGTTTTGTGACTGTGGGGCTGCTATTACACTTGGGCCAGTCTGAGGGAACCAAGTAGTATCTTCTTGTAGAATATTACACATCCAGGAACCTCGCTCTGTGCTTCTTATATCAGCAGGTTTTCAGGGGGCTTGACAGAAATTTTGCTAGAGCAAAGAAGCCTAAATTATATTGCCTAAGAATGGCAAAGTCTTTCTGCCCTAAGCCATTAAGTGATAAACCATAGCTGCTCTGGTGTTTCTTTAGCTGCCTAAACATTCTGTTTTGTCATCACCAGCATTCAAAACAGTGATTAAGCCACTAATTATCTTCAAACTCATGTTCCTATTGGACAGCACAAGCAGCAAGCCCCAATAAAGTTTAGCAGACTAGTTGTTTCCATGCTTGTTCTTGCCAAAGGACTTTGATTCTGCTGTAGGTGATTAGTGAGAATGCACTAACTCATAGAGAAAACAAATGGGAAAACATGATGGGGAAATTCCCCCCAAAGCTGAATGTTAAAGCATGGTATTTACTTGAGGGGGGCTTGGGATATCTTACAGGTGGCGGGTATGTATCCTAACCCTTGACTGTAGCCCATGTCTCTTGCTAGCTAATGAGTTACACTTATTCTAGCAGGAGCAAACTTAGGGCCAGTTACCCAGGTGAACTAATCCAGCTGTGTCTGAGCACCTGGGAGCTGCCCGCAGTTCTGTCTGTCTCTCAGTGGGGGATGTAGTCCCCCCGTAGGAAACGAGACCTGAGAGAGGTTGCCTGCGTCCCTACACAGGAGCAGGGGGGAAATGGCTGAAACCACAGCCTTTTCTCACAAGCAGCACAAGTTTTCTTCACTGAATTTATTTCAGTCTTAGAGGGATGGAAAGTCTGCAAAGCAAAACAGAGCACATGAATCTCTGTCATTTTCTATCAGGTTTAGTGTCAGTGCAGCCCACTTTAGCATTTGCTGCAGGCTAAATAATACAACAGTGATTCCATACTTGTCATGGGACTTCTTCAAAAAAAACTAGTAAGCAGTACTAAAGCCCCACTGGAAAAGTGTAGTGGTGCTCCAGGTGAATGCAAGTGACAGACCCAAACACTGCTTTACAATGCCCTTTAACAATACTTGCTTTAAAAGCAGCATCAAGCAATTTAAAATATTAATGAATTCAAAATGAAATAATCATTATGTATCATCCAGAGGAGTACTGTGAAACACTAGGATGAAAACAACCTTGAAACCATGCAGACATTAGATAATTTCTTGTTTTCCATTGTTCCTGTGCCTTTATTCTTTCAGTAGGCAGCTCGACACTATAATTTTCAGCTTCTTCAGCAATAAAATACTGTACTGACCTTGAAACAGCCAACTGTACTGAATTTTATAAGGGAGTTTCCCTTATATTTCCAGTTCCACAGTAATTAGTGCAATAATAATTAGCAGGTATTTGGGCTGTTTCTTTCTATACTGCTCCAGAAACTACTTAAATGCAGTGAGATGCAGCAGTCTCAGACTATGGGCCAGTGAACAACTGAAAAATTTTCCAGAGCATAACCAAAGCAGCTTGTTTCCTGTTTTCAGTTTGTTTCTGGGTCAAATTGGAAAGGGAAGTTCACTGTGTCAGTATGAATCAAATTCATGTCTGAAATATACACAGTTGAATTTGACTCCTTTCTTATCTTGTACCTGTCTCCTTTTCTGAAATATGTCACACTGAAGAAGCCAAGACTCAGATTGTGAACTGACCTGAGTAATTTGCTGCTGGATCAAGGAGCACCTGCAGTTTGGCTTCTTGTGAATGTGTCATCTTCCATTTAAACTGCCCTGTGCTCTCTTTCCTGGATCACCTGGGGCTGTCTGAGCTTGCAAGCTGTGATCCAGACATCAAAGTTGTAACTGATTTCCACTTTTTCTGCTGATTGCTTTCAGCAGGGTTTTCATGCCAGTATCAACCATCCCTTGAAGATACAAAGTTTTCTGATTAATGAATAAGTCAAACAACTTGGTATTGCTGACTGTGCTCTTCTAAGCAAAAGTTCTCATGTTTTCTGAAGTTATTTCCTTTGCTTCCCTTTATTTCCACAACACATCCATAAAATTTGTGAATTAGCTTTGTAGAGCAATCCAATGGACTGAACTCGGATTTAGACAGGGCAGCTAGACATTGGCAGCATATCTAGGGTATTCAGGTGTGGGTAAGAGTATGAAACAATGTCTTGGAGACCAAGTCTTAGATTTATTTTTTTTAATGCTGTTTTTTCAAGGTATAAATAGGATATAGTTGGGAGAAGCTCCAGGATATAATAGTTTCTAGTGTAATAGGTATGATCACAGCCTGTGTTTTGTCATGATTGTGGTAGGTGAGAATTTATGGCTAAATAGAATCTCTAGGGTGCATCAATACAGAAAAGGGTGAATTTACTGATGCTTTTAGAAACCTTACTCAGATTCATGGGAAAACACATTAGAGGACCCATTTGAAAACTTCCCAAATATTCTGGTTTTGCCAACAGTAGCAGTCACCCTCCCTGCAGATTAGAAAGGTATGAAGAAGTTTGACAATTGGGATCAATAGCTTCTATGTGCTGCATCTTGCATCTTTTTGTTCTCTTGGTTCCAAAATGTCAGTACACTGCTTTTTGGGTGAAATAAAAATACCTTTGAGAGAACAAATACTACTTCAGGGAAAACTTGCCTTGGGGATGGGAAGAAGGCATTTGTTGAAACTAGTGCTCAAAATCAAAACAAATCCCCTGCTGCATATTCTGAAAGAGTGATGGAAGAGCCAAAAAGAGACCATTTTCATTTCAGCTCAGTCCTGGGAACCACAAGAATCCTCTACCAGTTGATTATAGCTGCTGGTGACTGCCAGATTTCACTGTTCCATTGAGGAAACTTTCTAGTATGGAGTCATTGTGAGGAGGCAGCAGGCATGAAATGGGCATTGCCAAGCCCTTATGTCATTTAGCATTGGATTAATCCAAGAAGATTTAGGGAAGATTTGGAGAGAGGCTGCTTTAATTAGTTCTCTTCCCAGCTGTGTGACAAGGCTGTTGAAAAGACACAGGGTAGAAGAAATGCCAGCTTCCATTATTATTGTCTGATATGATGAGAAAACTGCTATGTTGAAACTGATATGTTGTCTTTTTAACGGAATAGAATTTGGGGTGCTTCTGTGTGTTTCTTTTTGCCCTTTTTAAAACTACTTCAAAAGAAGAACTAATGACAAGGGCATTTGAAACTTTGTTAAGGTGTTTCTTTTTGAAGCGTTCAGCCCTCTCCTGCATGAAACCTTTGATACTATGTCCTCCTCATTCAAAGATGTCTGCATCTTTTTTGCTGTATGCCTCAGCTTCTCCCAAAGAAGAAAAAGTTATTAATGACTATCAAGACTCACGACATTTCAAAGTATTAAACTTGGTGAAACCCTCTAAAACAAAATGTTGCCAGATGCATTTGAAAACATTAGCTTTTATTCTTAGAAAAAGTGTTAGTTAGCTAACAGTTAGAAAGTTCTGACAGAATAAAAGTGAAAAGGACTTAATTTTGTTCTTTATTGCCTGACCCAGATTCTTTCAGCATTTCATTTGGCATTCATAAATGTTTTCACCCATGACATGAATGGCTGCCCATATCAACTCAGCAACTAAGAAAAAGGAGAGTGCTGTTGGCCTTGTACTTGCATGTGCTGTGAACTCATTATCAATCCAAAACAAAGATAAAACTAACAGAGATTATTTTCTATTCAAGCCAAATGTATGATTGCCCTTCTCACAGTTCATTCTAATCCTTTCCTTTGGACAGCAGGCTCAGCACAGGTGGTTATGTTGGTGAGGATGACTGTCCAAGTAGCTTCAGACACCAGAGTGTCTGCTGGGGGTTTCAGAGCCTGCAAGGGTCACCAAACCTGACACAACAGGGCATATTCCGAAATAATATCCTCAGACTCTCTGGCCTTACATACCTGTCACTGTGACTGACTGAACTCCTGTGATTACTCTTTTGAGAGTTGTTTATGTAACGAAACCTTACAGGGAGCAATCCTTTAATGCAACAACAGCAAATGATTACCAGAAACAAAATTTCCTTGCTTTCGGAGCCCACACAAGCAACACATGCAAGTGACAATTACCCAAGCGTTGGTACAGCTGGCTAAACATTTACCTGTGCTGTCCCAAAGATGGTTTTCCCAGGGGAAGCCAAACCAAAGTAATCCTTACAACGTGGAGGTGAAGATGCCAATTTGAGACACAGTGCAGCACTGAACAAGGGAACCCATCCCTTGTGCCAGCTGGTCCATCACTGCTCCAGCACAACTCAGTTCTCTAAGCCAGGTCTCATTTACCACCGATGTGTCAGGATCTTTGCTCATTGCACTTTTCGGGAAATAGAATTTTAACTTCTAGCACGTGTTTTGTAATGTTACTTCCTTTTTTACTCTTTCAGCTACTAATAGGAGGTCCACAGAAATTTCCTGCCCTCCAAAGACCATTTCTGAAGTAGAGTTATCAAAAAAGAAAAGCATTAAGAAGACAAAAGGTGGAATTAAGGTAGGATTACCTGTGATTTGGGGACATCCCCTATTGTGAGAGAACTCAAAACCACATAAATATAGATTTACATACCTATACTTGGAAATTGGAACATATTTAAGTTAACACTCTGATAAGAACAAGCTGTTTTAACCCAACTCTTCTGTTATCCACACCCCTGACTTGCTCATATGTCTCTTGTTTATTCCTCTAAAGCTGAAAGCAAAAATTAAATGCAGTCCATTTTCTGAAATGGCCAACACAGCCCACAGCTTCAGCAATAAGCACAGAATAAAACACAGTTATCAGCATGAACATACAGCTGGTCT
>NW_008236696.1:4584949-4591893 GCF_000691975.1 Corvus brachyrhynchos | reverse complement strand
CAGGAACATACAGCTGGTCTCCCCTTTGTCTAAACTAACAGAAAGTGACTTTGGAATTAGTTTTACTCTCATCAGTAATCACAGTTGCATTCCTCCCACGTAGTTAGGTGTATGCAGCAACATGGTACAAGCTTTATAAAACATCCATTCATTCATTCATTTTTAAATCCACTTCCCAAGACTACACTGCAAATTATGCCCCCCTCCCTTCCCTCCCGTTGTGCTGATAATAGCTCAGATGAGGACAGTTTATTACTGGAGTCCATCATTATCATCAACCAGCTAAAAAATTTAGCAATATAGAATGTAAGATAGGCAACTACTTTCCCTCTTCAGAATCAGCCCTTAAAAATGCAAGTGCTCAAGAACTTAGGTTCTGCTGGGATTTAGGTATTGGCTTGGATTAACAGCAAACTCAGCAGCTGGGTTGTTTTACTGAATTTAAAGAGATTGGCTTTTGAGTAAGTGCAAGTAGTGCTTGGTGCTCTTAAAGCTGCAGGCAAAAGGAGGAAAAGCCTGCTTAAAACTTGCCTGGAGAGCACTTGAAATGATTCAACTCTGCAAGACTGGACAAGGGAGTGTGTGAGTGTCTATCAAAATAAAACACTGGAGCTGTACAAAAGCTCAGCTCTGTTTTCAGCCTGGGCACAGGCTCTGCACAGGTACCTGTGCTCAGCACTGCCTCAGCCAGCACTGCTGCTGGGACACAGAAACTTCTCAGAGGCACACGGAGGATTCCCAGATTTCTCCATAGGGCATTCTACAAAGAACTCTGAAAATATGAAGTCTTTGGGTTGGCTTCAGACAGGAAATGAAAATAATAGTGTTGTAGAGTCTAAGGAACAGATTTTTATGCCTGTAATTATCTACACAAGGAGATAATTCACCTCCTGTGGTGCAAGAATATAATGATTTTGCCTGCAGTAAGGAATGCCTCCATGCCACCACTGAGCAAGGAAGGAGAATATAAATATACAGGAGATATTTCTGCACATCTAGAACTCAATCATTTTAACTTGTCTAGTGGCTTACTAGGTTGGGTAGGATCTTTTTTTATTCTTTCAAAGAGTTAAAGTTCTCTAAATAAAAGCATCAGCAATTAAGTATTTTCAGTTTTAACATGTCCTTCTCATTCAGATTGAAGTGATGCATGAAGCCAGTCAAGGAGGATCTAGCAGAGTCCTGGTGACCAGTGAAAGTGATGAGAACTTGTCAACAAGGAGGAGGTAAGGCTGCATATATGAGCCACTGGATTTTTTTTCTTCTTAGAGTGCAAGTTAATGCATTTATAGTACATTCTCTACAACTTCTTTGAAGTTCACCAAGATTAATAAATAATTAGCAGTAATGAAGTCACTGAAATGCTTACAGCCATGCATTTATACCCAGTCTATCAGATGGAAAAGCAAGCAAGAGTTATCTTTTGTTTGGGTTGGGGCTTTTTTACAGGTTTTGGGGTTTTTTTTCCTTAGAAGCATTAATTAGAAGATGTGAGAGAAGAAGTCATTAGAATAAGCCTTGTATGTGTTTACAAAAAACCCCAGTGTTAAAGAGCATCTCATAGTGTTCAGAATATTCACATTTGACTATATACCTCTGAGAAGCTTCTGGCCTTTTTCACTGCAAGCTAGAGTTTCTGCAAAATCTTGAGAAAAAGATTATTAATGATGCATTCTAAAGCACCAGATACTTAAATCACTTAGTTCAACAAAAAATATCAAGCAAACACAGTTTTATCTAAACTGCAGTTTCTAGGCCAAAGGGAACAATTAAAAAAAAACCCCAGAAAATGAAAAACCCACAACAAAACTCACCCTGCAAGAAGCCAAATGCCACAATTCTGACTTCATTTCATTTGTTGTCTTCTTCACTATCATTTAGATAATTCATACTTAAGTTATGCCCGTCTCATACACTGGAGTTACCTGATGCAAATTCTGACTCCCTTTGTAAAAACCCTAACTTGATACATTATGTCAGACAAATTGGAGAGACATACAAATCATAGTTATCTAAATTTAATTATACCCTGTAAAAATACCATGTCTGGTCCCCAAACCATCAGCTACTTTTCCAAAGGTGCAAAGTATGATCTGAAATCTTGTGTAGACAAGATACACATCTCCAGAGGAATGGCTGCCTGAAGAGAACATACAAATTATAACATTAGCAACAGGTTAAGCTTCTAATACCTGGCAATTTCATTCAGCTTTAGACCTAGAAGCTTGGTAAACAAATTTGTGAGCTCTCTCTTTTCTTGGGAATGCCAGTTTTGCCTTTTGCCCACATGGGGGGCAGGGGGAAAGTGAGGGGCAGGTGAAGTCCTCTTGTAAAAAGGAACTCAGAACAACACTTAGAAGTATCAGAACTGATCCTGTCAGTTACAAAGAAAGCAACAAGAGATATTTACCTTTGCTGTATTGTTTAGGTTTTTTTAAAAGAAATAAGTCTGTTTATTCAAAACAAATTTTACAAAACAACTGTCTTTCTGTGGTACAGAGCAAAGTTTAAGAATAAATATCGAATACTTTGTATAAAAATTAGTAATATCAAAGGGAAACCGATGCAAACCAAACAAACAGGTAAAAAAAAAAATAGCATTAAATATGCTGTGCAACAATGTCAAACTCTTAATGAGGAGTGACCATTCAGGCTGATACAGTTTTATTTGTAGAAGTACCAGCCCTGCATTGGAGCACCGAGACTACTGTTAAAAAAGATTCCTGATGGAAGTGTACAAATCTTAATTTGTGTTTACAATCAGAAAAGATGAAGTTTTCTATGTCTCCATTTTTTGAAAGGAGTGTCTTCATGCTTTCCTTTTTATTCAACAAGCAACTTCTTTTCACTGCAGCAAAAGAAAATGCATACTACAAACATCAAGGCCCTTTTAAGATTAAGAAACAATCCAAACAACACTCAAACCAACTGTAAAACAAAGAATTTCAATGGTCAAAAGTGACTTTCAGATAATGGCAACTACATTTAAGCAGCATTTTAGATGTTAACTGGTTAAAGCTACTTAAACCTTACTTTACTTTTGCTTGTATGAGTGAAAACAAATCCCAACGCATAGTTATGCTGGAAGACTATAGTCTTACTAGTACATTTTGGTTGCATACTGCATAGCATATGAAGACCCTCTTTCCCGTCAGTGAACAGGGTGGCTTTTTCTATCAGTGGAGTTTTGCTGTGCAGCTTTGTTGATTTAAATGGCTCACAACAAGTCAGAAATCTGATGAAGCAGCTTTCCTTCAATACAGAATAATACTTTCTCTATATGTGCATTTATTTTCTCTGTATGCAACAGGTTATATAGATCTACATCCCCAGTACTATTATCCATTTGTTTAGGCAAGAAAAGGAACTGCATTTGTTCCTTCTGAAATATAGCTGTTACACTCTTCGGTCATTCTGACACTGATAAATTATTTATTTGTGGGCTCTTTATATGCCCAATATTTGGGACAGTTAGGAATCTTATTATCTTCCTTCTGCAAAACCAATTGTAGAAAGTTACATATTTGACTTAATTCTAGTAGCTACCCTCCATCTGAACAGCTTAGAGAACAGTCAGCAAGCTCACTCTGGATTCTGTCTACACTGACAGATGCCATTATGCATTCAAACCAGAAAACCTGCAGCACAGCTCCAAGAGCAGTAGCAGTAGTTAAAGCAAGTTTACTACTCACAGCTTCAAATTAGCAAGTCTGTATAGCTGCCACAGGTTTGGCAATTAGCAACTAAGATATCTGTTCTGAGAGTCTGTGGAAGCACCTTTACTGAGCTGTGCAAGGACTGCAGACAGCCTATAGCTCTGGTTCTCTGCAGTATCTTCATGGCACCACAGGACAACTCATAAGGGCTGCTGTTTGCACATCAATTAGCTCTATTTTGGTTTACAAAGCACAGGTATTTTGTTCCTTTGCAAGTGATATTAACATTGAGATATATTCAAGGTACAGGGGTTTGTGGACACAAACAACCCTGAAATTTTAAAGACAATTTTGACTTCATGAGAAATATTTTAGTTATTATTATTTGTGTACTGAGTTTCTGTGAATCACCATCTCCCTATCCCTTCAATGCAAAGTCAAAGTTTGTACAGAAAACATCCTCCCTTGCTGTTAGGACAAGCATGAAATTTTGCTTTTTGAAGTCTTTAAGTCTTAAACTAGCTCTGTGTAACATTCTCGGGCACTTCTGCTTGCTTTTCACCTCTAGAATATTGGAAAACAGAAGCATTATTAAAAGAAAACTAATTTAACTTGTATGCTTATTAAAAATTGAACTTTTTAAAAATGTTGATTCAGTTTTCAGAAGACAGAGAAATATCAGCCCAACCAGTTACATGAGTAGTGTTTGACTTTTATAGCTTCACATTCTAATGGTGGTTCCTTTGTTACTTAAAATCACCAAGTCAGAGGGCATTCAAACACTCCCTATTTCAAAGATTTAGGGAGCTTTGAGAAAACAATTGTAGCAGGTCTTCACTTCTAGCACTCACTGTTTGTCAACTGTGCAGGTCCAGACAGACTTTGTATGAAGTATTGAGAAATGGTGAATATTTGTAGAGAGTTTACACTGCCTTAAACTACTGTGATAGTCTCATTCATCAAGCCAGAAGTTCCACTTTCCTCATGTTTTGAAAGGTCTACTCCATTTTGATATAACAGATTTTTTTTTTTTGCCAAGTCTTAGTTCACCTAGCTTTTAAAAAAACCATCAGGACTGACAAGTTCAAAGAAACAGACATTTTCAACAAGCATTTCAAAGTCTAGAAGTCAAGTCCATTATAGTTCACTTATAATCCAGACTTGCATCCCTTGAAGAGTGTAAAAAAACCAGGCTACAAGGTAAAAAGTTGAAGTACAACAGGAGAGCTATTCCAGTAAGTCTCTGAACAGGATCTGGGACCATCTTCTTCCTCTCCCTCTGCCCACCCCAAGTATTCATGTGTAAATTTTACCTTTTTCCATGTTTACATATATTTTGGATAAATACCTAAAACGTTGTTGCTCTGTCTTGGCTCAGTGGATCTTCACTGCAGATATTCAAGTATTAAGAAAACGCAGCTGAACAAGGATATGTGTCCACATAGTACAGTTTACAGAGAAGCACAATATTGACTAGTCTGCAGTACATTCTACCCCAAATCCCTGAAGAAATCTTTTTGACTTTGGGATCTGTAGCCTGCTTCCAGAGCTGGCGAAGATCATCTACATGTCCATGAGACGTCATCATCTTGTTATAAATGCAGGGATGATATGGAGCCTTTCCTTCCCCAGAAAAAAATACATGATATTGTGGTACAATTCCCATTTTATTGGCACAGAGACCCATGAAAACATCATCTATATAAAGACTTGTATTCAGAGTCAATGAAGCCTCATAGACTTTAGCTGCTACATCATTTGATACTACATATGCAGCTCCTGCTGTATAGTCAGGGTAAGAGGGCCACTGGTACATTTCATATGGAACATAGTATTTGCTACTCTTGTCTCTTACGGGAGGGGATCCACGATGGACGCGACCAATCCAGAGATCTTGAGCACCCATTTGTGTGAGACTTTGGAGATAAGCAACAAGATTTGGCATATGGATAAATATATCATCATCTGCAGACATAATGAACCTGGCATGAGGACAGTAGGCATTCACCCAGCTAAACTGCAAAAGCAATTTAAGAGTAAGATTGTGAAAAGTATCCAAGAAGTCTTGCTGAATCAAATCATGGTATTTCTGGTCTTCGAGCTCAAGTTCTCTTTGCCGCTGTGTTTTCTGCAGATGGTCTGTTGGTCGTCCTAAAGCAAAAAGAGTTTTAATATTGGCATTAAGCTGAGAATGAACATACTTCTCATTACCCCAGGTTTGTCTAATTGCATCCCTTCGATGACGGTTTTCAGGAGAAGTCTTCACAAACAGTAGGAGAAGGACATCCTGCTGCTGACATTTCTCTCTGTGGTTGATCAAGTACTGGTAGCTTGATACTCTGTTCAGATTATCCCTGCTGATAGACAGGCTGTCATTCACAAAATGGTAGCTATTTATGAGGTATCTGTAGGAATAGGACTTCATATGGCTCACAATGTGATTATCAAACGGTACCCAAAAAATCATGAGACACAGTATGAAGCAAGTGGCACATATCTGCAAAAAATGGCATTTTCTAACTCTTCTGGGACTAACAAACATTCTGATGCAGTTTTTATAGTCCTTATTCTTGTTCAGGATCTGAGTTTTTACAGTGCTTGTGTTTTAGTGTAAGAGCACAGTGTCACCCTTGAAGATAAGTGTCCCTTGTAAGGCATGATGTCTTTCATTCAGTATCCTTGTGAAGACAGCTTTGTTCACAGACTTCACAAGTCATCTTTCTCAAAAAACGTTTTTCTTTGATTGAAAGAACACAGGCAGTTTTGAAAGATGAGACTTGCAGATGAGTGTTTTCCCTTTGGGGCATTTTGAAGCAAACACTACAGTTCTAATCGGACCTTCTTGTGTTTCTTTCCTTCATGAAGATGAACACCTGCCAATTCTGAAGGGGGGAGAGGAGAAAAGTTTAAGTGAGCTGTTATTAACACACTTAATTTTAGGTTTGGTCATGGAAATGAGCTGAATACTCAGTCACTGCCCATCACCACCCACATACACATCCCTCTCACTCCCCAAAATACAAAAAGAACCGACTGGCAGCAAGTCAGAGCCGGTCAATGGCCTGGAGCAAGCTTGTGGAGGCCAGTGAAAGAGGAGACGGACACAGAAACCTCTGTCTTAGACCCCCACTGCCATTAGCCGGCAGATTACAATATTTTAAAGTTCTTCTAAGCTCGGAGAGCGCCGCACCCTACAAACGGCCGAGTTTACAAAATGCCTTTTGGAACGGCACTCTGCTAAAGACCCAGAGCCAGGCGGAGCCCTGCGACTGCTCTGGGGGCAGCGAG
>NW_008236696.1:4571397-4584635 GCF_000691975.1 Corvus brachyrhynchos | reverse complement strand
GGACCGGCTCCCTCGTTAGGTACCCTGCCACACGTACACCTCTCGACACCGCACAGCTCACACTTCAGCGCTGCTGTCTCTGCCGCCAGCTAGGGTTTAAGTGAAGAATCCAAAGCACAAAAGGCCACCCAAGTCCAGCCTTCTTGCCCTTGTAGCCGGAGTTGTCTCTGCTATATAATAAACAAGAACAGCCTGAAGTAGCAACTGCTTGTTCATCCCATAAAAAGCCGAAAATAGCTGTCAAGCAAGAAATGTAGGACTAGCACCATAAGGAATGACATCCCACAAACTAAGCATTTGTTGCACGGAAACAAACCCTGAAGCAAGAGAACACAAGCTATCGCTTTCAAGTCAGAAGTTACGTGCAGCACAAATGTTTTGGAACTGCTTTAGCCATCTGAAGTCTTGCAACTAGATAGCAAGAGAGAACATAACACAGTATACAGTGATAAGAAAACTTGGGGCAATTTTGTGGTGCTCCAGGAAGGGGACCAGCTGCTCAAAATGGAAATAATGCCCTGGTGTTTCTGAGGATTGCAGGTTGTAATGCATAACAGAAAAGCTGTATGGGCAGTTTGGTGAATCAAAGTCAGTCAGCGCTTTTTATAGCATCAGTTTAAACCCTTTTTATTTTGGAAACATGAAGTTAAACAATGCACCTCAGAGTTATAAACTCAGCAACTTTACAATAGGACACTATTGCAAAGCTTACTCTGGTTTCAGATGAAGCACAGGGATGCAGACAAGCTGGAGTGTTATAGAAATCCCAATATTTGGTAGTTTCTTTTGAAGGAGTGTGTCTGAAGATACCAGGTTGTTCACTGCTATCATGATAAACTTAAAAGCAGAGGACTGAAAGTACAGGCAGCACAAGGCAATCTAACCACATGAAGCAAAGTTTACCTTGGTAAACAAGGGATACTCATCCCCAAATACAACTTTTTTAGATTACACTTGGATAAGAAGTTTGGGAAACATTTGGTAAAAGGAGACAAGTCAACACCACAGATACAAAGGACACGGTCACTGAGAGCTAGCAGTGGAACTAACCTACATGACAGTTATTTCCCCCTAGGGAAAAATAACAGCCTCCAGAAAAAAACAAAAACACCAACAACACGCAAACCAAACCCACACACCAAAAAAATCAACCACAAAACACATCATGGAAACAGCTTTAAATATGGAGAAGCTAGCAGGGGACAAGAGACATGCATAGACTCAGTTTTCTGCTCCCTAGCGCCCTTTCCTGAAGTCAGGGATGCTGTAAAGAGAACTTAAGCTTTTCCTTGGAGAAAAACAAGCCAGAAAATTAACTAGCTAAGTGCTGGAACAGTCTGGTGTGTTATTTCCTTGTTCTAGTCCAGCAGAACTAGATGAACCATTAGTAGACAAAAGTTGTTCAGAATCCTCCTCAGAAAAATACCTCTCAGGTAAAACTTTAAAATGTGACTACAGATGAGCAATACTGATGAAAAGTAAGGAGGTCTATACCCACTCACCCATCTCTCTCCAAAAAAAGTATGGAGACGTGCACCAAAGGTACAAATGCACAAGTAGAGTCTCTCTGATTGTCAGAACTTTTTATAGCCCATTTACAAGACTCAGCCTTTGGGCTTAGTCATGTTCTCCTTCCCTTAAAAGGAAAACAGGTTGAGACACCACAGGAGCTATTTGCTGCCATTTAAATTTCGTCATTCCAGGAAAAGAAAATAATCCAACTCACCAGTGTGTTCTCCCTAGCAAGAGGAAACACCATGGAACAGAGACAAAACCATGCTTGACAGTCATTTTTCTGACCATAATTAAGGTGTTTTTTCCTCTTGGTGTGCATTTTCTTACTTGTGGTTGAAAGCTGTTAGATTCACTCTAAGATTGGAGAGAGACTGAGCCTTCCTTTCTGGCAGTTTTAAGATTAGAACTGCATGTGGTATTCCCCTCTGTTGCAAGTACTGCAGGCTTTTGCCATCCTGTAGCAATCCCGCCTTTCCTAAAGGAGTTTGTTATGTAACCTTTCAATATTACCACAAGCATGACTCATTGTAGCAACTGTTCACTATTCTGTGTTTTGCATTTGGAATATAGTCTAGGGTGAAAGAGGAGCTGGCATAGTTGGACTTGCAAACTCAATAGTTTGTAGAGTGACCACTATGGGAAAGCAAATCCTTAGGGAGCTACTTTAACTGTTCACAGAAGTCAGTATTTGAAAAAAGCCAGTATGGAGTTTATTTCAGGATAGAAGTAGAACAGTTTTGGAAAGTCAGCTAAGGAGAGACAGACAAGAGACATCCTAAAGAAACACAGAAACACCCTAGACATGAAACACCAGAGGCACAGCCCCTCACAGAAATAACCACAAAGAGACAACATTCACACAAAAGACATCCTACATGGAGATTTTTTCCAGCACCACCCTGATAAAAACCTAAACCCAAGAGACCAACTAAGACAGAAAGAACATCTCAAAACTCCCAGCTACAACTTTTGTCGTGCGGTACCATACACAGGCTGGGCTTCAATACACCACATCCCTGCACAACATGTATTTTAGGACAAAGATCATAATGTATAGTTATTTTTCCCACCTAGGACAGAAGATATGTTCAGATCACAAGTGGCTTTGCCAGGCAATGCAGGATATACCAGGAAACATTATTTTAAATAGAACCATTTTTTACAATTGACTTGTAGCAACTGGCCCTTTCACATCAGCAACTCTTGGTTAAAGTTCAGAAGACCTACCAGAAAGATTGAAGACCTCAAACATTACCTAGTTCCAAACAGAAGTCATCTGAAGAGCTGCTGCTTTCTATGTCCATGTTTTGTCCTTGGCTGTTGGGGGCAGCCTCAGACTCACTCTGCCCCCAGTCCTGCCCTCTTGTCCTTACCACACCAACCTTCCACAGCTGCAACAGCTCTGGAATTTATATAGTTGCTCAACAATCCAAATTCAGCTCCTCCCAACCTCTTGCCCCCTCAAAGCAACCTGCTGAATCCCTGAAGAAAGTATCAGAAAGTGGCTAATTGAGGTCAAGCTGTGCCTAACCTAAGTGCACAGTATGACTAAAGGGTTTCCTTTTGTAGAACCAGATGTAACATACATTGTTTCTAAAGCTTTCGGTCTTTTCAGTTCTGAGGCTACTGCCGGGCTCTGGTACTACAGAAATTTTGAAGCCTAGGACAGGCTTTTGCTCTAAAGTCAGGATAGTTCTGCCGCATGAGCTACTCCATACCAGCTTGTTTGACACTGGAGTGGATGCCCAGGTTAGAAGGCACACTGTAGAGATGCTCCCTCCTGTTTCAGCTGCACTCCATCCTGCTTGTTCCATCCTGACATCAGATGTCACGGGGTGACAAGAGACGTCCTCTAAGCTGCAACACAACTTCTACAGCACTAAAGGAATGTGCCCAACCACAGAGGTGACAGAGGCAGATATGCTGCAGCTACAGCTGCATGGGCCAAGATTATCACTGCCTAGCTTTGAATTCAGACAGGTGTGTCAAGCCTAGTATAAGGATGGGACAATCCTGAAGAGAGTGAGTTGGATTTTCTTGAAGCTATCAAAATCTATTTAGAAAGGGGCTATGGGGTTCAAAGAACACATCTTGATATGTTTGAGAGTTCTGTTTGTTAAGCAGAATTTAAAACTTTTTTACCACGTTCGAAGTAATTTAAACAGTTATAATTCCTATGAAATTGAAGTCTTCCATCTCTAGTATTGATTTATGTACTGTTTACACCCAAAGCCCAAAGGAAATTTACAAGTTCACACATCAAATAAGCCATTGATACA
This sequence comes from Corvus brachyrhynchos, assembly GCF_000691975.1. Classification (NCBI taxonomy): domain Eukaryota; kingdom Metazoa; phylum Chordata; class Aves; order Passeriformes; family Corvidae; genus Corvus; species Corvus brachyrhynchos. Next base: position 4,580,841 of record NW_008236696.1, on the reverse strand, counting down.
CAAGTTTATCAAGATTTTTCATTATGATTGACTAATTGAAGGTTAAGAAAGTATGTGTCTAAGTTAATGGGAGCAAAGCCTGAACGGAGTTTGCTGGTTACAGCTTTAGCTACAAGATTATGTAACCCAGGTTCCTCTGATGATTTTTCTGTTGCTGACATGTCTTCACAAGTCCTGTTATCTGTCATCTCTTCCCCAGCCTATGTCCTCCTTCTTCACTTCCCAATATTTGAAAAGTTCTTATATATTAAGTAGTTGCTTTGAAACTAATCTCCAGGTTTCTCTTTTATGGGAGCTGAGTCACAAAAAGAAGAACAGAAATACTAAGTAGGTTACATCCTGGCACTTCTAAGACTTCCTGCCATAGTGACACTTTAGGAAAAAAGATGCAGTAAGTTACTTACCTAAGTCTGCCTTCCTACATAGTTTGCTAGCACCAAGAAGAAAAAAAAATCACAAACAGCCTGCAAAGAAAATAATTTCAAGTAATGTCAAAACTTCCAGTGTTACACCTTGTTCTGTCCAAACTGTTGAGAAATGGAAGCTAATTCAGCCAAATATTCTGTAGGAAAATATGGTCACAATGGCAATAGAATTAACAAAAAGAAATAGTTCAGTGCTCCAAAGATCTATGAAAAGTTTAGAATCAGGTCACAGATGTTGCATCAATAAGGAACATAATGCATCAATGGCTGACAGTAGCTTTGTAATTTTTGTTTCAAGAACATATAACCCATCTTCTGCAACCTCCTATGCAGGCTTCACCTGCAAGCTCTTTAGTTTGCCTGCAAATCCTACTCAGGGAATAGATTTCTGGGATGATACACCAGCATTTTTACATGCTCTTTGTGCATATGTTGAGGACTTCTCAGGTTGAACAGACACCTGATTTTCCATGAAGGTGAACATCCAACACTTTGTAAAACACAAACTCCTTAAATGACTCTGAAATTGCTCAGTCAAGAGGAATCCCCTTGTTAAAAACAATGGGCATTGAAGCACAGCACTTCCTCCAGGGAAGTTCTGTATCAGAGTAACTACAACAACACCTAGAAAAATGAGCCATTTGAAGCTGTGCCCACTTGCTGAGTCTCACTGATGGCTAAAACTTGCAAGTGCTGAGCAATGTTGGCAGAGAAATTAAAAGGATGGCAAAGCTTTAGATGGCAATTGAGTAAAGCAGTTCAATTCCTTCAGGGCTGGAAGCAGAAACAGGTTGCAAATGCTTAGCACTGCCAGGAAGCAGCTAATTGTCAATAGAGATTTAGTTTCTACAGAGGTTTTTCACTTACTGTAACTATTGGGTGGGAAGAAAGAGTGATTTCTTCAGTCTCCCCTAAAATGAACTGAAAACTTCCCAGCTGCTACAAGCCGATGTAAATGGAGACATCTGACAGAATGGACAGATTTGCCTTCTTAAATTGCTTTCATCAAGATCAGTTGCCCAAAACAGCCACTGTGGAGATGAGGACCAGGAGAGGAGCAGGACCACATCTTTCAAGTATCAGTCTACATTTAGACTGCAATTCTCAGTTGTTTTAACCTCCCATATCCACTGCAGACTCTTCCCCATACAAGCTGGAAGGAAGGATGGCATTTTCTAGCATGAGTCTCCAAAATATGAGTCATTTAGTTCAAGGGATTTTGCATAAAATGCACAAGCACCAACATGAATTTTTTTGCTTTGCATGCAGCAGATTGGGTGAGAAGAGCCTGCTCTTTGCACTGAGAGTAAGGATAATATTCTGAAGTTTCAGTCTGGCAGTGACATGATTGAGGCCACATGTCCTCTTATTCTGAGCAGAGTTAAGCACTTAATTCTCACATAGACAAGTCAGAGCTCTAAGACACAGCTACAAAGGCTGTAATGGCACCTATTGTACAACCCACCACATCTGTTTTGGCAGCAATGAGCTCTAACGATGCACTGAGCAGCAGCCCAAATTTATGTAAGTTCTCTTTCACAGTGCAAGCATTTAAAGACATATGAGACTGGCACACATTCCTTTCTACTCCCATGTGCCAAGGCAAAAGGAGGTAGGAAAGGGGCAGAGCACATTAACTGCAGCTGTTAATGCTACCTCATTAGTATAGCCTCTGGAAAGTCACCTCCCTCTCCATTTTACAGTAGATATTTCTGTTTGTATTTGGAGTCTTATCTGGAAGCTTCTGTGCAAGTGGTGTAACGAGTTTTCTAGTGATTATAATATCACTTACTCCCAGGACATTACAAACACAGCTTGCCTGCAAAAGTGGGCAAGGACCACAAGAGGCATTACAAAGGACTTGCCACTACTTTCTATGCCACATTAGTGTATTCACCTCTTTACAAAAGTGTATTGCAGGCAATATTGCAAGAAGGACATCCCATTAAACATGGCACACTTTGAGCTGAACACAGAAGAAAACTATTTTCCCCATACTAGAGATAGCAGTTGTGAAATATCAAGCAGTTAAGGGTCCAGTACAAAACTCAACACTGGAAGACAAGAAATTGCAAATTCCCTAGTTAGGCATTAATACTAAATATCCCTGTTTCATAGCATGTTCCAGTTGAAGATCTACAACATCAGGGCCCCATCTAATCAATAATTTTTTCTGCTGCTGTTTTAAGTAAGCCCATTCAAATATTTATTTGCAGCTAGATCTAGAGATGTTATTTCCTGACTATTTTCCCCACAAACCTGAGGTGATTTCTGTTCCAGTCTTCAGGCCGTACCTGAAGATCAAGCTGAACAACTATCTGAAGCAGACTTTTTCCATGTTAGCTGCCAAAGTAAAAGAGTAAGTCAAATTTCAGACTGACACAACTAACTGTAAGACTAGTTCAAGCTGCCTTTCTATGGGGACTTTCAGAAACCTTTCTTTTGCCCAGTAAGACTACTTTTAAAAAATGCAGTGAGTTAGAAAGTGTGTGAAGGGCTTGTTTAAACAGGAGGCTAACACCATTGTACCACGGCCATTTCTAGGTTTTAAGATTTTCATTCCAGAGCAAATATTCTCTCATCTGCTTCCCAGTCTATCCCTCTTCCTAAGACACTACTGTAGCCTGTGATCCCAATTCAGCATCAAACTCCAGATGGATGTCCCATACTGCAGCAAGAGCTTGGATGTTACATGGGTGTGCCGTATGGGCACTGAGGCTGGAAGACAGACAAATGAGAATTTGTAAATTCAGTTTTAGATTAGGATACAGGGTGTTTTTGTGCCAAAGGATTGTGTTTTTCTCTTTCAGATAGACCAGTGATGAGAAAACATGTTGAATTAAAAATGTCAGATATACTGGTTAACTTACAGGGTATGGGAGCTGGTGGGTTTTCTTAGTGTTCTATTAGATTAACTCTCCCTGTTCTACACTGAAGTTAGCACAGACCAGAGGTGAACTCTTGAGTCCACATAGCAGAGTATCATCCCATCAAGACTTCCCAGATCAGTTCAGCTGCATAAATTTTCCTGTCTCTCTTAAGCATGGCTCATTCACCTCAGCCAAGTCTCATGCTGACTTAACCATCCAGACACCATTCAGGCTCTATAGACAACTGAGCATGACCGAAGTCCTGCATCACCCTTTTCTGCATCAAATTCTTTCCTCCAATAGTTTCTTTTCCCAAACACACAAGTAGAGCCCAGGGAGACAAACCTACAGGTTTGCTTGTACCCTGCAAACCACATACAAAAGGGTTGGAGGAAACTGGGTTACAGAACACTAGTGCTGGTTCCCATCCTAAGTCAGAACCAACACCACTTTTGCTAAAGACTCTTCCATCTTGATGACCCAGGTGACACAGTCAGGAACATAGCCTGGTTTTCAGCTCTGTTGTCACGGAGGTGTCCAGGTCTGCAGTTTCAAGGCCGTGCTTTCCCCACCACACAGACACACCCAGCAAGCACCAGGTCCAACGCTACACTGAATCCACCAGGCACAAAGCTGTACCTCGAGCAAAGCACACACTTACACACAAAGGTCTAGTAATTTAAGCTATGGGATGCTGCTCTGTGGAGAAAAACAATACTTCTGTCAACATCTAAGAAAGCACATGCATATGTAATTAATTATAAAAGATGAGCTTTCTGGTTAATGACAATGAGGAAGAGAACCTCTTTAAGATTACCTGTAAAGGCTCATCCCCTCCCATGAATGTAGTGGAGCTGCCATTACCACAACACTTCAAAGGCCTCCTCTTGAGACCACCAAGAGCAAATATAGCCCAAGCCACTCCATCTTTCCATACACCCACAGACCTACATGCACTTAAGAACAGACAGTCATTGCCCACTGTTCCTTGGCCCTGAACAGAGTCCGCCCTTGTTCATTCTCACCCCCTCCCGTTCACTGCTGTACACAGCTGCCACCAGCTCTTAAGCTGAAAGAGAGAAGTGCTGTATTCTGCTCAAGGCTGAGGGAAGAGGGAAGTTATTAATGACCCTGTCTGCTTCTTGCATAATCCCATCTAGTGGGATGTCTTCTTTCATTAATAGGAAATGCATCTATCCGAATCAAGCAAGCAGCCTATCTGATCACCCATTCACTTCTTGTTTAGCATTTGTACTGCAGTTATTTTCTTAAGAGATTAATTACCATTTGGGGTAGCTCAGCAGTAATTTGATAAAATTGTTTCAACACATGCAGATGCTGTGTAAATGTGAAGTTTATATATGCTATATACACACACACACACATTTTCTATAAAAGCATGAAGTACCAGTCATTCAAGATGTACCAGCAGAAGTTAAAGAACTCACATTTTTAACTACTTTAAAATTAAAGTTACACAAACAGCACCTTAAATTCAGCTAAGGAGTCATCCTAACTTGAGGCAAATAATTATCTAGAAATAGCAACACATTAGACTGTCCATTTCTCCTAACTTCCAGCCTTCAATTCTGAAAGCGTTTACAGTCTTCACAGACCTAAGAAGAGCCTGGAATAGTTGTAGCATTGAAACTGAAGAAACATTATGTTAAGAGGCACAGGAGATAGTTTGAGTAACCAAACTGCTAAACAAACAAGCATTATCCAAACCTGTAAGGTTCATGTTCTCCACTCTCTATTCGTATCAAAAGATCCCACTTGTTGGGAAGTGACTGTCAGTTAGGGGAGAGGGTTATAGAAGACAGAAAAGTTTCGCTGTACTAAGTGTACTGGACGAGCTGGCCAGCAGAAAGGACCAGAGAGGATAATGTTTCACCACTGATTTAGCACTGATTCTATGAGATCTGGATTCATATATCCAGCTATCCTTTTCCATTAGTTCAATAGTGAAATGTTTAATTTCAAATATTTTATATGATTTCATAAGTTTCAAGGTTCTAATGTAGTTTACACATTTTAAAGTTTTCAAGACAGTCAAATGTTTCACGTCACAAGCTGATAGTTCTCTGAAAATTTAAAAACAGATTCAGTACTGAAGGCTTCTACATGCATATTGGGGGTCTCCATGGTTGCCTCAAGCCAGCCATAAAGACGTAAGCATCTCAGATTTTAGGATAATGTGGATGGAGAACCACTTCAGCATATACAAAGGAGCTGCAGATTGGCTGGGATAATAGCGATGCAAGGCTTTGTTTAAGCCTGTCTGCGAACGGGGTGGGATGAATTCCATTAATCCTCTCCTACTTCTGTGGGAACTAAGGAGAATTTTGGCTTTTATACAGCCTCTTCTGCAATGCAACAAGGGCAGGGATTGAACAGGAGACACATGCCTGATTTTTGTTGTTATTAAATATGGGGAGTTGGAAGAGCAGAGGCTCATGGCAAAAAAGCAAAGCAAAGCACCTCTCCTCCCCCACCTCATGCACTTATGAGAAACACAAGAGCTGCAGCCACTGAGGAACAGCATCCTGCAATTCCAGCTCACCACGGCTCAAGCGCCCTCCCTGAGAGCTGCTAACAAGCAGCCACAACAAGCCACAAAACAGAGGACTAAGCAAAGAGTTCCTCAGGCCTAGCTTCAAGATGCAAATCAGATAAGAAAAGTCAAACAAAGGAGCTGCAAAACACTTCCAACGTGTTTAATAAGGAGTGGGATTTGTCCAAGACTACAGTCTTTGTAAATTAAATGAAGGAACCTGTGTATTTGCATTTAACCAGAAATACTTGTCTCAGCTTAGGAGAAAGGGATAATAGGTCACACTAGTCAATAACATCAAGAACCAGTAAAATAATATTTTTACATATATAAAAATACATGTCTGTTGCATATATATGTGTGTGTGTATATATACACACACACTTATTTGCAAGATTAATATATGGCCAAGAAAGTAACTAACTACCTACAGCACTACACATACACACAGCACCAGATTAGGAACAGCTGTGAGGATAGTTTAGTGAAACGACGTTAAGTATAAACTATAAATGCAATTCAGTGAGAGACAGAACTACAAAACACCAGTCTGTGGACTGTAGAAGAAAGCTGCAAAGATGGGAGCAGAAGCTTACAAGGCAGGGATGATTTAAGGCATTACTTAAGAAGGGAAAACAAAGACGCCGCTAAAGAAGCCTGACCATTCTAGAAAGTTGAACTTCGAGAACAATGCACTAAAAAGCCTGTATTTGTAATTACCACAGGACTTTACTCAGGTCTTGCTGACAAAGCAGCCAGAACCTCAGAAAACAATTAGTCATAAGTATAGTACCTTTGCCACCCTTATTACCCACTAGAATGCTTCCTACTAAAAATGTAGTGAATAAATATGTTATTGGAAAGTCAGGAAAGTTACAAGGAAGAGTTGTGAAAGACTTTGTGTGGTTTTAACAATAAAACACATGGGTTGCACAGTCTGGTGCACAGTTCAAAGTTAAAGACTAAGCATCCTTTGGTTAACCAAGTCAAGTAGCAGAAACTTCATCCTTCCTCTGCCTGTTTCATATTCCGTACAAAACCACAACTAATCAGGGGCTGAGGGCACAGGGCTGCAGCACTGTATGTAAATTGCTACTGATGAGTAGCAGTTTAAAGAACAAGAAAAACTAAGTTTTCTGCCCTAAGACAAAAGGCCAGTTTTGTCTGACAAGCCTCCTCAGGTCTTAGTGGAAGTGAGACTGGAAGAAACGAATGATGCAGGATACGATAGGAGAAGAAATGTGAGCAGTCTTAGCGGGCCAACAGCATGTTCAATTTGAAGAAACTTTTCTTAGCTCTAACTGCAAAGGACCAATTAAATCTCTTCCTTTAGAGCCATGTCCCAAAGCACCTCCAACAATATGCTCTGTGCTGACAAAAGAAGTTCTTTATTCCCAAGTTCCTACCTCACCTGAAAGGTGGCAGTGTACCTTCAGAGCATGGCAGCATTCCTGGGAGTTCTGGGTGTCAATTTTTTATTCAAGTCTTAAACTACATTCAGAAATCTGGAGTTAGTACCAGACAGTCAACCTCGACCTCATGAAACTGCCTTGCAGAAAGCCAAGACAGGAACACTTACAGCCTGTGGTCTTTGCAGGGTGTACCTGTGTGTCCCTCTTCAGCAGTCCTGCCAACTCAGTGGCTTTTGCTTACAACAACATTCTCTTCTTCCGAGGTCATCTGTTTGCAGGTTGTTTAAGCAGCCTTGGGATCTGTTAGATTTTATGAGTTATTTGGGCATGTGGCAGCCACAGCATCTCCAAGCAGTAATTCTGAGTTGAAGATCAGACTATGCAGCCAACCAAGCAACCAGTAAACTTCATGACTGGTACAGGTTCATTCTAAAAAGTTGCAATTCCAAAATCAAGGCGTGTCATCATCCTACTTCCATGCATTGTGGTGGTTTCCCCATTGACTATAAAATTTAAGTCAAGTGTCATCTGGCAAAAATCCTTCCACAGCATTCTCCCTGTTGCTGCCGGGGGCAAAGGTCCTACCTGGCAAACTTTTGAAAGAAGGGACCCTCTCTAGTATCCATGACTATTATTTCAGTTTTTGAAGACTCAGGAATGCACAGGTCTCAGTTCAGGATCTGGACCACAATCCCCCAAATGTTGCAAAGAATCCAAATAATATGTCTCCTTTATCAGTGAAAAATCCTGCTTTCACTTGGGCCCAACCTGACAGAGGTGGGCCATGCTGCTTTCCACAGGAATTTAAAGATTAGTTATTACTGAGGTCTGTTGCATAATTAGATAGCCTCACTTGAGAGGTGCACATCCTAGGAAGCTAAGGAAGGTATCTGACTAAACTCTGCAAGTGCCCTGTGGAAGGAAGAGCCGGTAGTGCAATGCTAATCCATCATGTTCTGGTTCCCTCCACCTCTTTCTGCCAATTCCAAAGCCCAGCCAGATCCACCGCAGTAACAGCAATGCCACAGGGAGGTTTCCCAACAACAAAACCCCCTCAGCACTTCTGTACTTTCAGTAACCAACATCTTCAAGTTAAAGGATTACCTAGACAGTTGCTCAGGTACAGAGGGATAACCACGGCAGAGGCAATGCTCAGGACATCCTGGATGCTGTAACACTGTAGGTGCAGAGTGACACCAAAGACATAAGCCACTGGCATTTCCAATGATAAGCGATGACTTGCAGGGTTTTCCACATGCTTCTCCCTAATCTGTAGGTGAATTACCATTCCCAGCATCAGTACTCACTACTCCAGTTTGGCCAGATGTCAGAGAGACTGTCCCAACTTACTGCTTTGGGCAGCAGGAGCAACCAGTTTGTTTCTCAATAATTTGGGATCTCAGAGAAAGCAGAAAGTGATACAGTTTTGTTTCATTCAGTGAAAGACAACCAGTAAGCAGATACTATTATATTTCTTAGCAGAAAAACAAACTAACAAACCTCAAAACCTTCACCTGCAAAAAAGCCCACATTTTTACTGTGATACTACATTTCTGTGTATAATAGATGGTGGACTTCTATGAAAATAGTTCTGTGCAAAACAACCAGTAACTTCCATAATGTCAGAGAAACACCCAGCTCTGTGTGACAGTCCAGCCTTCTGGAATACTGCTAGAATATTCCATGACTGTTACCAACAGTGACTTACTGTCTCCTGCCCTATTCAACAAGAAAAGAGAAAAACCCTTAGATTGCAGATATTTTTCCATTTAAAAAAATAATTCGTTCCTTTTCTAGCCCCATCCTTTTCCCTTTCCAACTGCTAGGAGAAATGCAAGAAGCGGGGAGAAGTGAGAACAAGACAGCATCATACAAACCAGATTTCAACAGCTGCACTGGCAGTTTCAACACTGCTGCTAAGAGATCCCCACGCATGAGCCTGGGCAGTCCCGAGATGAGGATGCTGCAGCACGTACCGAGTTCTCCACTGCCTTGCCGAGCCAAGATAGTTACAGGCGTTCTCATCATTGTCTTGCACTCAGTGTAGTTGCTTACACCGGTGTAATGGCAGCCTCCCATCTCGGGATACTCCCAAGATCTTGCGCAGAAGCAGTTAACGAAGCAACTTTTCCCAAAACAGCTCAGGTGTTTTCTGTGCTCCCCGCTGAGCCAGTGCGGTTCTC
>NW_008236696.1:4570890-4571116 GCF_000691975.1 Corvus brachyrhynchos | reverse complement strand
AGTCCCCGCACACCCCCCACCGCCAGCATCCCCCTTGGGAGCTCCGCAGCCTGGCCAAGAGCACAGAAAAAAAAAGATACTCTTTTTTTAGCTTTGCTTAACGCAAACGCCCTTTTTGAAAGCATTCACTCTCCTCCTTTTGCCTAATGCGTTTTCTCCTGCCGATTTTTCCTACGGGGTGCCCAAAAGCTGCTCGGGGCGGCGGCAGCCTCCGTGCCCACGTTCC
>NW_008236696.1:4551116-4570829 GCF_000691975.1 Corvus brachyrhynchos | reverse complement strand
CTCTCGGGGGCGCGTCCCCGTGTTGCAACGCAGGGCTGCGCGGAGAAACTCCCAGCCGGATCTGCGAGTTTCTTCTGTGGGAAAAGTGGAGGAAGAAAAAAATCCCACACTTTTCCTGTAGAAAAAAAGTAGTTTGGAGAAATAGGAAGCCGGGAGGGGCTGCTGGAGCAAGAGGCGGGAGGAAACGGCGCGCCTTTGAATGGGTTTTTTCACCGCAATGCTCGAGTGGCCGGGAGTTTTCCCTCCAAGGCTCAGGGCATGAGAAAGACCCTGAAAGTGCCACAAAAAGCCTGATCATTTTCTGCCCCCCTTTTTTGTTTTTTCTTAAACATAATCGACTGCCAAACAATCAGAGGTTGGGAGGAATCTGCTAAAAGGCTTCGCAGAACAGGCATCAAAACTACACTGAAGTTTGGGTCTCGTTTATCCGAGGGATTTGAAATCCCAAAATGCTTCTTTAGGACGGGAGAGGGGCAGGCGCGTACGGCGTTAATGGATGCGGTCTGCACCGAAACCTTGGAAACAAAGCAGTTGGAAAACTCGTTTGTCCATAGCAGGGAACCGCAATTCCTGAAACGCGGAGAAGTGAGACGCTCTCCTCCCCTGAACAGACCAGCTCTTACAATCCCTGAAGCCAGGCAGAGAAGAGGGGGGGGGAAAGCATTTAGAAAATCCGAATATTTTCGCTAATTTTAATTACCCGGCGACTCGCTTTAGCCATTAGAGGAGCGATCAACCCGGCTGCTCTTAGCTAGGAAAGCGCGAGCGGCGACGGGACGACACCCAGCAGAGATTTGCGCACCTCACCTACCGAACTGGCCGGAGAGCTGCTTTCTCCTCCGCTTGCTTCCTCGGGCAGCAGGGACAGGCCGGGCCACGGCGCTCCCCGGCAGCAGATGGGCTCCGGCGGCCTCGGCTTGGGTGTCCCGCTGTTTGCGAACACCCTGCCTCCCCGCGGCGCTGCCTGCCCTGCTCCCGAGGAGGTGGTGAGGGTGAGACCGCGGTGTGCTACGTGGGAAAACTAGGTCTTGCGCTGACACTCAGAGTGCTAAAAGTGATGTGCCAGATGTTCAAAAGTACTTATATCTTAAAAATTTCTTAGGGGACGCCATAAAAGTTTAGCTAACTGCTCCTCTAAGTCTCCGAGGTGCCAAATAACATCTTATTGCTGTTAGTTAGTTTGTAGGTCACAGTGAAACTTGCTTCTCTCATTTCCTGTTGGGAATCTTCAGAGGAGTAAGAAAGTGTGATTTAGGGTTTCTCCTTCTCTTCTACCTTCCCCATAAACCTTGGTGACTTTCTTACACCAGCCTGACGGAAATGCCTGATTCATTGAAGAACATCAACAGTAAGGCAATCTCTGTGGGCAGTAGGACTAAGACAGAAGTATTTAAAAAATAAACCAAAGTAAGTGCTATAAGTGCGCCTTCCTTGAATACACTTCCGCCAAACTTTTGTAAAGAGAAAAACTGGATTTAAAAATGGCATTCAGATTCGGTTGAAAAGCCACGACAATGCTGTGCCTTGTGTGGTTTCATTGAATCACAGAATCATAGATTTCTCACTGACTATAAATATCAAACACAAACCCATTGTGTATCTCCCATTCTTTCACATGACTGTGATTGATCTGAATCATTCCTGACCTCATCATTGACTTCATAGAAGTTTAACTATTGCATATCATGACAATTAGGGTCTGTTTGTCACTTTACAGCCATAAATCTGACAACATCTTTGTGAGGCAAGGAATTGTTTTCTTTTCACACACAAGAGAGAAAATAGAGATAGGAATACTGTTGTCAAGGTCACCCAGCAAAAGCAGAGCAAGGGTAAAACCTGAGCAGCTGATGATCCTACAGAAGGATGTGTTGTTTTGCAATACAGGTTTTTTTTTGGGAAGCTTCAAAGCCTAAGGAGTTTTTCATTTGATCTCTCCTTTCTCCTGTGGTGTGTCCTAGTATGACTAAATACTTTATAGCAGCCTTCTCAGATTTCTCTTTGTCTGTTTGATTCTGCAGTAAGACAAAATATAGTTCTTTACAATCTTCAGTTCACCTTAGAAGGAAAAGTTTGTAGGTCATTGTGGAAATTTAACATGTTATCTGAGCAGTGTTTAAATAACAATAGAAATAACTGTATAAACAAAGCATCATTCATTTTTCTTACCAAAATGATAATTGGTGATTCCTTCCCTACTTCACAAATGTGGTGGGGTTTTTTTTACATGCATTATTCTTCTTTCTTACTTTTAGGTGTCATTTCTGCATTATTTGTGTCTGGATAATGCAGCTCCCAGAAAATACAGCTTCAGTGAGTCACATTTTCAAAATCAGGAGATAACTTTAAAATTTAAGGTGTGTTTATGTGAAACATCTCTCAGACATAATTATAGGATTTGAAGAACTAGGTCCATAGAAAACAAAGAGATATTTCAATTATTGAACAAAAAATGGCTGTTTCTAATCAGCACTGCAAAGAAACTGAGTTTGCCTTACAGTTGTGTCCACTTTTTTCCTGAAAAGGGACATCTGCTCAAAGGATCAACAATATGTCCCATCTTGACTGATCTGGATTTTCTCCAGTTGAAAAGCAGCATCTCTGTCAGTAAAGTAATCACTCTTCATCCTGCCTCTGACCCGAAATTACAGTAGGAAAGTTTCTATCTGTATCACTTCATGGATTTTATTTTTCAGTAAACAGAATGTAAAATGGACTTCCCTTTCTCTTCCCCTTCCCTTTCCACTTTCTCTTCCTATTTCCTTTTACTTCGTATTAAACCAAATCCTGTTAGGTCCTCTGTTGAGATAAAACTTATTTAGAAATTAAGCTCTGCCTTTCTTTTTTGTCCCCAGTGATGTCGTTAGGGAGGGTTTTTCAGAGCACCACCCTCATTTGTTTATAAATTACATCTTAAACATCCCTTCTCGGCCATATCTTGCCCACTCAGCCCTGACAGAAGTGCAGAGCCGGTTGTGCCCCTAAACCATCAAAGTAGGAGGCAGCACTATCCAGCTGGTTCTTCTGAAAGGCCCCTCACACATGGTTTTCCCCAGGAAACCTGCCCTGGCTGTAACCACGCCATCCTGCAATGCTGCAGCATGCACATGCTCAGGTCACTGAGAGTGTAGAGAGCAAAGTGGTTTGTCAGTGTAAGGACTAACACCGGGGAGCAGATGTGGGACAGAGCAGACGTGTTCGTGGGGGTAGGGGTTTAGGCAGGTGAGTTCCTGCTACCCAAACAGCCTTTCCATCTCGCTCAGCTGGTCAGAGAATGGTGCTGATATCAACCTGCGTTGTGGGTTTGATTCCTGTATGAGCCACTCATTGGCCTCATGTCCAGATGGGAACTTCAGGTCCTATTTCAGAGTAAATAATGAGTTGATAAGATTCAACAGAACATGGAGACATACCCAGATGTCACTGTGTTGCGGAATGATTTGTAATTCCTGCAGATTTGTGTTAAGCTGCTCTGCTCTTATTGCTTCCTACTCTCAGTATGAGCAACATGTTTTAGCTATTCTTGGCAGTGGAAGAGGAAGGTCGGAGGGAAATTCCATAAAATACTTTGTAACACAGAAGCCTACTTACCAATGAAGTATCTGCACAGGGAGGTTGGGGTCGGAGATCTGTCATTTAATGCTTCTGAGCCTTGAGTCTACTAGGAGCCCTGAGGAAGCCACGCAGGGCTCTCAGAGGGGCTGTTCCAGGTGCCTCTGGCCCAACTGCTGCTGTCTTCATCCTGCAGACCCATCCCAACAGGATGGACCGGCATGATCCAACAGCACCTGTTCTGTTGTCCAGTGCAGCCCAGTTTAGTCTGGGCCCAAGATTCACCAGAGGAGATATTCAATCAACGGAAAGACAATCTACATATCTGGAAGCACACTTCTGTTTGATAAGCCAAACCAGCATTTTCTGAGTTTCCTTGAGCTGCTTCTTGTATGAGAAATGTGAAAATCTTTCTCAACCACATGACTCTCTGCTTAGTAAGTATAACAGAGCTGGGCATTTTTGATAAAATTTTAAGGAAGACATCCCTTTCTAATTCATTTGGACAAATGGCTGTAGGCAGCCTGTTCCTGTAGCAAACTGGCCAAATCCATGGAGTCCTAACTACTGCATTCCTCAGTATCTTACATGTATTGACTGCTTTGCTGGGATATGATTCAATTTATGTTCAAATGTTATTGCGAGGAAATTATTTGGCCAGTTGTTCTGTGGTATGATTTTATGGCAGGAAATCTCGATTCATAGACCTATTCTGAAACTGGTTTCACAACCATTCTGAGCTCATTTGGCGCTGCTGCTGCACCTTTTGCTCTGTCTCCCCACACCCACCACATGTAGTCCCTTCGTATCCATTTTACAGGGCTGGCAATTGAGCAGCTGATGCAACCTTTTGTTTTCTTTTTGTGAGGTTGGTTTTGAGTTGGGTCAGCTCCTTTTGCTCACCAGTTTACCTCAGTGTGCGTGCTGGCGTACACTCACTGTCAAATGCAAGGAAGGGGACAAGATGGAGTGACTGGGAGCATGCAAAGATGTTATTTGTTCTTTATGGTTATGGAGTGGATAAACTGATAAAGAAACTCCTTCCAAAAAGCTGATATTGCTAATCCCCGTCAGATAGGAAACTGAATTTCCTGTAAACATGAACATTTTTCTGGTTGATTTGCTTTGGATCAGCATTTTTCTAGTCCACCTTGCAACAAAGACTGGGACACTGCTAGGCAGTGTTAGTGCTTCATTTTGGAAACACGTAAGTTTGACATCTGTTCCAGGGCTTTCTGACCATAGTTCCCCTCTTTTCATGAGATGCCCCCCCAAATCTTGCTTGTGGCTTTGGTGTTCTCAGTGTGTGGTCGATGTGGCCTTAACAGAGATCACTTACAAGCACAGCAATGCATATATTGAAGTGACCAGTGTGCAGTGGCACAGTGAACAACACACAGTGTTATTCATGTTTCATCTTTATTCAGGTTATTACTACTGAATAATAAGCTGAAAATTGCAAGGCATTGGTGATTTTGTACTCAGGTGAGGCATGTCACATAAGCAGCATAATCCCTGCTTTCTGAATTAGATTCTCATGAGACAGTAAGCTCTCCTACAGTTTATATTCAGATAGAATTAACTTCATGAATGACCAGTTCTAGGATTTGGAGTCTGAGGTATCATTTTTGGGACTTTAATGAAAGAGAGTCAAGTTTAAGAATAAGGAGTGCCCTCAGCTATCATGTATGCATGGACCACTTCTGTACACATGCAAAATAGTCCCAAGCATGTACACAGTCCAGGCTCACTGCTTGTCCTCTGAACATGCACACAGAGTTTGTTTTGCACGCTGAGGAAACCTGTGGAGTATCTGGGATCACTTCTGCACAACAGCAGCCAGCTGTCACTTTGCATATTCACATCCTGGAGTGTGCAATCTGTGTGCCTGAAGGTGTTTGTACCCTTAAATTACAGGTTCCAACTGTAGATTTGAATATTATTTTAATCTAAGAATCCTTTAGATTCAGTGTATCTTAATATCTAGGTTGGTGTTACTGACCTAACAAGGACTGGGGACCTTCATAAATCAGTTTTCATATCACTCTGAACATGAGAATAAGTGTATCACTGAATCATCAGGTTGTGTGGGTAGAGCAGGACAGCACTTCTGCCCTGGGTAAAGAATTAGAAGCTATTTTCAGAATGAGAATATTGTGCCAGAGCCCTATTCTAAATCAGCAATAGCAAAGTTGTGCTGACATTAGGTCTGGGAATTGCTAAATTTAGGTGTGGACTGGTGTCAAAAATATTAGTAGCTCAGGGAGTGCTACTAAAAGCTTTGGTGTACAAGTGCTTATTGTAATCATCAGAGCTGTGTATGGCAGGAGAGAACTAAGTTTTCTGATTTTATTAGCTATTGGCCAAAGATGCAGAGCTTCTACAGGGGGCAGAGATAAGTATTAGAATCATAGAATAGTGTGGGTTGGAACAGACCCAAAAATCTTGTAGTGCAACTCCCCTACCATGGCCATGGAACCTTTCACTAGATCAGGCTGCTTAGAGCCCCATCCAGCCTGGCCTTGAACACTTACAGGGATGAGTAATCCACAGCTTCTCTGGGCAACCTGTTCCAGTGCCTCACCATCCTCACAGTAAAGAATTTCTCTGTGATATCTAATCTAAATCTGCCTTCAGCCAGTCTAAAACCATCGCCCCTTGTGCTGTCACTACAGCCTTGGGTAAATGTCTCTCTCTTACAAGCCCCCTTTATATTTTGAAAGGCCATAAAAAGGTCTTCCTGAAGCCTTTTCTTTTCCAGACTAGACAATGATTTTCCCCTTTATAAGACATAAGTAAGATCCATTGCAAAGGTTTCCATACAGTATGTAAATGGAAGACATAACAAATTTCATAATATAATGTAAAATATGACTTCTATTACAATTGAAAGAACGTGATTTTGGTGAGTGTTACAGTAGAACCCCAATAGCACATCTTTCCAGTCTAATTTCCAGGCTCATGAAAACTTCCAGCTGGCAGAGGGGATGAACTTGGAGCCTTCATTTTAAAAGACAAACCGACTTTATCGATAGGCACACAGAGTTGCTTTCTTTCACCAGACTTAATGAAAGTTCAGTCAGCAGGAGAAATTTCAAGAAGCCACAAGCTGTTTCTTGTTTGCCATCATCTCTTTCAACTTTTACAAAATCTTTGTTTTCAGAGAAGTTTCCCTGTTGGGCAGATTGGCTCCCGCACTCACAAGTCTAATTACAGCCTAAAGTGTTGGGAAGATCTTTGAAGTGAAGAGTATGCTGCCATGTAGGGAGATCTGGCTGCTGATAGAAATCTGTGTAGAATAGCAAGGGGAGATATATTCCTACTATAGTTCCAAATATTTCTGGGAACTGGGAAAGTTATTATGAACAGGAGAAAAAAATATTGTTATTGTTACAATACAGTAGTTTACTGAGTGTTCTGGAGGCTTCCTGAAGTCCTTGTGTCCTTGCTCCCAAAGAGTCTGGGAGGTAGAGAAAAGCTGAAAAAAGCACTCTCAATATGTTTTCTTACAAAATTTGCACTTAATCGAATATCAAAGAGCATTAAGCAGTCACTTTTGCTATTATCTCTCATACCTGCTTGCTATTGGATACTAAGCTTATTTTAATGCTCTTCAGAAATTCCAGGAATTCCTCAACTTGTTTTCTGTGCAGTTGTTCTGCTGCCTGTTGGCTCTGGGCAGGTTCCTGGAATGCAGCTGGCCACATGCACATCCTGGATGGTTGGTTTGGTTTAGGCACGTGGGGTGATTAGGATCAGAGGTACCTTCTGTCTTGTCCCATGTCACAGAAATCTGTGTGGTCCCCTTGAAAAGCACTGAAGACTTCTGCAAGCACATAGTCAATGGGCAGCAAGCTCCCTCCTCTTCCTCTGCCTACCCAGGACAGGACTAAAGATCTGCTCCCTCCCACCCCCTGATCCAACTCAGGGTTTACAGAGCCCATGCAAAGAAAGGCAGCCCTGTGTTAGCCTAGCACTGGATGCATCTTCTCTGAAGAAGCACATGTGGACTTGAAGTTTTATATGTTTGTTTCTCCCCTAACTGTAGCTCGTTCATCTCTCCATAAAAATCTGACTTTGCTCTGACACAGCAGATCGACAGTCCTTGGCCTTTATGTATTTGCGTGAAGGACACCTCAAAATCCCAGGTAACACAGGCACAAGCCAAGGAGCAGAGGAAATTAGCCCTGTTATCAGTGCCAAGGTGATGGATGGGGAAGGAGAAGGAGAGGCACTGGTATGATTTTATACCACCTCAGTTCAGGTGGTGCTGCTTTCTCTGTAAAGGGCAGTACAGTGACAGTCTCCAGGCTGGGAAACCATTGAAACAAACCAGGAGCAATCACATCTCTCAGAGTGTAAAATTCTCCAGACAGCTGCCAAAGCCTTCCCTTTGCACATTCACACCAGTTTCAATGGAATCTGCTTTTAAACTCTGTAGTTAAAAACGTGCAGCTCCTGTGTATCAATTAGCTCATGAAGGAGTGCTGAGCACTTCACATTGTTATTTACAACAGCACAAAGAGCATGCCATGTTGCCTAATCAGATGTCAGTGACTTGCACCCACACTGAGCTGATATGAATAATTGCATGGTTTGCAGGACAGCAGCAGACAGGACAGAGCACATGGGAGATCACTCAGTCCCATGGAGTGAGTGATTCGATGAAGCAGTGATTTATCAATTGCACTGTGCAGTAAATCACTGCTGACTTTACTTCCAGCATTTAACAAGCTGCTCATTAACTGGGAATATAATAACTAGGTTTGGAAGATTTGTGACATAATCACGTTTAGAATTCTGTATTTAGTTCTGAAAATTTGTATGGTTTTTTTCATCCAGCAGGAACATTCTTTCCTCGTATGAGTCTAGAAAGGAATTCTGTTTTACATAGTATGACTTGTCTGTCCAGCAGCTCCTCTGTAGACTCTGCAAAGTTCCTGTGCATATGCATATTATTCAATGCACTGTTGCTGATCTTTCTCTGTAGCCTCTACTTGGAAGACACTGATGCTTTATTTGCATTTCTAGTTATTATAAACCTGTCTTCAAATACTGTTCCCTGGTTAATAGCCATATTGGACAAACTAGCATGGACAGTCTTGCCTTTATGGCATCTAACCTGCATTAGAGCTAAACAATGTGACTCTGAGTGTGCTCTTCTTGGTAAAAGCACCTAAGTTCTATTTGTCTGTGCTGGCTCCCACAGTAGTCTGTCAGGCCAGACTTCTTGTGTGGGCAGAGGACACCCAGAGCTCCAGCCTCTGTTACAGCTGTGCCTGGTGCAGTGCTCTTATCTCTTCCAGTAAGCTGCACCCAGCCCCAGCTCTAACTACAAACACTGGAGTGGCAAACAAGGCATTTCCCATGTAGGCAAGGCTTGTGTAAGACCTACAACAGCCACTGAGGCTGATAAACCAACCTCCCTATCCTTCTGGGGAGAAAAGGAGAGGAATGGATGAGCCCAGAAAGCTCTCTGTCCCATTGTATTATCTTGGACACTCACCATTACCAGATGCTTAGAGAAAAAAGTAAGAAACCCAAATGCTGGGTAATATCCTTCCAGTTTTGCACAATCTGCAATTGTGAGAGTTTCCCTCTGAGTTTCCTACTGAGTAAAGTGGTCCTCTGAACACATTCTCCAGCTGGAGTCTATCCAACAGTTCTCTAAAGTTTCTTTCTAAATTTGGAGTATCTGCCAAGAGTGTCTCTCCCTCTTTCTCTAAGTTTATCATTAAATTCTGCAAGCAGTGTTTCGGGGTGTGGCAGACAGGGCTGCCCAAAGTATAGCTTAGTAAATGGATGTGGATGTTGCTGAGAGCTGATTCCCAGTCTCTGCTGGGTGGAGTGTGGTAGCTGCAGATGGCAGGATCCTTGCGTGCCCCTCTGCCCCAGATTACTGCGGCGGAGCAAGTGTGACACACAAAAAAGGGATGTTTGTCCTGAGCCATGGCAGTTCACAACTTACTGATTGATGTAAATGTGCCAAGAAGAGATTAACTAAAGCATAATATGCATTCCAGTTACTCTTGTAAACTCCATTTGAGCTTGTCAGAATTTTCTCTCCCTGTTCCATTGCCTGTCACATAACTAACACCTGGGTTTATTTCCCCCAGGCCCCAAAGAATAACAATTCTTGAGGGTATTTAAAAGCAGGGCCCAAGATCCACCAGAGTTTGGACTGGAGGACCATAGATTATAAATCTGGCACAATGCTGTGTCCTATTACAGGAAGAAGCAGATTTTACAGGATGGAGTTTCCTTAGGGTCACAGCTCAGACTGGAATCAAAGAACAATGGAATAATTTCAGTTGGAAAGGACCTTTATGGTCATCAAGTCCAACTGTTACCCCAGCACTGCCAAGGCCACCACCAAACCATGTCCCCAGGTGCCACATCTACATGACTTTTAAATCCCTCCAGGGATGGTGACTCCACCACTCCCCTGGGCAGCCTGTTCCAGTGCTTGAAATACAGACTCTCAAAAGTGAGGCATCATCACCAAATCTATCCTCTCCCAAGTGCAACATGAACTTTCCTGGTCAGCCGTCTCCAACATAAACTCAGACCTGTCTGTAAAATCAATTAGTATTAACGTTAC
Source organism: Corvus brachyrhynchos (assembly GCF_000691975.1). Taxonomy (NCBI): domain Eukaryota; kingdom Metazoa; phylum Chordata; class Aves; order Passeriformes; family Corvidae; genus Corvus; species Corvus brachyrhynchos. The sequence continues at coordinate 4,560,676 of NW_008236696.1, read as the reverse complement.
TAATAAAACTAGTTCTTCACTGTACCCAAATGGCCTTACAAAATCTTGCAGAACAAAGCTATCAAAGGCAGATCTGCCATGAGAATCAAAACCACTGAAGCTCTTCTCCTCCTGAAGAAGTTGGCCCTTCAGGATAGAATTTGTGTTGCCATTTGCATGAAGTAAACAATAGTTCTGTATTCAGCTTTTGCATCCTAATTGAAAATGGCTCTGTATGGTACAAAATGTCCTTGAAGGGACAGGAAGGGGATGAGTGAGTACCACAGGCATTAGACTTGTAAGTCACAGCACTATCAGAGGTGATCTGGAGTAAGAGATTAGGGTGGTGTAGGAATCTGTACGGAGCAGAGTCACATGTGCCTAAATCCTTCCCACCAAGAGACCCACCAGCACGGATACCCACCAGAGGTTACAGAGAATTTTGGAGAGAGGCTGTGGGCATGGTTTAGGTTTAGGTTTACTTAGAGCCTGAGCTCTAGTAGTTGGCATGAGCTCTCAGTATACCTGGTGTCCATTAAGTTTCCTTTAACCTACTGCTGGGTTTTATATTGTCGGTCTTGTCTGTCTGAAAGTTTCGGGGTTTTACCACTGTAACTTTTGCTGTTATTAAAAAAGTCCTTTACCACCCTGTGTGGGAAAATCCACAGCATTGTCAGCCCTTATCAGATTTCTTGCTCAATGAGGTCAACTGGTATTTGGATATTGTTATGTTGTTTCTACAAAGGAACGGAAAAAGCATACAGCATGTAACCTGAAAGTAGTTGCTGTCTTAGAAGTCAGGTTGGGCGTAGAAAAAAGCTCTTAAATATTTTTTTGCAGAAGTCAGAAACTATTACTTATCTGGAGATATCTTTACCTGCTCTATTTTCAATTTTTAAGAAAAAGGCAGCCAGGAAGAAATTACTGCCAGGACAAAAAAACCCTCGTGGATTTCCCTCATGGGTAGGACATGCAAAATCTAAAGTGCTTAATTTCAGAGGTCTTATTTTTTGAATATCAGCTGCGACTGATATACATATATATATATATATATATATATATATATATATATATATATATATATATATATATATCTCACTGGTATATATATGACTGATATATATTCGTAACTTATGTTCTAATCATTACTAGCTAGAAACAAGTATGAGGGTAAATCTCAGTGTTAGTATATGAATTACCTTAACTTTTATACATATATGCATATATATGTATTTTTACATTTTAAAAAGCAGTGAGCTTCCTTTGTTGGCTGGTACACTTGAGTACCCATACTGGCTTTAGTTCAGCAGATCAAATCCATCCTTAAGCAAGTGTAGTGAAGAATTATGTGAGGCTTCCTCCTCTGTCCTCACTTTAAATCCTTTATACAATATGCTTTGTTGCTGGTCTAGATCTTCCTGGCCTTAGGAAATCACCACATTTTCTTTTGACTGGGTAATATTTCTAAAGAAGAATATTGAAATTTGAGTAATTAAGTTAATTCTGTGGCCTGCATGTAAATAGTCATGATCTCAAGCAAACAAAGAGTGCTCATATTTTCATTAAATGTGATACTGGATAAGAAATTACGTCTGCACGGTGTGGGAGCAGCCTGTTAACTTGCAGTGTCTCAGTTACATCAGATATTTCACAAGCATGCGTGTGTAGTAGTTTCTATGGATCTCAATCTACTACCAACCTACTACAATCTGCTAGAATATGACCCAAGACTAATAACTTTTAGCAGTTACATTGTTTTTATATATAAATTATTCACCTGCTTTTATCTAATTGATTAGCCAGTGCTGAGATATCACAAAGCTAAATATATCTTTATCACCAAACAGAAACAGTGCAGCTGCAAGATTAAGACCAAAATCACAAGGGGGGCCTGGTGTGCAGTTCACAAATCTGGATAGTTGACCAATATGTACACAGCTACGTGGTCTGTTATTTTGGTGCCCAGAAAGGACCAGTCTGCAGCATCCACATTGTCTAAAGCTAGCTCAAATTTGGCTTCAGAGATGCATCTTTTCATTGTAGATGCACAGTGGAGATGAGAAACAACTCCTGCGTGACTTTCAGTCCTCTATTCATATTATTCCTTTCTGTAGGTGATTTAATTAATTTACCTCTCCATTAACAATTATGCTCTGGTTCCTATAATGTAGGTCAACTAATTAAGATATATAAAAATATTTCCCCAAGGTCATTTGTTTTGGGAACAATGAATGTGGGACAATTCCTTTTATGTGAAGAGTTCAGATCATTTCAGAAGAAACAAAATATTATAAATGGTGACTTTGGTGGTGAAATATATTTCTAACAAAGAAATTTTCTGCCCAGAAGAACTTCCATAATAGCTGGAGCAAGTCCATTTGACATTGCAGCAGGCAATTACAATAACTTCAGTAAAGGGCACTGATTTTGAGATGAGGTGGAGTGTACTACCTAAGTCCCTTATGCTTCTCCAAGTTAGCTGGGTTTTGTTTGCAGCCATGAAATGTACTTTAAGAACAATCGCTCCTTCGAGGCATTCCTCTCACTGGAGAAAAAAAGGAAAAAAACTGAGTACATGGCAAGAAACAGAACTGTTTTCTGTATCAACTAAGAAATACTGTATCAACTAACAACGAGTTCTGTTGAAACAAATGTTCTTACGTCCAGAATGATCTTGTACTCCACTTTAGGAGGTAAAGTACAGCAACTGACTCATTACTCAAATTTCATTTGAGCTATTGCACAACCTCAGTTGAGAATACTTTTCAACTGAAAAAGGCCTTTTTAGCACTGTGAGAAACAAAAAGAGAAATTCCTCTTAAATGCAATTATGTAAATGGAATGGCAGTTTCTTCTACACAGCAACTGACATGCTGTCATTTCTCTTCATTCTATAGCACTGAGATAATTTTGAGATTTTATGATTAGACCACTCTTAGAATTTCTTGTAGTGATTTCTAATTCAAAAATTGGATGTGATATTTATTGCTGATTCTCTTTCTGCAGGAACAGTGAGATTTTCATCATTTACTACCTACAAAGAAGATACCACTGCAAAAAAATATAGTTTTGTTAAATTTTATTTACATTCAGAAATAGAAATTTCACAACACTTAGAACTAGACAGAGTGCTGGACCAGGGAGATTTTTACCACTGTGCTCATTTTTGCAAGCCAGTAAATTATTCACTCTGACTTCCCTTAAGTCCAAGTCTATCTAAATGTTGATATTTATTCTGTGTTTATGTTTCCATTACACTGCACACACGTTCTTTCAGTCTCTACTATTGTGTTTGAAGCCTCGGGTATTAAAAGAGACTATTTTCAATTTAAGTATCTCTCTATCTATATTTGATATATTTATAAAAGTGATAGGGGTGGTTTTTATTAATTTATTAAGTTATATATTTTGCTCTTGCATACCCATTTTCTGCTGTTCTGGCTGTTGAAAATACTCCTGTTTCATCTACTAGGCACCATGTGTTTCTGCAAGACAGGTATGGAGAACTCATGCACGAGTGCCATTTCTTCTGGTTCCACACCTGTCGTGCAGTCAGGTTTTCTGCAGCAAAATAGTTTTGGAGCACCAGTTATGATTTATGCTTTTCTTTTCAGAAAAGCTTGCTGGTTTAATTCTCATCAATGGCTTCAAGTCCTCTTCTGGGAAAAGACCCTTTACCAGGACAGGTGCCTGTGATAGCAAATCCTGGCATAGAAACAGGATCTGTGAATGGAAGTGAGCCAATGAGTTTGTTAGAGAAACACAGCTATGGAAAAAAAAATCCTGAATTAGTTTATGTTGCCATCTGAGCAGGATGCACAAATAGGAACTGTATGAGGACAAAGCCATTGAGATTTAGCCAGAGGAGATATTAATAGGTTGTGATAATCTCTAGATAATATTCCTGCTTAGTGTTTCATTATGTATAATAGGGATTTTTAAGGCAGCACATATCACAGCAGAGAAACCATCTGACACTGCTCCTATCAAAATTATTGTGATACAGACTTGCAGAATGACCTGAAACCCCTGGAGAGCTTGGCCAACCATTCAGTTATGTTTCTTTTCCCTTCTATTATTAAGGAAGAAGGAAGGAGGAAGAGTTACTGAGATGAAATGGTCTGGTATGTGTCTGCTTTATGGTTACTGTGGTGAGGACCTTCCTAGAAGTATGCTCTCAGTTACCAGAAGAAGCCAGCTCAGATAAATACCTAATGACAAAGTTTTGTTGCAAAAAAAAAAAAAATTGCTAACTGCTATTTGCACAGTCCCAAGTAATATAAATAGCTACCTTTGATCTAAATACCAGCACAGGCAGGGGCTGATAGAGAAATGCATCTCTGAAGTCAAGGGTGCTAATTAATACCAGAGTTTACCTCACTTCCAAGGTTTCACTGACAACCTTGGCTAAAAATAAGTCTTTTACCAATACTTTGTTTTCCATTGCAGCTCCTACATTCTCACCCTTGCTTAAGAGCTTCCTTCCTCTGTGAAATATTTTTTTTTTCTTCACTGCAGCATGGCATGACTATCTTGCCAGATGTTAGAGACAGCACTATGACAAAGTCAAAATAGTTTTCTTGTTACTTTCTCCTTTCTTATCATCCTTATTTTGCTGGCACTGCAGGGCTTCTCGAAGCTGGGAGTGGTGGAAAGTGGCTCAGTGTGTGAGATCTTGGTAGTGCTGCAGGGCCACAGGATATCACGGCTGCTGAAGTGAAAAAAGCCTGCTCAAATGACACCTCTGTAGAATCCCACTTGTGGGAAATGTGGTCTTAGCGTAGCCAAGGCCACAATGTTTCATTAGAAACCAAGATCAGTCATTCCACAAGATGTGAGCCAGGTCATGCATTTTAATTATGTTCCATACCAAGAAGTTTCCTTTGCTGGAGGAACATCTGACAACATCACATCAGCGAGTCTGTGTGCCATCCCTGCCACAAACACACCCAAACTCTGCCAAGTGATGGTGGCAGCAGAGGCCCTGCCATACACAGTGCTTTGCCAGGTCGGTAGTGGCTGAGCTCCCTCTGCTAGGACATATTTAACTCCCTCCACAGAGGGAAATTGGCCTTGACCTCCAGAGCAGAGTTTCACATCACTGTTTCCATGTCAGGAAAGCTACTGAGTCAGGTATTACTGGGACCAGAATATTCTACCTTTGGCTAACTCTTCTGGTTTGGTGAATCTCCTTGTTTTGTTGGGGAAGGAGCAAGTATATTCGAGTGGAGTGAAGTTTTACTAGCAAGGATGCCCACAGGTAGGACCTTAGGGATTTCTCAGATTCTGACCTTTAGGTCAGATGCCTAATCCGTTACCATCCCTGCTGAAATGGCCTGTTGGCTTGGGAATGATCCTGGTGAGGATATATCCTTGTGAGAACTGCCCATAAACTTCAGCCAACTCAGAGTTTTGTTGTGTTTGGACTGCTGCCATGCAAACTTCAAATTATTGTAAAATGTCTCTGAAATGAATGAACAATACAGTGTGGAAGTTCTCTGCCCCTTTACCTCACACATCCCAGTTACACTAGAAATGACTTCTAACCTAGTCATGCATGTCAAAAGGGAAAAGAGGGTGGGAAGAGCTGCCTGTGACAATAATTCTGTCAATTGCTGCCTCATATTTTCATTAAATGTGATACTGGCAGCATATGTGTGCTGAGTTCCCCTCACTGCCCATGACAGTCATGGAGCAGCTCCAGTCCTGACACAATCAGCAGTGGGACATTTAGGGGTGTCCCAAAATGGGGACACCTCAGGGGGAGCAGAGAGAGTCACCAGGAGCCCACAGACTGTGCAAGAGTGGCTAACGGGACCTGAGTGTGGCCCGGGGCACTGGTACAGCCCTCATCCATTGCCCTACCTTGTGCTAGACACTGCAGTTTAAGGCATAATGTCAAGATACCTATGAAATCCCAGCTATTTTATAACAAAATTTGAAACATCAGTTGAAGGTAAGGTCCAGTTTTCTCAGTATTTATAATGTTTCTCAAGCAGTGGTCCATAAAGGAGTAGTAGACTATGAGACCCGAATAAGTGGTCCCCAGCTAGCCTACAAAACCACATTTCATTGAAAAAAGACTGGGGAAATCCAAAGGAAACCAGTGAATCTATTACGGAAGTCTAATAATGTTTTAGTCAATGCTTTTGCATTTCAAGCTGCAAGTTGAAATGTGACTATTTTATTTTCAAATGCTTGGCCAAACCATTCAAACGAGGCCTCATCAGAAGTGTGATTGTTTTTTCAATCTCAAAAATGATATCCTAAAAAATTGTGGAGAATGAGAAAATCCCCTTAGAGTGGATGCAACAGTACAGATGTAACTCATGATCTAAAGGGCTAACAGGGTCTGGCTGATGACGTGACTGTTGTGTGACACACAAAACCAGGTAACCAGACACAGGCAGTGTGTGCAGGGAGATCCTGGATGAGTGCACGTGCTGGTATTGATGCCAAGAGCTGCCTGCACTTTACTGGCCTCAGGTTGTGTGCTGCTCATGGCTGGCCCTACTCCAGTTCCTCCAGACATTATTCCCTAGTGTCCTTCTGGGGATGTGTTTTTGCTTGAGGTAGCCATGCTTAAAGACTCTTGAGAAGCACAGACCAGGAAAAGAACACCAGATACTTGTCCTTTTCTACTGCTCAAACCTCTGGAGGAGCTACACTGAAAACTTTGTTCATAACAGTATTAAAGACAACACTTTCCTGATGATATGGGACAGTTGATGCATAAAAAGAAAAATATGAGAGATCTAATGCAATTTTATTTTAAAATCTAATTAGTTATTTGTCCAAAGGTGAATTAGTTACATTCATGTTTCTGTGAAATAAGTCAGGCATCTTCAAGATATATGTCTTCAAGTTACCTAGGAGCATTAAACTAATATTAGAAATGAAAAGTCCAAGGTGTAGTAAAAATATTTTCTCTACTTTCATGTTTTCAGACTTCTGACATCATCCTGTTGCCTGCTTTTGCACTGTATTAAAGGACGGAAGTCTAGTCACTGATTTTGTTTATTTTATAAAAGAAATGAAGCAGAAACATTAGCATAGCTCTGAAGTATAGTTTCATTTTACTGGGTATTTTTAGTTATCCTTAGAAGAGAAACCTTTTTTTTCCCCTTTTTGGGAATTTTTTTTTTCCAACTTGCAGGTCTAAAAATGACAGAAGAAACCATGACAAAGTTTAAAATGAGCTGAAAAAATTACAGTCCAAGATGTGTTTAGGTCTTTTAATCTTATCAGCAAGGCACAATATTGAAGAACTGAGAGATGACCTTCAGAGGGTTTTTGTGTGTAGTCAAAGGCATAAACAGGAATATGCAAGGAATCCCTTTTTTTTTTTCATGTGTGCTTGATTAACACTGTAACTCTCTACCTTTCTTGTCTCTTAGCCACATAATCAATGAGCTGATAGAAACAGAACGGGTTTATGTAGAAGAACTTCAGAGTATAATAGAGGTAAGAAATTCTTCTGGAATTACTTTTTGGTGCTTAACCTCTAAGTCATCACTGCAGGTGCACATCCTTCCTGGGCTGAGCACTCCCACCTCCTGTTTGTAACACACGGGCTGTGTTGGCAGGATAGCTCAGCCTTGCCGATGGAGAATGGGAAGGATGTTTTGAACATCTTTCCTCAGGGCTTAAAGGAAAAGGCACCTTCTCTGGCCTGAGCCCACAGAATGACCATTTGCATGGTTCTGAAAGTTATGGACAGAGAAAGAGTTAACAGTGTGTCTTTTCAAAATATTACCAATAGGTCTCAGGAGCAGCACCCTTGATGCCCATAGGGCTAGACACTAAATTCTGTGAATGTATGTTTGGAAAATGATTGAGGAAAAGGAAGACTCCTCTCCTGCTCTTCTTTATTGTCCCATGTAGTGCTTGAACACAGAAAAGTGCAGTTCATGCTGCAAATATAATTCTTGAGCTTTTGAAACTGATGGGATACCAGCATACTCTGTGTGGGGGGATTCTGAGGTCCCTAATCTGTGGGAGGACAGAAGCTGAGTAGGGATCAATCATGCCTAAATTTGGGTGGGACTTGAAGGACTTGTGGTTGCTTCTTTATTGCATTTGATCTGTGGGAGCCGGCAGCTCTGGCAATCAATACATTACTCTTGATTTTAAAATCAGAATGTTCTTCTCTCAAAGTTTTTATTGAGGAAACACAATCCAGTTTCTACAAGAAACAAAAAAATAGTCAATCCAAATACCACAGTTCAACAAATACATCCAAACTAACTCTAGTGCAATGAAGCAGTGTAGCAGAAAGATATGTCAGTCAGTCCTAGCAGTCTCCATCCCTACATGACCAAAATGGCTTTTGAATCCTAGACACATCATTTCATCTATTTTTTATTAACCCTGTAATCTGTCCATTTGTAGTTAAAATGTGTTTGCACAGTTATGGGGTAAAATCTCTGGGGGAAATCAGAAGCATCAGAATTTCATGGGAACAACAAAGCAGCAGGCACAGGAGAAGCCTCTCTTTGTTCTGTGGAGAACAAAAGCACATGGACTTGGGGGCTTTCCAGTGCCATGAACACAGTAGTTCTTCCCTGGTAAGAACAGGCTGGTTTTATTTTCCACTCTTCTCTGCAGGGATATGCTTCAGAAATGGACAATCCCAATTTGGTACATCTGATTCCATCTGCACTTCAGAACAAGAAGGAAATTCTTTTTGGGAACCTCCCAGAAATCTACGATTTCCACAACAGGTATGTGGGAACTGGTGGTTGTCCTGCATCCTCGGGTGCTACCATCATGTCCAGTCCTTTTCTCTTGGGTGCTTTGTCATGCTCACACACACACTGTCAGGAAAAGTCATCCTCACTCTGCCTCTGTGTGTCCTATAAAACACATGCGTAGAGAACACCTCCAAGATCATCTATTTCATCCATTTTTGTGAAGATTGTACCCTTTGTGCATTTACTGGTGATTTCCCCTGTCAGGATCCATCTTGACTGTTCCCTGTGGTCAGTATTTTACCACCTCTCTTGGTACAGTGGTAGATGTCACATGAGTAAATCCTGATATTTTTCGTCTGGCAAAACACCTCTGTGAGGAAGTTTTCTTAGTGTTCAGCTTATTTGTCCTGTATTTCTATTGTTACATCAGAAGACATATATTTGATAGCACTTTTCTTTGTATCCTTCATTTAAGATTACAAACCTTTCCAGAAGCCATGTCCATACTGTGGACAAGGAAATCCAGAGCCCATAACTGCAGAATACCAGTTATGAACAAGATTAACCTTTTCTCAGTCAGCTTTCAAAACACAAGGCTTAGGGCATCTTCTGTAAATTTCCTGCTTTTCCTAGCCCTGCTTAAGCAAAACTGGCTGTAGCCAAAGTGGGAATTAAGGAATTCTTTTGAATAATAATTGCCTGTAAGATGTAACAAACAGTTGAAGAAAATAAATTTTAGAAGTCTCTTTTGCAAGTCTTAATATTATTCCAGAGTAGTTAATACATAGTAGAAAAATTATGTTCCAATTTATATATTATTTTGAAAGATTGTGTCTTCCATTCGGAGAAAGATATTCCTCTCCCTTTGGAAGACCAGTCTTTCTTTCC
>NW_008236696.1:4510143-4551102 GCF_000691975.1 Corvus brachyrhynchos | reverse complement strand
CCTGGCACTGCAGAAGCCTTTGGACAACATCCCATATTTTCCTGGCTTGCTGATTGAACAACTGCATCTGACAGACCGTTCCTGTCTTTTCTAGCTGTTCTGAAAAATCCTCGTTCCCAAATGGAAAGCAGGTATTTGAGCTACATATTGGAAACAAATTTCAACAGCCAGAGGAATCAGATGTAGCAGATGCTTGTGAGCAGAGAAAATGTCATAATAATGGTGATTCAGTGGTTCAGCTGTGAGCCACATCCCATTTTTCTAAAATATATATTTCTCGGTGTGTCAGAATTGTTACCTTCACCACTGAATCTTCATCCTGCAAAAATGAAGACTTTAGGTTGGATTTACACAGAAGCTAGCACACAGTGTGAGTGGGATATTACATTACTCTTTGCTCTTTTTTTCCCCTCTCAGGATTTTCCTCAAGGAAATAGAAAATTGCATTGAAAACCCTGAGCTTCTTGCCCGATGCTTTTTGAAAAGAGTAAGTATATCCTTTTGCAGGTTTGAATGAATATCTATGGTCTTATCCTACAGTACTTACAGATTTACTCCTATCTTTTCACTCTGTTTGCTTCTGTGAATGAGAGAAACTCCTCTAAGCAAATATTTCCGAATTAAGCCATAGTTACCAAGCATGTATTCTGATAGCTGACCCTTTACCTGGTTTACTGACAGGAAGAGCTCTGTTAGCAGTGTTTTACAAATATTTTAAGTCCCATTTAAAAGAAAAAACAGCAAATAACAGTGATCCAAATGTTTAACATGCTTTTCATATCACACACATCTATAGCAGGAGTCTGATGTAACCCAGCCACCAGCCTGCAGTAAATAAGCAGAGAACGGTATTGGGGTTGCAGCAGGTTGCTCTGAGTGCAGACAATACATCCTGTTCCTCCTTTATCTTATCTCTTTCTTCTCTGCACCCTTCAGGCCCCTAGAACTGGCTCAGCAGAGTCTGCTGCTGTCCTTGCATGGACCCCACCAGCTCTGTAAGACTCTGTGAGGTTGATTCCCTTTACTTCTTCACGTAATTCAACAAGTGGGATTCTCCCCTCTGCTGTGGAGTGAGTCTCAGCGCCCAAGTGCTGCAGCTCTCTCTGAGGGCTCCCAGTCATGTCCCTCCTCCACCTCCACCCCCAGTCAGCCTGACCATTAGTTCTTCCCTGCAACACAACCAAAGGTGCTTGTTTATACAGCACTCCTTCAGGGGCCCTACTAATGAGAAAAAATCTGTTTTGGTGGTTAGCTACCGCTTTCAGAGTCTGACAAAACTGTGTGAATAAAGCTCTGTGTTTTGTGCAGGAAAGGGAAGTGGCATGAGAAATGGGAAAATCTGTCCACTGTAGTCAAAGGTACCTCCTGCTTCTACTGTATACTACAGGTAGCATTTGCTGCTTTTCCAGGGCACACATTAAGTACAGACAGATTTGGAGGAAGCAGTCAGAGGTGCTGAGCACTGCTGCATTACTACGATTTAATGGGAATTGTGAGCATGTGATATTTGCAAAGGGTATGCTCCCCGTCTGCAAACAGGTCAGGCTGGAGAGAATCATACAAGTGTAAATGTGATTATATGTCCATTGGTTTATTTTCTGTGTAACAACGAAGCATTTAGAGCTTGAGTAAATGACACTACTAAGGCATATGTTGTTATCCTAAGATTCAGATGTCGGGCAGGAAAATATTGTGGTGAAATCATTATGCAAAAGAGGATAAGCAGTCTTTGAAGAATGCAGACCTTTGAAACCCAAGAAATGTAAAATAGTCCATGTGTTGCATATATCCCTAAAGAATGCAGCTAAATAAAAATTCTTGGTATATAACTGTTCCTGTGATTCTGCAGAAGGTTGAAATTCCATGTTTAAATATTGTAGCTTATGTCTCTCTGTAAAAACAGCTGTTGAGGCCAATTCTCCTCACTAATCTACCGATATGAAAACAGCACTAATGCTGGGGTTCAGGTATGAAGTGAAAGAAAACCCGTCTCTCTCTCACCTTCGCTCATCAGTTTCTGTGGCCTGGTCAAACCACACTAAATTTATCAAATAAGAGATTAAATCATGCATTTGCTTTCTCCCTATTTCAAATTTCACACTAAGAAAGCACAAGCTTCTCTCTTGAGCTGTCTCTGCTCACACAGTAGCACCTTTGATTTGAGAACTTGCCCTTATGTTCTCTTTTTAGCAGAAGCCACATAAAGTCCAGAAATGTGTTGTTTCTGTTGGACTGCCTTTAGGAGGTACAAACAAAAGTCTGGTTGTGTGTTTGTGTTCCCCATGATTTGGCAGGCCCCGTGAGTTACGGCCGTGCTTGCTATGACAGGGGGAAACAGAAGCAGCTGCTGTTCCAAGTGATGCTGAGTTCGGGGAGGAAATTCACATTGTTGCAGGTTCTCCTTCTTTGTATGGGTGTGACCATCCTACCACAACATCAGGGTGGGCCAGGTTCTTTTTATTCATACTTTGAAGAGTTTTACCCTGTCTGATCACACTGACCCTTTTCAGCCCTGATTACAGAGCTGCTTGAAAGTATCCTGAGAGCTGCAGTGAGACACTCCAGTGCCAGAGTCACTCCACCCCCTGCTAGGCATTCCTCTGCCATGTCCCTGCACACTGTCCCACCTCCACCAATGCCACCTGATCAGCTGTCACCGTGAATGTGAACCCTTCATCTCAGGTGATGGGAGAAACAGTCTGTGGAGCCTCTCTAGCTTCTCTCTGGCTTGTCTCCTGGACAGCAGAATCTGGTAAAAGATGAGTCAGAAATGCCTTTCTTTTTCTCCCTCCCACTTTTCCTGACCTCATTTAGGTCACGATCTTCACATGAACTAAATTACTAATCAGTCAGCTCAACTTTACCCACATGGCAGCTATTTTGCCATCACCAAGATACTTGACCTTACTTAAAGCTCTGTGTGGTCAAGGACTACACAGCTTTCAAAGACAGGAGGGATGTGCATTGAATACCTTGCAGAATGGGTTTTCTGGTGCTCTATCAGCAACAGGAGAGATACTCTGGGCTGTGAAGAAGGAAAACTTACTAAACCAAGGCAAGAATGCTCAGCATGAAACCAAAGGTGTGTCAGACTGCTTACCAAAATGTGCCGGGTGATGTGTCTGGTAGGAGTGATTCAGTGTGGCCTACCACTGTTTACTTATTCATGGTCCTAATCTTAAAAAAGGGAGTAGTTTAATGAGAACCAGCAGTTGGAGCATTTGGTCATTCAGGAAGAAAGAAGCATTTAGAAAAAGAATCTACCTGTGAAAGGACAGTAGCAGCTGACCAGAAACCTGTGAGTTGGACTCAAAGGGCTAAATTCTAGTCTGATGCAAAAATTATTTGTAAATTAGCAGTCAAAAAGATAATTGGAACTGTGCATATATGCCACGTGCATTGGAGCTTACAGAGCCCTCGAAGTCTGAATCAGTGTGGAAAGGAAAAGCGTTACAGGAGAGGAGCATGGTGTAAAAGTACCAGCAAAAAGTCAGAACCTTTGCATGTGAAAATAGAGATGTGTGGAGTATTTAAGACTGGGATTTGAATAATTAGACAATCAATTATTTCTTGGCATTTTAGAGTCTGAGCCTAATAACTTCATCAGGAATTTTCTATTCCTAACACTATTGCAAAACTTAAAGCTCTAATTAAAGACTTAAGGATCTGCCTGAGCAGGTGTCACTGATTTAGGCAGCAGTAGATTGCATTGGCATAGTGTGGTTCCACTATGGCAAATTACTGGTAAATTGTTGATTATTGTACTTTTCTTTAAGTTTTAATTGGTCCTTTTCTCTTATTCCTAATAGTGCTCTTGTCTGTTGCTGTCTCTGTTCTTCTTACCCAGTCCAACTAGTTAGGTTTCTGTGGGCCAGCAAGAGATGGTAATCCTTGGTTATGCTTTGTTGCTATTTTTAGTTTGTGGGGTTTACCCCCTGCTAACTTTCCTCCAAGGCAGCATGTACAAACAATTCTTTATTTGTGAAGAAACCTCTGCACCTATTCTGAAGTAGCACCATTAATACTCTATTGAGCTGCAACAGCAGAGGTGTTTGTATTGCATAATCCTTAACACAGTGTGGTATCACAGCTCTTATTTCACAGCTGATTCATCAGGGTGATGTTAGGATGGATCTGTGGAGGAAGAGAGCAGCAACACTGATTTCTTCTGGTAACTGTATGGAAGGAAGTGCTTTTCCTGCAGCAGGAGTGTATAGGAGCTGTGGTGGGCTGAGAGCGTGAAGGCAAGATCCAGGAACTGCTGAGATTTATTTTTGGTGTTTTCTTTGCTGAGGTCACATCCCCCAGGGTAGGTGCAGTTGAAGGTGGGAAGCTCCCGGCTGCTTGGGCACAGCCCGCCCTGCTCGGGAGCTTCATGGCACTGCCCTGTGCGTGCACAGTGAGCAAGCCCAGGACCTGGCAGAGGAACACGCATCTCTGCGTCCACCCACACAGCCCAGGGAGCTCAAAACACCCCTCTCTGGGCTTTTGTAGAGATTGTCTCTGTTTTCACTCAAGTCAGTGAGATTTTTGCCATGGACCTCAGTGAGAGCACTTGGAGTGTAGTCAAAGCTAAGTAGAGGTAAAGTGAATCCACTCACTTGTAATTTGGATAGGACAGGGTTTAAGTGCATTCCTCTGCCTGGCCTGGGACATCAACAAGACAAACTTCCTCCTTTTTAATTCATCCTTGTGCTATTTATAGAGAGCCAGCACTATTTTCAAAGTGTGTTGAACAGGTAAACCGTAGCCACTTCATTAACAATTACAGTCTGTGCCAGTATTGTTAAAAAAATTTACATTTCTAAAGTTTCTTTTTTTTTTTAAACCATCAATTCACCTCCCTGAAAAAGACACTAGTTTTGAAATTAGATTATGTCTTTCAGTGTGAAAAGTGAGGGGGGGGGGAAAAAAAATCTCACTTTCACGTGTATTTAATGTAATCAGAAGTAAAAAGCAATTTGGTGGTTTCAGTATGCTTTTACATACAGAGTTATTCCCATGTAATAATTACTTCATGTCTTAGGATGGAAAGTAAGGAAAAGTGTGATTCAAGAAGGATGCTCTCTGGATTCTTTTCCCTTTCCTTATCTAAACTCTTTTTGTCTTGCAGAAGGAGGACCTCCAAATATATGAAAAGTACTGTCAGAACAAACCAAGGTCTGAAGCTCTCTGGAGACAGTGTGGAGACAGCATCTTTTTTCAGGTGAAATTTCACTGCAGACTAGCAGTGCAAGACCCTCAAAGCTTGTTTTCCTTCTGTATCTCCTTTATTCTTTAGAAACCCTAGAGTAGTACCCAGGCTTTTCTGCATGCTTCTTATACTGATGGCAGGTGCCCAGTGAGTGTCAAGGTGTTCTCTACAGGAGCCTGGGTAGGTAGAGCAGTAAGTAGATTTCCTGGACCAGAGCCTGGCTCTGGAGGCTATACCCACACCAAACAAGTGCTGGATTCTTTGCAAACCCCAGCTGATTGTAATCTCATCAGCAGGGAATGCCAGATTTCGACACCAAGTTGAACCTAAACATTAGCTCTTGTTTAGATACATTTTCACTGTGGCATAAGTAACCTGGAAATTCCTATGCAGATGGAACAAATGTCTCTCTCAATTAATTCACAGACATATAATCTTCAGACTGTCAAATGATAATGACCTTGGTGTCTTGCCTGTGTTTCAGGAAACAATTGTATTTTTCTTCCGTGTTGTCTCCTACAGGAATGTCAGCGTAAATTGGATCATAAACTCTCACTTGATGCTTATCTCTTAAAGCCAGTTCAGAGAATCACCAAGTACCAGCTGCTGCTAAAGGTAAGCTCTCCATGACAGTGCAAAAAATTCCAATGTACAGCTTGTTTTACTTCCAGAGTTGCGTATCAGCCAGGACTACCTGGAAATAAATCCTTGCTCAGTTCTTCAGCAAATACTCTGCATTTTTTTAGTTGTAAAATGGTAGGGAACAGTCTTGTACAGGGACTTGTCTTTTAGATTGGGAATTGCTATTAGTTAGCAGTACTTATATACTAAGTAATGGCATACTATTATATGCATAGCTCTCTATATAAAGTAAGGTATTTTACATTGTAATTATTTTATTATCTTACTTATTGTTTTATTTATCTTTAAACAGAAATTGAGCTTGGCTTTATTGGATCAGTATATAGTGTTACAATTTGAAAACAGGAACTGATGCCTTAAATCCTGTCTCTAACATCTGTCCCTGTTTAAAAAACTTTCAGCTCTCTGAACTGATATTTTCCCATGGTTGTGACTCAAACCTTTCAGAGGGAGCCACTCCCTTTTGCTGCTTCTTTTTCTGTAACTTTTCCACAGGGTGAATATGTGAACTTCCCTCTCGATTTGGCTGGAACCATGAGTGGTCCACGCTTGAAATTCTGGTCTGAACTGGGCCATAGGAAATATATACACTCAAAACAGTGACTTTTTTTTTTTTTTTTTTTTCTTTTTAAGGTGGTGGCTTAAATTTCTGTCTCCATTTCCTTGGTTCTCAAAAACAATACTCACTGACTTTTCCTGTGGGAAGGTCATGAAGGTGAATTACATGCTGTTCTCAAGCCTCTGGGTTGTGTACTGTCATGAAATTTGCAATGAAGATTTTAGGCTGCCATTTAACTTGCTAATAACTACCATGGTACTGCTCAAATTGTGCCAGTATGAGCCATCGGAGGACCTGGTTGGCCATTCTTGTACAGTATTTCTGTGAACTGCTTGTTGACTTCATATAAAACTATAGAATCCAAATATTGAACAGGGATATTGACAAGGATGCAGCTTCACTGATTGCAGTAGATTTACATCAGCATCGTCCAGAAATAAATCTGAACTCTATTTCTTGAAACTGTTCTGTGAGAGGGGAAAAAATGTCAGTGTCTCCAGGAAAGCAAGAGTAAACCAGATTTTACTTTTAATTTGAAATATGACTGTAAATAAACCCAAGATTAGATCAAGGAGTAAAATTCTCAAGCAGAACAGGTCTCAACCATTGGGGTTTGAAGCTGGTCAGACCAGTTTCATACTTAGCAATAACACATTGGCACTGGCATTTAGTTTGTTGGGGTTTATGAGACCTGTGAAGATGGTGCACTCCTTCCCTGGCTGCAGGGGCATTTAAAAGTGTAGAAAAATGGAAACCAGTGAAAAATTGGTAACAAACAAGTGCTTAAGAAGCTGTGTGCCTTGAATGGTGGGCAGACTGGATTTGAATTTTGGGTCACAATTACTGCAACCCTCTGGTTTCAGTAGTTTAGCTAATATGCTCATGCTGATAAAAGCAGCGTGCCCACTGTACAGAGATACATCCTCATCCTAGAAAATGTGCAGCAGGTACTATAAGAGTGCATCCTGCTTTTACCTTCTAGTCCTTGGTTACCCAAGCACTTGAGGAGAGACTGCTGCTGCTTGGGGTTTGCAGGAACTACCTTTTTGCAGCCCTATTTTACAGGAACACAAGTGCCTCAGTTTTTGGACTAAAATATTTCCAAACTCAAAATGTGGACTGTCAAACCTGCCAAATTTAGACTAGAAATTAATTCATGTTTTTAACAGTGGTAGTAAGTACCTTGTGGAACTAATTGCAAAGGAAAATGGGGAATTCTCTAACATCTGAAATGATTATATTGAGTTTCTTTTCTAGCAGATGTAAAGAAAAAAGCTGCTGGGTGTAATTCTATGACATGCAAGGAGTTCATTGTAAATGTGTCAGAATGGTCCTGTCTCATCTTAAATGAACCCTTAAAACTTGAAAATGTTCAAAAGATCAAAATGCGTGTCCTCAATGACCACCCTGGTGAATGTCGTGTTTGGTTTTGTTTGGGGTTTTTTGTTCCTCTTTTGTTTTTGTGTAGTTCTGCTACTTTGTCTATGCAGCCCAAATTCCAGGGAGGATCATTTTACGGTGTCTTCTGGTATAAGAAGTTCTCAAGTAGCTCCCATATCTTTTTTTAATCAGGAAATGCTGAAGTGCAGCAAGAATTCAGAAGGTACTGCTGAATTGGAAGAAGCCCTGGCCACCATGCTTGATATCATCAAATCAGTAAATGATTCCATGCACCAGATAGCAATCACAGGATATGAGGTAATTGCTGGTGCTGCTCCTACTCTTGTCTTGAGCCATCCCATATTCCTGTCATCACTGATCATGCTGTGCCCGTGGCTGGTACTGTGCTTTGCAGGAGCCTGTGCCACATTCCTGAAGGATGCCACTCAGTGGTGTGTTGTGATGACCAAAAATACATCTCAGCACACCTGTCATGTGGAGGTGGGGTGTGAATTCGGGGACATAGTGGGGCAAATGCAGGCCTTTTGAGTAACTGTCCCCAAAACTCATTTGTAGGTGAGAGGTGCAAGTGTGGCAGAACTAACTTAAGAAATTTGCCGAAACTCTGTGACTGCAGTGCAACTCAAGTGTTTTCAAATCTTTTGCACTTAGGGAGGAAAATTTGGCTTCCATTTGAAGTGGGTAATGGAATCCATGCCAGTAACTGGCAAACTTGTTATCTGAACTGTGAAATAGCAACCACGGTACAAATCAAAGGGCACAAATACATATCTCTGCAGAAGCTCCACTGAAGTCATATGACTTTCAAGAACTATGTGAAATGAGCCCTTATGTGCAAAGTGGAAGTGATTGACACGTAAAGGAGAAACAGGCCTGGCAAAATGAGGCCTGAGAATCATGTGGTTGCTGATTTTGAAATAGCTGCAGGGTGAAAATATCAAGAAAGAAACAATATACTGAGAATTCTTCAAAGAATTGTTACATCAGAGTAACAGGCTTTAACCCAGAAAAACTATTTTGTGCGGAATCTGACTTCCTGAGAAGGTGCTGGGGTCTATACAGACAATGTCTGGGTGGGAAGAGTTATCCTGGTTTTCAGGATGGGAGTGACCTCAGGAGTTTTGATTTCTATAGTTCTCTTTTGTGCAAGTGCATCTGGTAGCTGAGGAACCCATGCCTGCTGCCAACATGATTTTATAAATAAATTTCACTGCTTGCTCATTTAACTGCTTGCACACAGCTGGAGATGCTCCTGTGGACTGTGCATTACATTTGGGATGAGAAAGTGAGTTCTTCCTGCAGGAGCTGTTCTGAGTAGAAGGTGAAGCAGTGGCCACCTCACTGCGCTGGCAAACACTGAATAGGTGTGGTGATTGTGGATCAGAGAAACACCACAGGTCATAAATGTAATCTTAGATCTCCCAAACATGACAAATTTAAATAAAGCAGCATATACTTTATCCATCGTGGTCATGGCTAAATCTGAGGGCCTCAGAGATTCATTTTAGAAGAACTCTTTAGAGCCTGTATACTATTATTGCAGAATTGAACCAGTCAACATGGGCACGGGAAGCTCATGGATGCAGCACACCTTTCACCTCTCCAGTTTCCACTGTTTCTTACTCGTTCCCAAAGAGAAAGGTAGCTTTCCTCCTGTGTTTCTCAGTTTAAATGTATGTAGTTACAGCAATTTAGCATAAAATTTGTTTTGAAAAGAGTTCTGTAAAGGGATGGGAAGAAGAGTTTCTCCAAGAAAGGTGAAGTATTATCCTCAGCAGAGGGGATTTATCCAGATTCCTGTCCATATAAATGTTGAGGTCATCCTTTTGTCTATTCCTTGCTTTAGAGTGTGTGTAGTTTTGTACTCAGGAATTCAACAGAACATTCCTGTACCTTTTCAAATTTTACTTTTGAA
This sequence comes from Corvus brachyrhynchos, assembly GCF_000691975.1. Classification (NCBI taxonomy): domain Eukaryota; kingdom Metazoa; phylum Chordata; class Aves; order Passeriformes; family Corvidae; genus Corvus; species Corvus brachyrhynchos. The sequence goes on along the minus strand of NW_008236696.1, from coordinate 4,541,391 downwards.
TTTTCCAGCCTTTCATGAATGCCAGATAGTAGCTCCAAGGACTAGACTTTGGCCTCTGCTTTCTTAGCTGAACTGGAAAGCATGGCACAGTGGGACAAGGCCACTGTTTAGCCCAATGCTGACAGCATTCTGGAGATGGTTTGTTACATGATTATTGAATAGGGTGAAAGTGTGAATCACCCAACAATTTCTTCTCCCTGTTCCACCTGTCCCAGGTGCTCAGTTGTGGTGGCAAGTGAACACCTCCCATAGCTGATGAAACCACACCCCACCTTGTGGAGTCTTTCCCACACAGCCATAATAGAAATACTTGCCTGGAAAACCTTTCAGAGAGGGATATTATGCCAGTAGGAAAGCAGGTTTTGTGATAGCTGATGAATGCTCCTAATTGCAGAGGATATTCTGTTTTTTGGACTTGGGCACATGCAGATTTGAGGAGCTGAACTCTTGTGTAACAAATTGCTAATATGTAAGTCTGGGGTTGGTTTGGTGGTTTTTTTTTTATTTTTAGGCAAAACCACAAAAAAAAAGCAGGATAAAATGTGGAGAGCAGAAGTCTTAGATGTGCTTCCTACTATCATCCTAACATTTGTACACAACCTGGCCTGAGTAGTTTGTCCATGAGTTATGATGAGAGATTCTTATAAATTATCATATGGATCTCTCATCTTCCATAAACATGGGATACTGTGTATTGTTCTAACAGAGAATGATTATATTTGAGAGAGTGATCAAATCCTCCACTTTAAATAAACTTCCTTTAGGATAAAAGATTGCTGTCCACTAGCAGAAATTACCAGAAACAGTGTCCTCCTGTTTGCTGCCTACACTGAAGAGAGTCCAGTGTTTGTGGGCTGATATTCAAAGTCTCCTGTGGGATTGCTGCAGACTGCCGTCCCTGTCTCTTTTTCTCTCTGCAGTGGCAGCCTCCCACTTCACTCACTATTATCCCAATCCCAGATTCAAGGTTGGCGAGACAGACCTATCACAAGAGTTGAACTGAGCTTCTGGATCTCAGTATTTAACAGTGCCTGGAGTGACAGGAGCCTCTCTCTCCATTGTCAGAATTATGTAGAAAGTATGGTGTTGTTTTTTTTTTTAATTTAGTTTTGCATATCAATGTGCTTTTCACGTGCTTGCAGTTCATAGCTACATGCACATATAAATACAAACACCCACAGTCCTGTATGCACAAAGATCCAACTCTATATATTAGAGATGACAGACTTATCTAAATTGCTGAGGTTTTCTGAATGTTTTGGAGAGTCTAATAATATCCGGATATAGAGTGGAAAAGTAATAAAGCTCTGGTTTTGCAGTTGAATGTAGGGTAGAGGAGGGGGAGTGAGAGGGAGAACAGGTTGCAATTCTTAGTATAAGAAATTAGACATTCCCACTTGGAGCCAACATCTTCACCTTATAATCAACAGAGCATGCAAATGTTGAAAATAAGTACTTTAATAATGCACTGGGCTTATTCCCTCAACTTATTATACAAAGTGCTCCTAGGAAAATATGCTGTTAAGATAATTACGATTATCATTATTTGTTGAATCCCATTATCATATAGATGTTGCCATGTCCTATATCCACATATTGCTCCACTCTAAACACAGAACAGTTCTGGTGGCATCTGAGCTAAATATTTATATCAGGTGAAGTATTTACCTATCAGTGGTCTTCAGACAAGAGCTTTAACTTAGAAAGGTCTGGTTCCTGCCTAATTTCACTCTCCCTGAGGTACTTTCATAGCTCTGTGGTGCATTCATTCCCTCTTTGCCCAGGGCTGTGCAGCAGTGCGTAGTTTGCCGATGGCGAGCCAAGAAACTATTGACAAAGCTTGTAAAGACTATTTTGAAATGGGAGGGAATTACATACCTGCATACCTCTAGGCACTGATCTGTGACTTCAGGCATCTAAGATCTTTCAAGGTTTTGCCCAGGGATGGAGGAAGCTTGTACCAGAGTGGAAACTGAAACTAGATCTTCCAGAGTCAAAGCCTTTGTTTGGGTACTGGATTTCACTGGGCCTTCCTACTGCCTTGGGAGTCAGGAGCCTTGAAACCTGGGTTGTCAGAAGGAAGCTTCCTCTGGGGTCACCAGAGGGGCCAGCCTGTGTGTCACATCCAAAGAGATCCTGAGACATATCTTAGATGCTAGCTGTGAGTGGGGAGACAAACTGGGAATTATGGACATGGAAATCAGTGAATTGATGGTTGTAGGAGGAAACCACGCAGGTTTAGCAAGGGGACATGTGCACTCTCCAACACAAGGGATGCCTCTGCCTGGAATCTTAAGCATCACCAGAGGAATGAACTGTGCCTGGGACTACCCTAGTTTGAATGTGATGTATGCTCTCTCTTTTTCTTGCCTGCTAGGGGGATGTCAGTGAGCTTGGCAAGCTGTTGATGCAGGGTTCCTTCAATGTATGGACTGACCACAAGAAGGGGCACAACAAGGTGAAGGATTTGGCTAGATTCAAACCAATGCAGAGACACCTCTTCCTCTATACAAAGATGCTCCTTTTCTGCAAGAAACGGGAGGAGAACACTGATGGTCATGAGAAGACAGCTTCATACAGCTTTAAAAATTCATTAAAGGTAATAAATGCAGTAATGGTGGGGGAGGGAAATAAATCTGGTGTCCTCACAAGATGAGGATGTTTCCATGAGCAGATTTGAAGAAGGTGCACATATCTGGAGCTGTCTTGCACCCCTGAATAAATGACAGCTCCCATTTAGTTTTGGGTTGGAGACAGACCAAGCCATATGTCCTGCAGCTCAGAAGTGAACCTTGTTCTTTGCAGCTTGGTACAAAGGGGCACCTTGTGTATTCTTGCCCAGCATCCCATAAAGAGAAGCCAGACTAAATGGGCCTGCATCTCTCATTGTTCTGCCTATGGGTATCCTCCTAGTGCAATTCTATTGCAAGTTTTACTGTTGACACTGTTGAGCAAACATATTCTGTGACAGTCATAGCTACAGATGAATCAGTGCAGTAGAAGTACCCTTTTACTTGCAAGAGCAAAATTTCCAGGTATGAGCCAGGACATTTTAAGGTGGGTACCACAAGTAGGCCACGTTTTCCCTCTAAGCACATTGGTGTGACACTTGTGGCTTTAGCCTGCTCACATGGATCATCAAGTGTAATGTTCCAAACTTATTACAGAGTACCCAGACAGGAACTGTAGCAGAACCTGGTTCAAGGCTTGGACCAATTCATATCAACATTTCAAGTTTCTTTATGTAGAGATAGAAGGAATGGTGGCATAACACTGTCTAAATCTTTGAATTATTGCTGAGGTGAATGAGAACAAGAGGCATGAACAAATACAGGAAGAAGATTAGAAGCTGGTTAGTAGCAGCTGAACTTCAAAATTGTGATTAAGAATTTTTCATTTAAGAAATCTAGAATTATTTTCTTCAGATTTTTTTGTGTTGTCTGGATTTGCAGATTGGTCATTAAATCTCACAAAGCCCTATTCCAACCCTCTTTCTCTTCCACCTTAACAGATCAATGATGGCAAGTGAAAAAACAGTCTTCCTAAAACTGAAAATTTGTCAAGGTGAACAAAGGCCAGGATGGGGTTGAAAACTGATCCACAGATCAAGCAATAATAAAAAAAAAAAGAGGATAAATTCATGATCAGACATTAGCTTGGGTTAATTTAAACATTCTTTTTCCCTTTAGCAATCAAAAAGATGAATGACAAATTAGATATTGAGAAATAACATGCTCTGAATTTTACTTTTAATGACTCCCTAAGGTGTCAGAAGTGAATGCAGCCTTTTAAAACTGCTTCTCAGAGAATCAAGTTTAAAGACTATTGATATTTTCTAGATTCCAGCTCCTTCTTTTCTATTTTGAAATAGATGAGCACTGTGGGCATTACAGAAAATGTAAAAGGGGATAACAAGAAGTTTGAGATCTGGTATAACGGCAGAGAAGAAGTCTATATCATTCAGGTAATGACAATCCTTTTTGTTTCCAAGGGCTCTACTTCCTTTCAATTGAATTGTTCTTAAAGAATGTTCACTGTGCTGTACACTCCAGAAACAATACCCATTGAAAGCTTCATTGTTGTGTAGGCACTGAAACAGCCAATTTATTGTGAATATGGTCATGATTTTGGCTAAAAGAAGAAATAAAGTAATGGGAAATTTCTTGGAATTCTGGACAGAAATGCAAGGACGGGACCTTAGAGTCATGGTAACTTTTCCATCTGGAGGAGCGTCCTCTGCTTTGCTTGAAGATGACCACAGTGTTCCAATCCTTGGCAAAACTGAGAGCCAGTGTAGGTCAGGGCAGCCCAGTGATTGGCAGCGTGTTTTAACTGGATCTGCTTTGCCTTGTCCTCTTTTGTTCTCAGGCATCTTCTGTTGAGCTGAAAAACACCTGGATTTCAGAGATTCGCAAAGTCCTGACAGGACAGCTGGAAGCATGCAGAGGTAGGGCTCACAGAGCAGCAGCTGGGAATGTGTGCTTCCTTCTGGAGCTGTGTGTGGCAACATGGGGCTGGGAGAGGTTACAGTGCTAGCCAGTACCACCAGTGAAGCCAGCAAGGACCAGCTGGGCAGTTGCAGCACTGCTGGGATTTAAAGCCATGTCCTGATCAAAGAAAACTTCTTGCAATTTTATAAATGACATGGATAACTATTCCATTCACAGTTAGTCCAAGGAACATGGTTTTCCTCTGTTTTCTCCCTCAAACCACAATTCTAGAAGTATCCATTTATGTCAGTGTATGAGGAGATGAGGTCCCAGTCTGCACTCTGGGCCTGCTCACAAGACCTGGATCAAAAGGTCTCCTTCGACATCTGTGACTGGACACAGGAACTGCTCCCCTGTCCTAGTGTTTTTGTGGGGGGTTTGAGGGGTTTTGTTTTAAGTCTAGTCACCCACCTTCTATTCTAAATGTAAGCTGTCCCATCTTTCCATCTTAGTGACCTCCTGTAAAACATGGTCAATGGCCTTTCCCTCTCTTACAGAGATGTCACTATGAAGGTGGTTTGTGACTTGTTCAACACCGTGAATGACTGAAGCTTCATAATTAGCTAAGATAATGACACCCTTTTTATATAAGATATTGAATCCCCAACAGACAAAATTCAGTCAGGTTATTTCAGACAGTAAAGGAACATAGTGATGATAGCTATCATAGATGATATTCTATTTATTCTCTTAGGACAAAAAGCCCCACAGCTGTGTCCAATACAGACTTTTCCTGGATCTTGGCATTGCTTCTCACCTTGGTCTGTCTTTCTGCTTCTCTCATACGCTCATCTCTCTTTAAAGCAAGGTCTCCACCCACATCCTTCAAATTCCTAAGCAGACTTTGTCCAAAGTGGAAACCTGTGTCCGTGCTTTAACTTCAGAGCTCACCTCTATTTTCACTGTCTGTTTCACAAAGACAATGTGTTCTTACAGCCTCCTTAGGTAGAAGGAAACAATTATGAACATCAGCCTTAGCAATTGAATCCAACCCATAACAATACACTTATTTACAATGTTTACTACTCTGGTCTTTTGTTACTGATCTTGTCTTTATCCTTTTCCCTTTTTATTCTGAATTTTACTGTGATCAGTTCATCAGGAACTGCTGAGGAAAGACCTCAAGATTCTTGTTAGTGTAGTTTCAGGACCAGATCTAGAGGCTTTCTGATATGGTTTGTAATATTTGCTTCTGAAGTATAAAAGCTGGTGTTCCTCAGGCTACCGCAGAAGAGTTGCTAATGGAGAAAATGTACATATTTAATAGGATAGAGTGCTAGTCCTCCATTTGTGTTTCTAGGCAAAGGAAATGAAGCTTGTATGTCATCCAGATGAGCATTTGTGAAATCTCTATAGCATACAGGACCTATTAGCTAGAGCTACTTTGCATTTTCCAGAGAAAACTACACAGGAATCAACACTGAAAGTTTTTTAAAGCATTTTTATTTTGATGTTCTTTGTTGTTTTGTCCCAAGATCATACAATTCTAGAATATTTCAGGTTTCAAGGGACCTCAGGACATCACAGTCCAAGGTCCTGCTCAGAGCAGAGTCAGTTATTGCTCAAACAAGGTTACTCAAGACTTTATTCAGTCTGGTCTCAAGAACCTCCAAGGATGACTTTCATCCTACTCTGTGAGTAAATTCAAGCTTCCCTTTGCTCTCAATCTAGCAGAACAGCAGTCAGAGGGTATAAATTGTATCTCTCATGATATTGTAACTCTTCCCACACGATCACATGAATCAAACCCCTTATTAAAAAATGGATGTCAGGAAGCACATGCTTTGTCCTGTGGTTTTAAAGTTTCTATTTCTAATGACTCACAAAAGAAGAGTCCTTACTCCAAGACTGGATATTTTTACAACTGTGCATTGCAGTGGGAGAAGGAAGAGGGATATACTTGTTTGACTGGCTGCTTTTAACGACTGTTGTTAGGAGTTGCACAGGGGGTTGGAATGTTGGAAGGAACCAGCTGAGATGAATGAGTGAGGGGCAGAGAAGGTGGCTACAGGTATGTGATAAATAGTTGAACATATGGGTCACTTGTGTCCAAACGCTCGGTGTGTACCCAGCCCTGTCACACACTGCAGTGAGCATGGAATGCTAACGAGGCTTTGGGCAACACCTTGATCCATCAATCCCAAAGAACGTAGCTGTCTCTTACAGGCAAAGGAATTACTGATGCAGCTTAAGGGATTTGTGTAAGGCTGTGGATCAGTTGCCAAACCCGGGAATGGAGCTACTTCCGACTCCCTACTCAGTGTGCACATTTCTACCCCACCAACAAAGGACTTGAGTTTAATCTTTCAGTGCTGCCTCGGTCTCCTTGTCACTTCTCTTCATTGATAGGAGGCTCATCTTCTTTCAGAGTGAAATAGCCCGGGGATGAGTTTGAAAGCAGCTCCTTCCATTGCTTCCTCACTTCTCAGTGTCTGACTCTCCTGGCCCTGAAATCCAGGCTGTGAGCAACTTTCTTATAATTTTTCTTCACTCAGCATTTACTGGACAAAGTGCAAGTCTGTTGCTACCTTGCAGGCCTGCAAAAAGAGTGAACAAGCAGCATATGAATAATATTTTCTGATTACTGTTTGTCCAGGATGCTGAGAAAAACCATTCTGCAGAGATGGGGATATATTCTGCTGTGTGGCTGAGTATGCAAAAGCACAGATGGACATGTGTTGCTAAATCCAGAAAAAGCTGTGAGCCACAAAACCTGTATTCTGGGAAAAAGGCCATTATGTCCATTCTTTAGATCCATATCATGCAGTTAGCTAGGAAGAGGTATAGAGGAAAGAGAAGGTAGGATGGGAAGAAATCTCTTCTGCAGTGAAAATATGAGTAGAAGAGTTGTTTGGTGAGCTAAAATGTTTCATTAAGATCCTCATATGACTTTCTCTTCAAGTACAAGCATTCCGTTTTGATTGCACTGGCAGTCAAAATCTCTCCTCTCCTATTTCTCTCTCCCACCTTCTACATAAACACAGAAGCAACTTACACAATCTGGAACAATTTATTCTTTACTTTGTCTTTAACAGAAGCAAGTCAACTGCACCAAAGAATCACTGAGAGTGTGTATCATGCACCAATGGATTCCTCCAATGCAAGCAGGTAACCACAGCTGCCATGGCATATCAGGGCCATGTTTTGTCTTGCCTTTGTGCTTTTTCAGCACATAAATTCTTAAATTTTCTCCTTAAATTTTTGTGTTTAGCTTCCTGGGTATGAATTTACTTAATTGTCTTCAAATTCTTTAAAGATATGCAAATATAGATAAAGGTTTGCTCAAGAGAAAACTAATATCACAATGCAGAATTCATTTCAAATATTAGCTCAAGTTTAGACAAAATGTATTGGAACATTTCCAGGATGTTAAAAGGAGTTGTCAGCAAATTTTGTAATGACCCAGTTGCTGGGCAAGTGTAATGTAAGTTGGCATGGGATATCACTGTAAAATTTTAGCAACCAAAACAGGAGATCCTGGGTAACAGCCAGCCTTTGAGAGTGGTACAACTCAATGCAAGAGATATTAAACAGATGTAGTGCTATTAATCCTGCACCATATGTTCTCTAGGCTTGGTTAAATTGCTTCGTTTAGGGTTCAAGGGTGGAAATCTTTCAGCAGAACCGCCTTGGGGATAGGAGAAAATTATTCCAGTAATATATGAAGTGCAATCACAAAAATGTTTCAGAAGAATCCAGATATATGCCCTTCTTAAAAGGCTCTTAAAGTGAGATTTTCCAGAGCAGAAATTATAGACAAAATATGTCAACAGAAAAAATTAACTCCAGGAAGAAAGGCCATGTGATCAGCTATTTGTCCTAAGTGGATTACACCAAAGGAAAAATGAAGTGCTGTCCTCAGTCTGGCCAGCTGCCAGAAAAGGATAGGTCAGATGCTCCTGCTCTAGATGCTGGTTATTATAGGAACAGGAAGAATACAGTGAGTCTTCATGAAAGAACAATGCTCTGGGCAGTGATGAATGGCACAAACTTCAGGGTGTCCCATTATCTGTAATATGTGTCCCCAAGAGAAGCAAGGGCAGGGCAACTGCAGCACCAAGCTGGCTTTGCAGTAGTTGATGTGAAATGGTGGATCCAGAATTCCTCAGACTGGGGAGCCCATTCTGCAGCCTGTTTGGGGATGCTAGGTGGAGGCAAGGAGGGGAAGGAAGAGGCTGGACTGCAAAAGCCACCATGTGGCACAGTCTGTGCTTGTGACTGATGTGAACAAGCAGCCCCAGTTGTGAGAGGCCAGTGGAGACAGCATTGCTAAAGAGCAGCCAGCATCATCAGTGCTCTGCCAGCAGATGGAGGCTAATTAATCATTGCCATGTCACCTACCCAACAGACACCTCCTCGTGGGTTGCCCATGTGTGACAGTGACTCTACTGTTTGTTGGGAATTGTCAAACCTCTGCTGTGACACTGGGGAAATCTGTTTGCAGCATGCTTTCCCCTCCCCAGGCTGTATCTGGTCCATGACAAAGACTATCCCTTTTACTGTTTGCATGCCACCACATCACTTGGGACTGCAATTCCATGAGGTTCCATGAGCTCTGATCCTGACTCGGGATTGGAGCTGAGGTGTTGGCAAAAGGGACACTTAGAGCCAGTGTCCTTAATACAGGCAGTTATGGAGTGTCCTTAAGTCCTGTTCAGTCTATTTCAATTCTCTCTCTCCAAATTCTTCCGCAAAGTTCACTGTTTAACCCTAAAATGACAGGCCCTGTGGCATCTATTGCTTCTGTATCTCTCAAGGGATGGCTGCTGCATTTCATTGATAATGAAATGATCCCTTTGTATTGTTTTCTAATCTATTTAAACATATGAAACTCAAATAGTCTATTGTTCTAACTGCTTAACTATCTGTTTTGTTGGAAATGACTGATGCAGTCATACATCTATGTAAAAATATCCTGTGAACAGGGATAAATACAAACTCTTGGAATTTGGCTGCAAATGCTGTTTCAGAAAAGCTCGTGTGTTTTCTTGGTGTCTTTCTCACAGCTGTAAATCTTTAACTCTGTCAGCTGCATGTTTCACAGTTATCCCAGCCTAGCTGGGAAGGAACAGAGGAAAAAGAATAAGGAAATGTGTGTGCACTTTGGATTTGTTCCCATATTTATTTTGAGCCCAATTTTGTACCTGACATTAGGCTGAGAAATCACATTTTGATTTAGTACAGGAGGTAACAGAGACCTTGCTAAGGTTCCACCAGAAACAGGTCAGAAGTTCAAATGCAAAACAATGAGTCCTGGACTGCCTTTTATTTAGAAAAGGTATTTACAGATCTCTAGTATTTAAAATGTTTTTATGTTTTTAATGATATCTTGGACCTTGCCTTACAGCAGAACAAACCCTGTGAATGTTAAGTGTAGCAGTTCCTGTGTTGTCAGCAGCAGTTGAATTGCTGATACATGTCAATAACAAGCGCTTTGACAAGGAGTATTTCAAATGTGTAGATACAATGATTTATGTGGAGCAATCTGCCAAAGATAACAGTCAAACACCCAAATTAAACCACCAGACATTTGCAAAACAGTGAGGATGAGAACCTCATTCAAACCTTGCAGCTTGAATGTCCTACAAACCTGGGGCAGGGCCATCCTTCCCATTACAGACCCAAGGCCAGTACCAGGGCAGATCTGTGGAGGTGGATCCTCCCATTTGTGACTCAGCTGCAGACAGGGATATCCCACTGGGATTCATGTTTCCAAAGAGCAGAAGAAACAGAAGTTGGAGAAGTCAACAGAACTCATATGTTGCTCTATGCATGGTATGACCTCTACGTGACCATCCAGTATCCATTTCTCTCTTGGAGACAAATGTATTTATGCTGCAAAAGATGGAAAATCGGGGTTTTATTTTCTTACCTGGTTTCCCACTCCAGCCTTTCAAATCTGCTGCACTTGTAAAAAGAACAACCAGACAACCATTTTGTTTCTTCAGTTTTTCCTTCTCAATTCTGATGAACTCACTGTGTGGTGTGGAGAGGAGGCAGGATGACTTTTTTCCACCATACATGCCTGCACAGATGCAGGCTTCTATAGCACACAGCATTTTAAAACCAGCACTTTGTTCCTTAGGCTTCCATGTCTGAGGGTAAAAAAAGATGCTTAGTACTCAGTGCTTTATCAGATGTTAACCAGGAATGTTACTATTTTTGTATTTCTTTTGTCCCAAGGTATAGCAGGAAGTCATCAAGTATATATGAAAACAAATCTGAGACATCAAATGTGGAAGCATCTAACAACAAAAACAGGAATTCCAGTCCCAGCGCCAGACAAAAGAGAGGTAGGAGGTCTGAGAGAGCTTTTGCTTCCAAAGGGTAATATTTTTATATTTGCACATATTTCTGGAGTTTGATGAGGATACTTTAAATCTACTTTGTTTTAACCCAACATCAAAAAAACAATGCTGCAAAGCTGAATGACTGTACCGTGAAAAGTCATGAGCCCCAAAAGGCATTACCAGTTTAGGACTTTTAAGTCTGAGTTTTGATGCTTTACAGTGCTCTTTATAAAACTTGTGTTTCTTAAAAATAGAACTTAGTGGACAATAGTATTTGTGTTTTAACCTTCTGTATTCTGGTCAAGTTGATTTCTAGACATATTTAATTTAAATTTTTTTCTACAGACTTTGCTAACTGATTTCTTTGCTGTAAGTCAAGGAGAGTTTTTTGCTCCTCTGTGTATATCAGCTCCCCTCAGGTGTACAGTAAATAAATAAACCCACACTCAGTCACAGAAAGTCCCTCCATTATTTGAGGCCACAAATACAATAGATCTTCTATACAACACAGGTTAAAATAAACACTAAAAAGAAACTGAATCTCATCTGACAGTAGCAGGAACAGAAAATCTTTTGACAGCAGTTTCTCTTTTAGGCAGTATTTCTTAATGTTGAACAAAGAATTTTCTAGTAATATGAAAAAAGAAAATTGTGAGGTCTTAAGAAATTAATGCCCAAATGAGGCATAAAGTAACAGCCTCTTTATAAATAGAGGTAGTAAAAAAGAAAGTGGAATATCTTCTCTTGGAAAAATAGGCTATTCACCAAAAGACTTTTCATTGCATTAACTTTTCATGCTGGGGAAAAAAAGGTACGCATTCTTCATTAAAACATCCAATCTTAAAAATCTTTTCCAGTAAAATTTTATTTTTAAAACATTTAGACTTTTTTTAAAATTTAAAAAAAAGTGGGAAAGCAGCTTTTCCTATGAAATTTATAAACCCGTTTCCAAAAAAAAATTTCCATTGATGTTTCCTAACTGTCCAGCTTACTCGAGAGTGTGGGAAGTGGGATCACATTCTGTGCCGATTGACATTCTTCTGTCTTCTGCTTTCCCATGAGCAGCTCCTCAGGGCTCTGGCTGGGATCCCACTGGCTCAGCCCAGAGCATCCTCATACTCTGGTGGGTGGCTGCTCCTGCAGGGCTGGCCAGTGAGTCCGTTCTTGTCCGGGGATTCGGGTGTCCTGTGCATCCTGAGCTGCAAACCTCGCTGTGCAGAGCCAGCAAAATGCTCTCCAGCTCTCGATGTCCCAGCAAAACTCGAGTTTGTGTCCCTGTGAGGCACCTACGGCTGGGGCTCTGCAGGGGGCTGAACTCAAAAATGTCCCAAGACCCGGCACAGAGCCTGGGGCTCTGCCAAAACTGTCTCTTTTGTGCCACCTACTGCCTGTAAAATGCTTCCAGTATCGGTGTAGTTAATGTGAACACAGATTATTTTAAAATATTGGGGGTTTTCTGCAGTGCAGAAGGGGAGGGTACTATTGACCAGCTATTTCAGTTTCATTATTCTTATTGATAAGTGCCTGTGGCAGAGTTTTCTACATATAAGCCAGTGTTTTGTGTGGACCTGACTCGTGGAGTCACTGCCTTGAAATTAAACGGGAGCAAGTCCTGCAGGAACCTGTGGGGCCCCCCTGTCTGACTGCCTTGCTCAAAGCAGGGTCAGCTGCAGCAAGTTGCTTGCAGCCATGCCTAGTTGGGTTCTGAATAGCTCCAAGGATGGTAACTCCACAATTTGCCATGGGGATGCTGTCCTAGGTTTAACCCCTTTCACAGTAAAAAGGGTTTTTCACATTTTTAAATGGAATTTCCTGTATTTCAATTTGTGCCTGTTGCCTCTCTCATCTCCACTGAGAAGCATCTGGTTCCATCATCTTTATTTTATAAGATCCCCCTGAGCCTTTTCTTCTCCAGGCTGTGCAATCACAGCTCTTTCACTCTCTCCTCATGTCAGCTACCACAATCCCTTAATCATCTTCATGGCCTTTCACTGGATTACTCAACTGTGCCCATGTCTCTCTTGTCCTGAGGAGCCCAGGACAGGACAGCACTGCAGGAGTGTCTCTCTTGTGCTGAGAAGAGGGGAAGCATCACCTCCCTGGCACAGCTCTGCCTAATGCAGCCCAGGATGCTGTTGGCTTTCTTTGCCACAAGTATGCATTGCAGGCTCTTGTTCAACCTGTTGCCCATCAGGACCTGGTTCTTACTATGTTTGGAAATAGCTTCCAGGGTTATTTGGTGTACCTGCAGAATGAAGGAAAAGGTTTGAAATAACTCAGGTGGCAACAGCATGACTTTAGAGACCAGTGTCTAATGCTTTGCTGGTGCTGAGAGGCTGTGGGGACTTGTGAAATGCCAAGGGGCCCCTCAGTGAAGTGATACAATTGCAGAGTTGAAGGACTAAGACAGGAACCCACCCCTCTACACCTGCACTGCTGTACTCCCTGTTGGACTCTCTGATAATTAAATGCTATGAATTTTCTTGCCCTAAGAGAACAGAAAGTAAATATATTTCATATACCAGTTTCTGGATTCTTTATAAGCTACATTATCTGTACAAAGATTGCCTGGCAGTGGGAGCAGCCATGGCAGGGAATGGCCAACACGGACGGTCTGAAAGCCAGGGCAGCCCCACAGCCGAAGTCACTGCTCAGGAGCAGCTCCTTGCCAGATGCACCTGCCTGGCCCAGAGCTGGCTTTGGGCACTGGCTAGAAGGAGCTGAACCACAGTGACATAACTCTTCTGTGTTGTTGAAATCTGTTCATCTCACACCCACCTGTGCATGCAGGCACCTCGGATCCTGGATTATCTTGGCTGCAAATCAGGAAGTGATGGGATGCACTTTCCTTTGGAAGCACAGCTTGTCTGTCTGTTGCTTGTCTGTCAGTGTGGATTCACTGTCTCTTTGTGTTCCCTTTGTACTTTTGGTCTTCATTTGTCCCTCTAAGGATTTTCATGTGACAGTGTATGAAATAAATAGGAGGAAAATCTATTGGCTAAATCCTAAGGCTCAGAATCAGGTACCCAACACATGGTTTTTCTTCTGCTCCTTTGCCATAAACCTTCTGTGTGTTATCTGCCCCCACACCAAGAAAGGAGGAGATGGACAATTTGGCAGGAATGTGTGGATCTGGGGGTTTGATCTAGGTCCACCTGTTTCCTGCAATGTGAGTAACTGAGTGTCTTTCAAGCCCAGAGCCTCAGGACCTTGATCCATCTGTGACTGGTCTCTGCAGAGGTGGCTGTCAGACAGCATGGCTGATTATTCATGCAGGAGCCTGGCATGTGAGCTTTGCTGGCATGGCATCCTTACATCCCAGAAAATCATGAGATCAATTGCATGACTCTCTGCCAGCTTCAGAGGCTTTAGAAAGGCTTCAGCAGGTAAGGTTGAAGGTGTACCAGCCACAGGGCAGATTCTTCAGTGCCAGTGCTGGATAGCAGAAGTGGGGCTGCTCACAACACTTGCATGTCCTGCACTGCAAGGCTTCTTCTCTTATTTCTCCCTACAACTTGCTGTTCCAACCAATGATGTGTTTCCATAATAGAAGGCACTAGCTTGCTGCTAAATTGTATTTTCCTTTGATGAGAGCTACCTCCCTTCACCTGTTATTCTTTGGTTTTGTTTTGTTGTTCTCCATTAAAACTCAGTGAGCCAAACTCAACCCAGGGGCTCTGTTTGGTTCAGCTGGTTTACTCACCCTGACCTCATGCCACTTTTCTAATTGATTAGCTCTTGCTCAGGCTTGAACTGAATCAAAACTTATTTATTTCTTTTTGGTTGCCATCCAGTGCTAACCTTTCCTCTCCCATAAGCTGAACAGCTGACCCTTCCTTCCTTATTTCTCTTCCCTCTCCCTCTCTCTCCTAGTTGATGCTTCCAGCAGCCTTAACCTTGAGCGCACAGCGCTTGCTAGAAAGCGATTCACATTGCAAGGTCTTTCCAACCGCAGAGCTCCACCCAAAGGTAAAATCACCCATGCAGCATCTGGTCTCAGGCCATCTGTCTCCTGCACTCCCACAATGTTCTCTCCATCCCATAGTGCCATCCCTCACTGTTTCCTAAAGTGCTGCCACATCTCACCCAAACGCTCCTTTCTGGTGCACACAAGTGGCTCCTCTGCTCAAAGACACTGTCACCAAAAATTGCTTCCGCAGAATGTTGGCAGGGCAACCTCTGGGTTGGCTGGTTGGGTCTTTTACTGGTACACAGTGCAAATAACATTTGTTTCCAGTTTATCTCAAGGGTCAAAGTGTGAACCGGTTTTAAATGATCAACTGAACTTCTTTCAGCAGCTTACAGGCTTGAAGAAAAAGAGTATCATCTCTGTTGTGCTACGTGAGATTTTAATGTGTGAAATCATTCATTGGTTGGACGTCTTTGTTTTTACAAATATTGCTTGGCTGTGGCCTAGTGGTTACACCAGGGAACCAGAATTCAGGAGATTTGGAGTTTATTTCCACTTAATTGTGTAAAATGCTGTGTTTTGAGTACTTGTGCATAAATGTTTAGTAGACATCCATGAACAGAGAGCATTGCAAGTTCCTGTGATGGCTTTACAAGGAAGAGAATTTAGAGGAAAGAAAGAAATGTGAATAGAAATAAAATGGAATGGCTACTTACAATCACTTTCTGAAAAGATACTGTAATTAATCCTTTTATTGCTTTCATGTGGCTTTTCTCCTGTTCTGATAAATGATATTTCTTCTGTGAGACAAAGGGTTAGTGTGCAGTGATGGAGAGAGTGAGCATCAAAAGAGGAAGAACCAAGATGAAAGCATAAAAGCAGAAATACAGAAGCATTAAATTATAATGTGATAAAGTAGATAAGAAGGCACTAAGAGTCAGTACTGCCATAAGATTCTGGCTGCAAGATTAAGGCTGCATGTAGTAGTGAGATTCAAGACGGACAAACAAGTTCAATGTCTGAATATAAAAATCAGTGGGTTTTAGATCTTGTGACTCAAGGAAATCAATCACAAAACAGAGATTTCAGAAATAATGCTGTAATTTCTGCGAGTTTGGATCTACAATTTTGGTTTGGGCCTGTTTTATTTTTTTATCTGAGTTTTTCTTGTCATGTGAAATGTCTTGCCTTGTATTCAGTGTTCCAGGCAATGAAGCACAGCTCAGAAGAGTTCATACCCTGTCACCAGTAGGCACTCTGAGCTCAAAGCCTTGCTGGGTCTGGTTACTTGAGATTCCTGTGGAAGACCCTTTACACAATGTCCCATTTCACTTTGTGGGGCTGATCTGCTGCTGACCTGCTCCTGGCCTGGAGGGAACCCCTTGGCAGACAGGCTGGGTGGCCAGCAGAGCATGCTCATTCCTGGAGGCAAAGCCCCTCAGCACTGCTGAGGCAGATTGGAAGCTGGAAGAAGGGAGCAGGGAAGTGTCTGCAATCAGCTTATCATGCTCCTTGACACTTTGTCTAAAAGGTTTTCATTACTGGCCATGGCAAAGGATGGCGTGTTGAGCTGAGAGTACTTTGGTTCAGGCCCGCTGTGTCTGTTCCTGTCCAGAGCGCATAAAAGGGAAGGTCTAAACAATATAATACCCAGGCTAACTAGGGTGAAAACAAGATTGATGGATATCAACTGGCAGTGGTGCATGGATGCTCAGAGAAATGCTGAACTGTCTGCCTAGGCTGGATATGATGGGCTGGAAAATGTTGTATATAATCGCTTTGGTGTTTTAGCCTAAATAATGCTGATGTCTGGATAAGAAACTCCATCAGTGCAGAGATTCCCAGGGCAGCCATCCCAGAGCTGGCACCAAAATGTATCAAAGTCCACACTCAAAGCACTTTGCATCTCCCCACCCTTGGGTCAGCATTAGCCATCCTGGTTTGCAGAGCCAAGTTCATATTCCTTGGGGTTGGCACAACTTCAACACATCTCATAGTGAAATGTGGGGAAGCTGTGTCTTCACTCCAGAGCACACTTAGAGAAAAGGCAGGATGCTAAATAAATAAACAAAAAGCCACTGTGTAGCCTTCACTTTCTCCAAGCTGGTTTGCACTGGTAAGGATGGAAGCTCAGAGAGTGTTTTCTGGCATTCACACAGTTAAATTTTAGAAATGACAAATGTGAACTCAATTAATGCTTGTTTTTCAGTGTATTTCAGGTCAGTCATCACTGAGCAAGCAGTTCAGTCTCTAAAATGATCCAAACCTCATCTGTAGACACACCCCATTCCAGCCATCATGCTCATTTCTCTGTGTTTTGTAGCTGTACTTGGACACTAGTTGGTTGCTAAAATAATAATTGGCATAAGTCTCTTTTCTGAAGTATTAAAATTGGTGCAATTGGAATTGCTTTGAAAATATGTTCATAGTAACACTTTCTGTGCTTTTCACTTTGTTGAGGGTATTTTTCCTGTCTGTTTTAGAGGAGCGACCTCTCTTTTCTTTACCCTTTTCCAGCTGCTGCTTTGCTTTGAACACCTTTTACCCTCAGTGCTTATTAACCTCTAACCCTGCCCGCATTGCATCTGTCTGTTCTCCCAGATCCAGAGTCTAAGGACAGAGAAGTTACCCGTCGCTTTTCCCTAGCCTCCTCCATCAGCACCACAGTCAATGCTTCTGCTGTGACCAAAGGTACTGTCATGCTGCTTGCTTAGCTCCCCCTCTCCCTGCCTGCTGGCTGACACATCCTCTGCCAAATGCTGCTCACAGAGTATCTCAGGCTCAATTTGACAAAGGCAGGAGGTTCCAGTAGAAGAAGAATCAGCACCAGTGTAACACCTGCAGGGAGGCAGGCCAGGACATTTGGAATGTGTACTGAGGCGTGCTGCCAGCACACAGAGTGACTCTTCCCAGTTTCTCCATTATAAGCTTCAAAAAGTGTTGCTGGTGTCCATGGAAATTGGATTGATGTTTGGCTGGCGTGGGGTTAGGTTTCCAACTTCTCCCTGGTTTGGATTAACTGCTGTTCAATTTGTCGGCGTTTTCGTCGACAAATGGGGTGGGGAACCTGGACAGATGCTCCAGGAGCCTTTTATTATTTTATTCTGTTATCAGTCTCACATACAGAGTTGAGACAGAGGTGGTACAAGGCTCACGCCGTCGCAGACATCCAGAGACCTCCCAGTTACAGAGCATCCTTAAAAGCTTCTCAGCCAATAGTGTGCTTCTAAAAGTTACAGACAACTGTTTTAACCAACCCGCAACAGCCCACGTACATCTGTTGTACACAATACTTGCTTGTTATGCCTCATATAATAATACACAATATTCCACTATTAAGCTTACACTTATCTATCTTTCTAAGCATATTTTTTGCAACTTCAAAACCTATCTCAGCCAAACCCAGAAACTCTAACCACTGTTTTAATGTCCTTGCTTGCTATATAATTGTGTCCTTTTCTACCTTCAAGTTTTTGCAGCTGGAGGTAATTCCTTAATTCTTTTTGCTTTCTTTCTGAAACCTGCTTTTTTCTCACACCTAAGAGCCCTTCCACCTTTTGTGTTTCCCACACAATTGAAGTTATTTCTCTGTTTTCTTAAAGCTCTTTAAGATTTTTGCTTTCAAGGAGGAGAGAATCTCCTTGTTGCATAGCAGACAGCAGATAACAA
Organism: Corvus brachyrhynchos; assembly: GCF_000691975.1. NCBI lineage: Eukaryota > Metazoa > Chordata > Aves > Passeriformes > Corvidae > Corvus > Corvus brachyrhynchos. Next base: position 4,523,032 of record NW_008236696.1, on the reverse strand, counting down.
GAAAGCCTGAAATCAAGCAAAAAATGGAGGAGCTATAGATGCCAGTTTTAATCATATTTAGCAATATCAATGTCATGATTAGAAACTACGTTTGCAAGGAAATTTTCATATGTGTAAGGGAGCTGGGTGCCGAATGCACTGAACTCCATGCAGTTTGTGTGGGAGCTTATGGAAGTTTTGTTTTTGAGCTTTATTTAGTTTTAGAAAAGGCACTTTTACAAAATATAAGTTACTGTACTAGTGCCTAGACCTAAAAGCAACCCATGCATTTAGGCAAGTTGATTGTGTTGAAAATCAGTAGCATTGTGGGCACATAAGCCTACATGTCAGGGATAATTTTGACAACAGAACATACGGTCTTACATGGATTTCTGAATATACTGCCTTTTGGCAGTTCCTGGAATGGAGTGGAGGAACTGATTTGCAAGGTTAAGATTTTCAGGGCAATTCACAAGCCAAAATAGAAGGAAAAATGGCAGAATTAATTTGTACAAAAATCTTTGCTCTGTACTTGTCAGTAAGAAAGTTGCTCAGTATCTTTTGCCTTCTCAACAGCTGTGAAGGATATGAACCACATCCTTGGCTGCCATGAGGCTGTCAGGAAATGAGGGCACAGTGGGGGTGATGGGCACAGGAAGGATGTGGTAGTCCCACTACCTACGAATGTTTCTTTGACAGCGCCTTTAGACCACAGCACTAGAACATGACCACATGGAACTGATGGGCACAGCACAGGAGAAGAAGTTATTACAGCTTTTTGCCCTCAGCAACAACTCAGAAATACATGATCAGTTGCTAAATTATGGGAAGACTGAGTTATTTCCTAATAATTATTTTCAAAGCTGGGGAACACAATGAAGCATACATATACAAAGAAAATGGGCAACCAAGGGTTGGTCTTTAGTGTAGTTTATCAAAGAGAGCATGTGTGAGCTGCAATGATAGTCCAACTTTGTTACAGTTTCATATCAAAAAGTCCTATCCTAGAATACTGTCTGCCAAAAGACTGTTGGCAACCTCTTGGGATACTGAGAAAGCTACTTCTGCAATGATTTTCAAAACTAGAAAATAGATTTGGTGCTTTTTAATTAAGTGTTTTATTTACAGCATCTGCTTTAAGAAAATATTTCAGATGATAAAAGAACTGAAGCCTGAGTCCTGTCTCAGCATCAGCCCAGATGCAGGTCTAGCCAGGGTGTTGGGGTCATCACTTATGAGGCTGCAGCTGCTGCTGTGTCTGATCCTCACTGCTGACAGTTCAGCTCCCTGCCATGTGGAGTCGGGACACAGGAGAGGCGCTGTACATGGACCTGTGGCTGGGGTCCTCTCTTCTGTGGGTCATAAGTGTTGGCTTTGTGGGCTCTGCCCTGCCAGCCTCACGGGTGAAGGCTGGGACTGCGGGTCTGGCTGCCTTAGTGCCATCTCCTGGGCAAGAGTGAGAGGGAACATCTGTGAGACCTGAAGGGAAGCACATTCTTTTGCTGTGATGTCTCAATGCCCTTTTCTAAAAGGGGTCTGTTTCCTATCTACTTCACAGAAGTGTGTATCTTCACCACCTAGAACCTAGGGGTTGGTCATTCTTCTGGGGGAAATTAAAAGTGTTAGGTAGTTAGTGTTTTCAGGTGATAGGAAAGCAAGTTTCTCCTTTAACAATATTTACAGCCTTGTGACTCTGTAAACTTCACACAGGTCCCCTTGTTCCTGCAGTAAAAGTCAAGAGACATGAAATAAAGAGTGACCCAACTCCCCTGGGGTTTGAAGGTAGGAGTATTTCCATCCTGCATGAAAACCTCGTTTGACATTATTCACTGAATTCACATCTCATCGCAGCTGGTGGATGACACTGGAGTCCATTAGGGGGTTGGGGTCAGTTTTTCTGCATAACTGGGATAAAGACAGCTTGTTACTCCCTTGCCTGTCCCCCGCACTCATATTCACCTAGGCATGGGCCTAAATTAAACCCCCAGTTCTCTGCCTGTTTTGGGAAGTAAAGCTCTAGACTGTCACCTGGATCTGGATTTTCTGCCTGGCTTCTGCCTCCTTCCATAGGGAGCAGCAGCAGGGAGCCAAAGGGCTACTTTTCACCTTCACCTGCAGTCAGGCCACTTGCATCCCTCTTCCCTTGTTAGTATCTACTCCTAATGAGAGAAGCAGGAGCCATGCACATGAAGACTACAGGGGAGGCTAGACTGTGCATTAATGGCCATTTAAGGTGCAGTGTTTCATTTCAGACAAGCAGAATTTCCGCCAATTTGTTGCAGCAGATTTATCAATTACTGTTTAACAAACAATACCAAAGAGTTAAATTTGGATGCTGTTCCTCAGCCACTGGAAGATCACCAGCTTCCATTGCCAGCTTTCCCTGACCATTTGCCTCAGGGGGACACACGGAGCCAGGTACTTCTGCTGCAGGACAGGCAGGAGAGAGATGTAGTCTGACAAATCCTTTCATAGCATTGTGATGTTTTGCACAAAACTTGGTAGGAAGAGCCAGTGAACAGGTCAGTGATGGAATATCCAAGATACCTCCCATGCACTCCCAGCAGAAGAAGAGACTGGAACAGGGAGATTGGAAGAAACAATTCAGAGACAGCACTTCCTTTTGCCAGTTACCCCTGGCACTATGTTTAGAACTATCCTGGCACCCAGCACTGGAGTTTCCCAAAGTGTGGGGTTTATGCCTTGATTTCCTCACTGACAGATGCCCTCATCTCAGCATCCTCTGTGGCTGCAGAGGCAGGGGGGATTTCTAGGTGCAAGAACTATCTGCAGCATAGAGCTTGCTCCTCACTGGTTAAAAACAAGGTCCTGCTGCACAACATCCCTCACCAGACTGAGTTTCTTTAAGCAGGAAACAATGAACATTATCATCCTGATATTGCTGCTATTGCCCAGGCTCTGACTGAGATAAATAACACAAGGGATCCCCCCCCAAAATTGTGTTGCATTCATCAAGAATGAAATCATTAATTTCTGGCATCCCTGGTCCCCTTTTGCTGCTGTATGTATTGGGATCAAAACCATAGATTATCACCTACAAAGTAATTTGAAATGCTGCAAGGAAAATACGTTAAAGATGGGTAAGGAAGCTGTAATGAAATAGAACACTGCATTGTTCACTCAGCAATTGTCTTCCTTAATTAACATCGATACTTCTGTTTGATTCATTTCGCTGTTCTCTGTCCTTCTCAGACTTACAGTTTTTCTGTGGAATGCTGCTGTCCTTTCACTCATTTGTGCTGGTCATGTGTCTCCTCTTTTATAACTGTTGGACCCCAGTCCACCTGTTTGTTTAAGAGACTGTCAGTTGCAGAGGTGATGCAGGAATTCACTTTGTACTGGTTGTCTGGTCACTATTTCACCTTGAAGACACAAATTGTACTTCCTGTCACAGATGCTTTTGAGAACACCATATTGGCCCAGACTAAATGCAATGCTGGTTCCACCACGAGATCCGTACCTAGATCTGCTTCACAGACAGGTAAACAAAATTAAAGCATTTGTAAACTCAGTTTGAGAGTGCAAACTAAATTTATGATAATATCTACTCTCTTTATTATAAAGAGATTTTTCTCTTTTGGTGAATTTTATTCCCCATCAAAACAATGAAAGAACAAGCTTGGATCACTAGCATAGAAACAATGCCCCAGATTCTGATTTTCTGAGGTCAGGCTGAAAATAATTCTTTTAACTGATATCAGAGAGCTCAGAATTTGATCTGTCTTATTTTTTAGCTTGAATTAAGCATGAGAAACAAGCTGTTTCTTAGTCTCTGAAATTAGAATAGAGATTTGTATGGAAGAGGGAGGCTGATGCATGTATTTGTAAGGAATTCTTGCTGGTGAGGTTTCTGCCTTGGATGCTTTCTACAAATGACAGTGGCAAAAGACTGTGGAAGCTTTGTCTAATGGGGTAGAGGGTTATCTTTTTCTCTTGGTGTTTGTAGCCCAGCCTGTGGATTTGAACTAAAATTGCAGTAGCAGTTTGAAGTTAATTACAATCAGCATATTCTTGTATGTTTAGACCTTTGCTAGTATTGCTGGTGTGAATAAACTGATCCAGGATAGTGTCATTTCAGTGGCTGGTTTACACCTTTAAAAGCAGAGACAAACCCTACCTGTGGGGCGGTAGCTGGGGGCAGCTCTCCTGGAAGCAGGTCCCTGTGTCCTTTGGAACTGGGTTGCAGTTGTTGGAGCAGACACAGTCCCTGGGTAGCAGGAGGGGGGAGAAAGGGCTGCAGAGCTGCATGATGATGTGTTGCACCAACCAGTGCCTATAGCAGGGAGGATGTGCATGGGGAGGGATTAAATAAACCAATTAATAAACCTATTTCTCCCAGATCAGGTCACTTTTCTGTTTACTGCCTGAACTGCCTGGCTTGGGTTTTGTATTGTCTTAGGCCAGGTTTTGGTGTGGGTTGAGAGTGCTGGGATGTGCATAATCCCACTGTGTGAGCATGTCTCCATGCCTTGTAGTCAGAGCTTTGCCTTGTCGAGAGCTATGGCCCACAGAATGTAAAGAACTTGGTTCAGCATCTGCTCAGCCCAAGTCCCTGGGAATCAGCTAATGCCCACAGGTACATTAATTAGGAATGCACATGGTAAATTGACTGACTCCATTCAGTTTGTACCTGTCAGATGTCAAATGACCTTCAGAGTCATTTGGCAGATGCAAGGTCTGTTTTCTCTGAGCTGGACTGTAGTCACCCCATCCCCACCAGAGAAGGGACAGGCATCAAGCACAGGAAAGTGCAGATGATTATTGCCATCTGCATGAAAGAGCCTGAGCTACTTTTGCTCCATGGGAGCCTCAGGCAGACAGGTCTTATGAGGCTCAGCCTCATTTTCCCTCAGGACACAACCTATGGATGTGCCATTTTAGGTGAAGAGAGGCTGGCTGTTGAGCTTGGGCTGGAAATCCCTCACTGAGTCCGTTCCACTGGGTTGGGGTGGTTCTGGTAAAAATCATGCAGTAAGACAGGTAACAGCACAAATATGACTGAGATCTCTCCTCACCCTCCCAGTTGTCTTTGTGCCTTGCTGTTTACTTTGTCCCTTCCCTGCACTTCCAGCCTGCTCCAGGGTATAGTCTTGTAAGTTGCTCAGGTGGTAATATCACCTTGGGGTGAGATGGAGATAAGAAGTCAACCAAAATTCCATGGCTTTGGACTTGCAATAAACATGTGGAGGTAAGCTGGAAACTGAATGATCATGGCCTTCTGAAAGTCATGTCAGCACAAGTTATCATTTGCTCTGCAGGAATACTGCTGGTCCTTGTTTTTTGTACCTCCTGGGCTGCAGGGATTGAGCAATGCTGAGCACTGGAGGTATCCATGGATATGAACACTGCAGCCACACAGGCTGCTCTCACACAAGTGACAGTGACTGGTACAGGTTTTTAGAGACAGAATAATGGCTGTGACATAATTTTTATGGCAAAACGATGGAATAATCTAAAAAAGCGTACAAGCAATTTGGTACGTGGAAGAGTAGGAAGTGAACCTGTGATGTTTATTTTACAAAGACTGATTCTCAGAGGCTAATGACTGATAGCTTAACTCTTTCTGCTTTATCTCTTTTGAAAAGGTTGGCCCAGCAGACAAATGCCTTCTCTGGACACATTTGAAGATTTTGAAGCCATCCCTTCTAGCATGGATGAACTCTCCAACTCTTCTGACTTAGAGGAAGAGACCAACCCTAACAATGTAATTGCTTTTTTAAAATTACACTGCCCTTTCCCAGCACAACCTCCTTCTCTATAGGGATCACAATGTAACCTGCAAGGTTTGGGCTCATACCAGCCTTAAATTCATGGATGTGTGGGAATACAGGAGATGGAAATTTGATCTGGGGTGTTGGAAGATTATTCCAAGACTATTTTGCTGTCAGGATAAGGATCATAAAAAGTCACCCATACATGTAAGCTGTCACTTTGCCTGCTACAAAAGTGAGGGAAGACTCTGAGTCTTTAAAAAAGTAATTTTGGAATTTCCAGATAACTTCACCTGGTGTTACAAACCCAATTTTTATATCAGAATAATGGCTGGTGTGTTAAGCCTAAAGTCTAAATGTACAGCACAGGTCTATCCTAATTTTGAATAGTATTTAACCTGGGCATAATAAAACACAATGCCTACAGATGAAATCTCTGCCAGCTTGAAATGCCTAATTCAGTATTTAACTAAACTCTCTTGCACAGTGTTCTTTCATCCATAGTGATTGTATTTCTGGTGCCTTGTTTTGTTCATTTTAGGGGAGCAATCTCTTTCGGGTAGAAGGCAGTTTTGACAGCTGTTTCCCAGATTCTCTTACTCTCGAGGATGGAGATTTAGTGCAGTTTGTGCAGGAAGGAGAGAATGGTCAATGGTGAGTATGGCAGAGAGAATTGGACAGGCAGAACATCCTGGAAAAGATGGAAAATATTCAGACTAATGTCAAAGTCTCTTCAAAATCAATACAAATCCACTCACCCCATTGATCACAACATGAAAGAGGCAGTGGGAGGCATGAACACACAAAGCAGCTTTGGTTAATTCACCCAAATGCTTGTGACATGAGGTTTATGGGGACAGAAGTTTGTGTAAAGGAAATGGATGGGAATATTTGGGCTTTTGACACCAGAAGGAAATCTGTCAGAGGCAGCATCATCCTGTAGGATACATCAATAAAATCCCGATGCCTTCCACTGAGAGCCCCAAAAGTTTAAATATAAGATGTGATTTACAAAGAGCAGTGAGTCTGGCTCCCTGAGCTCATGCATGTTTGGGTGTATTTATTTTCTCTTTCTGCCAAGTGAGTGTTAGGAACAGACCTGCCTGGATACCTGAATTCTCCCTGCACAGGCAGTTTGGAGGGAGAAGATCTGATCTCCTTGAAGTGCAGTCAGACCCTTCATTCAGAGCTGACACACAGCTAAGAAGGGAGTGAGTTCCACAGGGTGAAGTAGTTGGGAAGGGAACTAAACTCATCCACCCTGGGGTGGTATTTACAGCAAGAGGGATGGATAATACAAAATATTCCTTTTCTTCAGCTCTGAATTTAGAATTGTAGTCTCTTTTATGTTGGAAAAGATCTCCAACATCGAGTCCAACCATGAACCCAGAACTACCAAGCCCAAAGGCAGTGTCCCAACCACAGGACAAGGCTCTACTTCCTTGTCACATAGCCTGCTTGCAAGTGAGCTTGCTCTGGGATGCTGGATCACCATCTGACACTGAAGGAAGTTACACCAGATACCTGTAGGACTGCCCTGGGTCCTCTGCCTTCTTCCTTAGTTTAGGAAATAATAGCCCAGCATGCACCTCTAAGAAACAACCAAGAGAAAGGCAATGTAGGAAAATTCACTGACTGTTCTCTGAGTTTCAGGTTAGTGAAGAAACTGGTCTCTGAGAAAAGTGACTGGGTTCCCTCCAGTATATTGCAGCCAGCAGAGGGGGACAGTAACAACGTAATTAAGAGCGGCAATGCAGGTAATAGAAAAAATGTGTTACTGGTTTTTTTTCTCCATACTGAAAAAGGATGTGACAGTAAAAACAGTGATAAAAAGTACACTTTCTGTATTAAAGTGCTCACCTGAGTGTATGTCTGTGCTGCAGTGTCTGGTGACATGGCTGAGCTAACCCGAAATTTGGTGCCTGGGTGTCAGAGCTAGTCAGGCACAGCGGCTTTCCTTGGCCTGGTTTATCGTTTTCCCCTTTCAGAGCAGAACTTGAATCTCCCATCCAATTTCTGTGGCTACCAGTACTCAGGCTGGCTGCTGTACAGCTAGCCCAAGTGTCTCGTACACAGGGTGTGTCTGCAGGACAGCTTTGATCCTGGCATGGATGGAGTTTGGATGTAGACCAGCATCAGGGCTGTGGTTCTGGCCTAGGTTTGAAAACATTAAAATTTCATGAACCATTACTGCCTTCATCGTATTTCACAGCTGGCTCCAAAAGCTGGAGGAAGGGCTTGCTCTGGCAAGATTTCAGCCAAATCAGCACTAAAAGTCATCTGTTCTCAGCCTTGGTTCTGACCTAACACCCAAACAGGTTGCACTGGAAAAGCTCAACCTGAGCAACTCTGCAGATTAAAGGTTTAAAATTTTAGACTAATATCTGTCCAGCCTTAAATATAATTTGCCAAAATGTGTCCTGCTTTTCTTCTGGTAGCAGAAGAAAGCAAAATCTTGCACAGCCATTCCCTGGGGATCTGTGATGGAGAGCTACCAGCACTTTATTCTGAGTTACTGATCTCTTTTGAATTTTTATTTTTGGTCAGCTGGTTAAAGTGGAGGAAATCCTTTTTGAACCTCAGGATTCTTTGCTGTGGTGTAAAGGGAGTTCAGTTGCTGCTCCCTCACCTCCACAGCCTGTCAGTCCTCTCCTTACCAGGCCAACTATGACTTTCATTCCACTGGCATGTCCAGTGCTTCAAAAGAAAACCAAAGCCAGGCACACATTATAGTTACACACCACAAGTTACACTCCCTTGCCTTTCATGAAGGAATTAGGAGAGCAGTAGAATTGTGATTTTATGTTTTATTTTATTTCAGGCTTTTAACAAAGAACCTCAAGACTGTACATGGAAAATCCTGTAGAAATATTGTAGTGACCATGCCCATGTCCTCCTTTTCAGACACGTACAACGATTCCTGCAGCACAGCCTCAGTAGATTCAGACACAAAGGAAAGTGAGGTGGCCAAAAGCTTCCCAGCAGAACAGAGGGCTGGCAGCTGAACAGCAGGACCAGCCTTCCTCAGGACCCTGTCCACCTGTCTTTATCTTGGGTGGACACTGGATCAAAGTTGCCTTTCTCACAAGCTCTGAGGTTCATAATTCACTAAAATTTTATCAACATGAACAGATGAGAACTGTTCTATCCACCTGGCAAGCTGGGAGAAACAAACTTGAAAGGAGCATTACACATCCAGAAAACATCAAACCTACCTTCAGTATTAGAGGAGAAAAATGCTTCTTGCATTGATTATCAAACTGTTTCAGAAGATGTGACCTAAATTAGGTCGACAGCAGAGCTGAAGAGTTTCTATGCACGCACCTTCTGGCAACTTTGCTTGAGCACCACATCACTGCAGAGGGGCACGCGGTGGTTACAAGTCCTTGCTCCACCCTAGGGTCACCTGGAGGTTTTTCCATTTGCTTGCCTCTGGCTGTGCCTTCCCTGTGCTCCTTAATTCCAGCTGATACATCATCACAAATGTGCCCTTTTTGCTGTCGGTCAACACCAAAAACACCCCACTTGAGGGTGGCTGTGGAAAGGAAACTTCTGACTGGGACCATCAGAGAGGCTCCGTGCAGCAGTGACGTGACTCCTCTGCGGTGGCACGGGCAGGGCCTGCTGCACACAGCATTCCAACCTCGGATCGGTGCGGGTGGCAGCTCCTGCCTGCGAGGTGCAGGGCTTAGCAGGGAAGTAAAGACGTGTAACAGCTACTGTGACAAAGAACACTTTGAACTCTTTTCACAATCTAAGTCGTTCCTCTGCCCCCTCTACAGTCTCTGGTTGCTGGATCACAACCCTTTGCATTTGGTGCCGAGAATTCAATTGAATGCCATTTACTGTCACATGTTTGAGTAGACTGCATGCTTTCCTTGTGTGCTGGGCTATGAGTAGATACATTTCACCCCCCATTTGGAATATACTTAAGCATTGCAAATAGGCAGTGAGCATTAGATGCTCCAATGAGTGGATAAAGTGTTGTTGTTAAATACTTCTTTTCAGGACATTTGATGAAAGGACTGTACCAAGTCTCTGCCACATAAGGATGTAATGTATAATATAAAGTGATTACAGATGTTAGGATTTCTATAGAAGCCATTAGCTCATTTAGAGCAGCTGTTAAGGCATGAAGGCATTTTGATGGTAATTGGGTCTTAGGTCCCACAAAAGCTGCTAGTACTTTAGTAAAGATAAATATTGACTAAGGGTTGCAAACAGGCAAAAGTCAGCCTGGTAAAAACGATCCCAAAAGAAGCTCAAGAGTGAGTGAATGGCTTTCACTCTTAGTGGTGTTTTGTTTAACCCTCAGACTAGTGGTGCTTTATGTAAATAACAAAGGGCACTAAAAGCACTAAAAATGGACATGAAGCATAACCAAAACCCACTCTTTACTAGTTGAGCCTCTGAGCAAAGCAGTAGGTGTGTGTATCATTCTGCTCTCACCTTTGCAGGAACTCGAATGTTTTCCTTTGTGTCTCAGTGGAGGCTGGCATTGCAAGTACCTTAGTGTGTGTCAGAATAGCTGTGAAGCAGGTAGATAGTCCTGTTGGAGAAAAAGCCTTGGAGTAGGTAAAGGCTTAGTCAGATTTTTTTGCCTGTGAAGATTTATTGCTTGATTATAAGTTGCACTGTGGTGATTGATTCCCATGGCTCTTCTAACCCTCCATATCTAAACTCTGTGATTTTTGACATTTTCTGTTCATGACTAGAGGACCTGAGAGTTCTGTACCTTTCTGGAAGCTACTTGTGTCCTACAGAGGTAGAAGCTTGCCTGTTTGTGTTGGTCATTTACCTCAAAAATGACATGTAGGCTCTCAGGAACATGAATCCTCTTGGTCTACTGTGGTTATCAGCATCTTGCAGGAAGAACTGATTCCTTTCAGTCCCCTAAGGAAATATCCTTTGTGACATTTTCTTATAGTGCAATTACTCTATCCTCTCCCTAAAATGAGTTCATTCTGGTTTCTCTATTACTTTTAGTGAGTTTTGCACAGTAACAGTGCTGCTGTCTACCCCTGCCCTAAGCATAGGAGAGGGAAGGGCTAGGGAGCTTTGATTGCACATTAATTAGTAAGCTTTTGTGTGTGGGAGAGAGAGATGGGGAAGGGTTACCTTGGGTATATGAAACTGCCAAAATGAAGATTTGTGACATTGCCAATGGATGGAAAGACAAAAACCTGCACTTTGGAGTTTTATTTTTGAGGAATCTCATTCTGATTGTGAAATGGAAGTGGGAAGTCTCTGAATGGAAGATGAGGAATCAGGTACTGTCAGTCCATTTCCTACCTCTGCATGAGCAGGGTGACAGTGTGCTGGTCCCACATCCCCTGGTGCCTCAACACCTTCCTGTAAAATGGGAGCTATTGAATTTGCCACTAAATGCTAAATTTTACCACGTATGTAAAAATTGGGGACCCTCCGGGAAAAGCAAAGCATTCAACCCCATATGCCCCACTGTGCCCTCAAGAGTGCCAGTGGTGGCATCCTGAGGAGCAGTCTAGAGCTGGAGCAGGGAATGGGGCTACTGAGGAAAAGGGTCCTCTCCCAGCTCCAGACCATCTTGTCATGGCAGCTGCAAAGGTAGGGGCTGGAGTATAGCATTCTCCTCCCTGCTTGCTTTTGAAAACTTTTTCTTCCCCCCCACCCCCAAAATCTCATGTTTTATCCTGCTGGACCAAAGTTTGAGTGTGTCCCGCTCCATGAATGTCCTGAGGATGACAGGTCCCTCTGTCCCGTGGCTGTGCAGCAGGGGCACAGCACTCAGGTCTTTGGGAGCTGATTGCGCCACAGCTCCTGGGGCACACTGAGCCTGAGCAGGGAGCTCCCAGCCATCATCTGTCTTTAACCTTCCTGCAGTGCCAGGTGCCTGTTTCTGCCTCCATGTTCCCAACCCAGGGCACAGGGCAGCCCTGGCAGGGTCTCCTGGGCAGTGACAGGGCCCTCTGGCACAAGAGTCAGTGAGACAGGGCCACTGCAGGGCTGGCTTTGGGAAAGAATGAGTTCAGGGACTGACCAGGCTGCTGACAGGTCCTAGAGCAGCCACAAAGGAGTAACCTTCTGGCTTTGCTGACAAGACAAAATGGAGTTTGATGACTTTTTGAGTTTTTTAAATAGTATGCAGGATAGTGTTTTAATTAGTGTATTTCTGTCGAGCAAGGTGATAATTAAGGGAATGAGTCTCCATGTACAGTTAGAAGATGATTTGGTAATGTCCAGCAAGACTAATGTGTATGTTGGGGTATGCTTATTCTGTCTGTAGGTCTTTGACACCATCCTTTTCAGGTAGATGGACCTAAAATTCACAGTTTTCAAATAAGGATTTAATTTCAGTGTTGTTTGGAGATGATATAGTAACCATTTAAAAGTAATTTAAAAGTAATGGTTGTGACTATGTTTTGGCTGTAGAAGACACCAGGTCCCAGGTAAATCCATGCCGTAGCAGCCCTTGATGCTGGCCCAGTGCCTGGCTGTGCTCCCTGGGCCTGGGCTGGTCACACCTGCCCTCCAGGCTGAGGGTTTGCCTGGGCTCTCCTCCCTCTGCTCTGCTGCTCTTCTGTGAAACTTCAGAAACTTCACATCCTCAAAACTGCTCACTCAGGTGTGGGTGGGCTGCAGAGTCCTTCCTTCCTGGCACCAATGGCAAACAGGGACAGGCAGTTGCACAAGACACAAGTCTTGCTTTTAGTAAACCAGGCTAAAATAGAATCAGGCCTGATCCTCTCCTCTCACCTCTCACCCCACCAGGTGGAGAATCAGACCAATGGTCGTTGTCTTGAACGCAAACAGCTGCAGCCAAACCACATCTGGCTTTTCTCGCCAGCGACAGCAAAGCTCTGTGTGCGTCTTATGTTCTGGTCGTGTGTGATAAGAAGCCATTTTATTATCTATGATTTTCTTAGAGTCTTGATATTTCAAACAGGATTGGGTATGAGAAAGGCCATGTAATTCCTTTCCAAAAATACTCAAAGATTCAGATATATGTATAATTAGAAATATATAAGAAAAAAGATCCAAAATGTGTATTTCTTCTTGCAGCTGGACTGAAAGAGCTGCTAAGATTTCCTCCCCCCACTTGAGAATTGGTACAGTTTGTTTTTCTTACATGATTTCCATGGTGTTGATAATGATGTATTTGTATATTGTGACTGATGAGAGATAATCAGACAGGGAAA
>NW_008236696.1:4487639-4510102 GCF_000691975.1 Corvus brachyrhynchos | reverse complement strand
AGGAATTTATTACAAGAAAAAAAGTGTGCAAAAGAACTTCCTGTAATTAGGCCATTCTGACCTGTGTAGAACCACACTTTGTTTGAAATTTATAAAAATTATAACTAGTACAAAACCCTGTGGTTGATGTCTCTATGTGAAGCAACAAGTAAAATGAGATTTTTTTCTATTCGAGATAAATGAATATCAGTAAAGGCACATCATCAGAGCTGAAAAAATCTACACATTTGTCCAATATAACTTTAATTTGTCCAACACGTGTCACAAAAGGCACAGTAGGTTTTTTTTTCTTTTACCCATCTCCCTTAGTCATGTTCTGAGTCACTGGGACTCTTAGGAGAGTGCAAAGATTCACGCAGACAGCTCAGAGGAAGTTGTAGGTGACTTTATAATAGTTACCCCTGAGATGCCTGCATGCCTTTGGCTACCAGTGCTTATTAGGGAGTGCTAATTGATCCAAATACAAGTTGTGGATCATGTAGCAAGGCAAGCTGGTAAAAGTGAGAATGTAGAAACACAATGCAAATAGAGCAAGATGAACTGATTTCATGCAGTATCCAGATTTCTAGGGCAAACTTCACCTCACTTGACTTTTGAAGTCACTGGTGTCACCATGTTCCTGCAGTGAGTATTGGTATGAGAAAAAGAAGAAATAGGAGCACACCAGCCGCCGGTGGGGGGGGGGGTTGCTTCATTCTCTGCCCCAAGCAGGCTCCTGCCAAATGCCCAGGGCAGGGAATGCACACGTGGGCAGGAGTGGGTGACGCTCTCCTGCCGCTCATCCCGGCCCCGCACGCCGGGACCGCCCCGGCCGGAGGAGCTGTGCAGGAGCCCTTCGTGGGGCAGAGGTGTTTGGATGCAGCACTAACAGTGACCCCCCGGCCAATCCACCTTGGACGAGAGCCCGTCTGGGGCTCTGCTCGGCCCTGTCTCACTTTCAGCAGGTGCACTGTGGAGACGGCCACACCTCTCCCTTCTGTGCCTTAACATAAAAGACGGAGTTTGGCCTTCAAGAAAGTACTTTCTAAAGAACACAGGACAGGCACTGATTTACAGGGTGTAACCCTCTGCTGGGGCACTTTGCACCAGGTTATCAGAGCGGGAGGGAGATGCAAGAAGCTTTCCCTAGCCTTTAAGAGCCCCAGGTCCCAGGTGCAGAGTGAGCCTGTCCTCCCAGTCAGCCCAGCAGTCTTTTCTCTTTCCACTTTCTCTCCTAACCATCATTTATTTCCTTCTGCGTGAGTTTACAGACGAGAGGCATCGGTCTCCCCCTCTCTCTCCACCTCCTTCTCAGCCATGTGACTGAGCACTCCCTGCATCAAGTGAAACTTTTCAGTCCGCAGGAAAGCTCGGTTTCCTGCGCAGCCGCTCCCCGGGGAGAAGCAGCACCTCTCACGCCCGCAGCCGTGCTGGCCATGGGGAGGAGCGCGCGGCAGCTCATCTCGCTGACCCTCGCCTGTGGTGAGTAACAGCATCGTTTCTACCTGGAAATGGGACATTATGCCAGTTTTGTCTCCTTGCAGTTAGGACAGCACCTAACAGACTCAAAACTTTGAACCGTTTTGTTGCTAACACTAAGGGTGCTTTCAGTAAAGTCCCACTGCTAAGAAATAACCATGACTGCAGTTAATTGCAGCTGGTGTACACTTAATTTGATTTTTCCTCTGTACCTTCCTTGAACTCTCTGGTGGCATAAACTGTGTGTGAAGGAGTCAGTTCAAAGCCATGTTAGAAGCAGACTTTTTTGGCTTTGCTTTTCTTAATTAAAAATAATTTCCAGACCTGCAGAATTAACCAAAAATCCTGAGTGAGACAAGCAGGAAAGAAAAAACTGAGGAAGCATTGCTCAAGTCATTAATTTATCTGCATTGCAAGATGCAGAGCAGGATCGGGAAAGCAGGAGTGAGGCAGGGGCTTGGAAAACACAGGATGGGGTTTCTCTCAATGGCAAGCCTCATCAGAGTCACCATTTGATCCTTAATGCTGCTCTGTGAAAATCTGGGGAGCCACACACACGAAGGACATCTCCCAGTGCTTTAAGGCACTGCTCAACACCTGCAGCAGCACCAAACTTGCCTGGTGAAGAGGGACAGAGTGTGATTTAATCTGTGGAATGACCAAGGGTTTGAGCCGGGTATTGGGTGTGTTTTGCCATCAGCACATGGGGATCGCACAAGGACCAACCCCCATCCCCCTCTCAGTCCATGAGCAGGGAAAGTGCCCAGGGGCTCAACCACGAGCAGCTCCTGCTGTGTCTTTCTGCTTTCCCATGCCTGCTTCATAGCCAAAGGCTGCTGATGTAGCCCCAAAACATATAAATGAAAGGGGAGCAAGATCAGACTGAGAAACAACACTAATAATTCAGTGGTCAGCAATTGCTTTTGACCAGAACTTGTTTTCTCTGATCCTTACCCATTTTTGATCTTTCATTTAATAATTTGTTTTGATGTTTTATTAATGTCACAAAGTCAAGTCTTTCTGTGCAGACAGGGAATTAAACATAATTAGTGCTTAAGGGATAAAGGTCAAATGGGTTGGAGGGAAGCTATGACAGTACTGAAACCTCTCAGAAAATCTTGGTGCTTTTCTAATTCTTCAAGCAAACCAAAGCAGCCAAGGCTGGTGAGAGTGTTTTCAGTGATTACAGGAGCTGGGTCAGGTTTTGTGTCCACTCAGAATTAATCACCTAAGCTATGAGCATTTTGCCTGGCAGCAGAAAGCAGAACAAACCTGCTGGGCAGCTGAACAGATGAGTGTGGTTAGATGAAAAGGGGGAAGAAGTCCTCAGTAAAAGTTTCTATCACACACCCCAGTACAGTCTGAGAAATGGCACAGCCAGGCCATGGCACTGAGCACTCAGCTTCCCACCATAATGCCTGAAAGCAGAGGAGTGATGTTCCTTGTGACCAAAACTTGTCACCAAAGCATGAAAAAGGGAACTCCAGGCCCAGACTGGGAACAGGGAACTTCTGAGAGCTGTGCCGGTCCATTTCTAAGAGTTTTGTTCTGGAGCATTGCATGGAAGCTGCCTGGGCTCACACACAGCCCTCAGCATATGTTACACACAATTTTGATTCTAAAGTGAGACAAGGGGACTGCAGCTGCTTCCTCTGGGAAGATACCCCCCAGGGCATCTTTCCTCAAGCAAAATATTGCTTGTATGAAGTTTTGAGTTGGCTTTATAGGAGGAAAACAGAAGGAAACTACTGGGGGGTGCAGAGCTGCCATTCCTCGTGTTTCTGTGGCCTGTTTTGCTGGCAGAGCCATGAAAGTCTGTGCTGGGGAAGTCGTACTCACTGCTGCTTTCCAAGCGGTGCCAGGCTGCCAGAGAGGAATGTGGCTGTGCTGAGAAGGCACAGGGAAGCCTTTCAGGCCTTAGCTGGAGGGTAGGTCAGGGACCCCATGGGCCCATCCACCCCTTCACACAGCAGAGCCACCAGAACACTTTCAGCAGCCACCCAAACACAGCCAAGGCCAATGGGTGCAGCTGGAGAGTGATCCCTGCCCATCCCTGGGAGCTGATGTGGCCAAATGCCTTTTGGAAAGACCGTCCAAGCCAATGGGTTCAGCGGTGTGGCCATGCACTGGCATAAGCTCCAAAATGCTTGGGAGAGCCTGGAGGAACAGTCTGGTAGTCACCCAGTGAGCAAAAGCCATGGGCCACCCCAAAGATATTTCTGGCTTTACCCTTCAGGTGACCCTGTCAGGCTGAATAGTGAAAAATAATTGGGTTGAAATGACCTTTTGAGGAGTTTTATTTTAAAGCTGTGGGTGGTATTCCAATGGCACTTAAATAATATTTCTCTCCACGTCTGTGTTATCTGGTCAGTAATCAAAACCAATTTGTGAACTGAAAACTAAAAGCTACAGACAATTTAGGACTCGTGTAAACTTAAATATGTGTTGTTTCACAGTCTTACAGGGGAAGAAAGAGTGAAAATTGCAACTTCTTCTTTCTTGTTTTTATCATGCTGATACACTAGGATCAGCTACCCATAACTGGTGTATGGCAACTGCTCTGGCTTTCCCCTGGCCCCAGAGAAGGAGATCAGTTATCTGATAAACAGCTCTGCAGCAGCTGTGCTAAAGTGTAGGGGAAAGGGAGAAAATGAACTAAAGTGTCATATTAAGTGTGCATTTTTAGGTTCATTTTGAGAAAAATCACAAATTTTTTGAGGCTTTTCTACTGTCTCGAGTTGCACTTCTTTGATGATAACAGCTAAAATGGCAGTCAAGTGTGTTCTGTACAGCACAGAGTGCACCCAGGCAATTTTAGGAGTATGGACTATTGACATCTACACTTCTGCTCTTCTCCAACATAGCCATTTTTAAGGGAAAATTGTGGTAAGGGTTAAGATCTGTATATCTGCTCATATGTCTTTTGATTTTTCTTTTGAATTTGATTCAAAACCCAGTAGGTTTTACTATTCTTATTTAGTTTTTATATATCTTAGAATGGTGAGATTTTGTGAATTCAGCTATTATTGAAGACCTCTGTTCATGATAAGGGACAATAAAGAAATAAATTAATAAAGGGAAGAACTTGTGAGATTTCAGCCGTTTTCACTCTAAATGTGCCTTTGGCATTAATCTCTCCTAAAATCCCAATCTCAGCAGCCTGCCTGCCACAAACTTTGACACTGATTCCTGAGAAATTTCTTTGAAAGAACCAGTGTACAGTGAACTCAGACATGTTGAGGCATTCTCTGTGGAGCTGTACTGCTGGGAATATGAGCTGTCTTGGACTTCTGTGTCCCTTCTGTCTCCAAACCGGAGAATTTATCTCTGTCCTCCTGCTAATTTAGGCAGTAATGCATTTCACTACACCTAAATCTTCATGTACATCAAGGAATTCACATATGTCAGTGATTTATGATTTCTTTTATCTTGACCTTGTCTTTCTAGAGTCTTGCTGCATACTCACAAAGACTCGAGCAGAAGAGTTGTGACATTCACCTATTCGATGATGTACTTTCCCACTTTTTGTTCACTTCTGTATTTACATTTAGGAGCCAGATTTTTTTTTCACTTCTGCAAGGGACGTATTTCTGTAAATGTTATTAGGTGGAAGCATAATTTTGGTGCCGTGACTGTTTTCTGATGTGGCCCCTGGATGCTGCCTCCTGATTTTTTTTTTTCTTATTTCTGAAAGCCCATCACTAAGAGGGATGGTCATTGTTGGGGTTCTTTCAGGAGGAAGAACTTCAGGGTTCAAGCTGACATGGCTACCACAAAACAATAAATAAATATCAGGAATTTTCCTGTTCCCAGACTGGTTTCCCAGACTACTGTGAATCACTGTAAAACCATTGCAATGCCTCACTTCCTTCACACACAAACACATCCACTTTCTCTACACTTGTAAGAACACCCATGTCATCTTCCTTAGACCTCGCCAATTTGCTTCCAGCAAATTCTGCTGAACTACTGCCTGCAGGGAATTCTTGTGCTGCCTGGGACTTGTGCAAGGTCTGGGTCCTCAGTGTGTGGAGAGCTGGGAGCCAATGTGCTCCCACTGGAACGGGAATACTCAGAGGTGTGAAACCTGGGGGAGTGGTGCCAAGCTGTGGATAGTCCTACAGGGTGTCTGCTTTCACTCTCCTATCATGAGTGGAGCCAAATGAAGGATGAAATTGTGTCACCCATTTGATAACAAAACCAGTGCAGTTACGCTGTGATTATCAATGTAAAAGTGAAATATAAAGGTTTCTAGACCGCTGACTTTAGTTTCTTTGCAGCATTTTCCTCCTGCTTTGCTGAAGCGGCCCTGGGGGTCGAACTGTCTCCAGAAACCACATCCTTCCACCAAATGGCTACTTCTGCTCAGCCACTTTCCCTTTTTCATTCTTCACCCCATCAAAGCACCACAGCTCATTTTAACAGCACAGGCCATCTTCAAACAACACCCATGAGCCACAGAACAACTGTGCAGACAACAGAGCAGCTCCAGACTACAGCAGCTCCAGGCCAGCACACAGCAGCCCAAGGAGGAGCAGGTGCCATATCCACGACACCCGCAGACACCACCAGCACAGCCAGCCAGGCCACAGCCCCGGCAATGCTCTCGGTTACAGCTGCAGTGAAGAACACAACCAGCCCTTCTGTGTTCTCCACCAGGCATGGGAGGAGACCACATGTGACCACAGGAATGACAGCAGTGGCCACCAACACCTCCCTGAAACACGAGACAGCAAGTACCCAGGGGACAGCTGCCACCACCACCTCTGCAGCCACCACCACGCAGAAGGGCAGGTGCAGCACGCGCTCTCGGAGACAAACAACAGCCACGGCTGCCACCAGCACGACAACCACCCATGGAGGGACACAAACAGCCCCCACATCCCCTGCCAGGACAGCGAGACCCCGGCCCGGCCCGCAGCCCTCTCCCATCCCCACAGGCACCTACACCCTTTCCGATGGGAACACGACCTGCGTCAAAGCTGTCATGGGTCTGCAGCTGATGGCTCGAAATACACAACAGGTGAGGTGGAAGCTGAGCTTTGTAGTGACTTTCTTCATTAGCTGGAGTTCATTCTTCCTCTTTCCCAGCCATTTTCAGAATTAGCTTCTATGATCAAAACAAGTGGTTTGCTGCCAGTCTAAGGCCCCTCGTGTGCCACAGCATCCCAGCTGCTGTACTTTGGCCTGTGTGATGATGATGCCAGGGGGACGTAAAGGTGCTTTCTTATTTCAGTGATATTTGTGTGGGAGCAATAGTGGGGCAGGAGATCAGCCTGCAGGGTTATTTGTGCTTCCTAGAATGGGAGATCAGTTAAAATCTGTACTGACTTCAGTGAAGAGCTTGACATTGTGAGCTGCAACGAAAGCAAGAAATTGTCAGTTCACAGACTTGGATTCAGAGGTGGGTTGTCCTGATGCTGACGAATGGACAATTTAGGATCACGGGAACTGCCAGGTTCTGAAGAGTTAGTCCCCTCTCCTAGAAGTGATCCACTGAGAATGATTCAGCAAAAGATGGCATACAACCCAAAATGGCAATTGTGTCCCTCAGGCTTAAAGTTTTGTAGCCTCCATTAATACAACACATGCAGCTACATCCTAAGGCTCTGGAGTTCTTATGCTTGAGCCATCCCTGTTACAAATACAAATATTCATGTTTGGTATCTGCATATTTCCAACACGGGATGATTGTCTAATGTTGGTAGAAGTAATTTTCATTCCTCATCCTGGCAGAAGCCAGGCAGGGACCAGGATTCTCAACCTTACCAGACCATAGTGAGATGTTTATAATTATATAAGGTGCTCCTTCTTTATAAATTACTTTATTCGTACTCATCTGACCCTGCTCTGAATCATATCAGTTCACTGAATGAACAGAAAACCAATATTTTCTGCCATCTTAATGCACTGGAACAGCTCGGTGATGTGACAGACAACCACCAGTGCTGATTCACAAGTGGGGAAAGACCCTGGCAGGCAGCAGTTTGGCTGCCACCACCACTGGCCTGTTCATTCAGCCACATAGAGCCTGTCTGGGGGAAAAAAACCAGGCAAATCTCTGCATGTTTTAAAGTTATTAAATCTCTGCATGTTTGTTACTAAATTCCACCCTCTTCTTCATCAGCAGCCCTGCAATGTCTCTTCTCTCTACAGGAGCAGATGGAGTATGTGACTGTCAACCCCAATGCGACACAGGTATCTGGAAGCTGTGGGATGGTGCAGTCTGAGCTGAACTTAACTTTTAGTGGAGGATTTGTAAACTTCACTTTTGTAAAGGTAATTGTTGCATTTAAAGGGAACAAGTGTTTAGGACTGGGGAGCAAGAACTTAGGCTGCCTTTGATCCAGCTTGAGCTGTGGGGAAAGGTGTTTTATCTATCTCTGTGCTTGTTTACCATCTCTATATAAGGCATGGTTACTTCTCTTCTTCCCAACGGGTAGAACCACAGATTAATTCAGGTTGGAAAATACCTCTGGAGGCTGCCTGGTGCAGCATCGTGCTCACAGTACAACTGACTTCAGTGTTAAATCAGGTCTTGTCTGTTTGAACTTTGAGTTTGGAAGTGAAGGATAAGCACAGTGCTCTGCCATCTTCTGAGAGAAAGCTACAGAGAGCAGTGTTAAAGTTGCCCATCAAGCAACTCAAAATCTAGGAATAGCCAAGCAAGATCTGAATCTCGTTTTTACATAGGTAAGTCTCATGGGAGGGAAGGTCAGAGCTGCTGTTTGCATTGGAGTGGCACAGAGGGAAAGGGTTTGGGACTGGAGTCCCTGTGCCAGAACAAGGTGTGCTGGGAGCTCACACTGTCAAGTTGCTCTCAGCCATTTGCTTTCCATAAAAGCCAGCTGGGGTTGTCAAATTCAAAGGACAGCCTGTGCAGTTTTGAGTGCCCAGGAGCCATGACACATCCACAGCTGAAGGAGCCTAATTTCATCTAATTTCTGAGTGGAAAATTCCAAACAAGTGAACTGCAACAATAAAATTGTAGATAAGTGGCCTTAAAGGGAGACCTACAAACACACACAGAAACTTGGTCAAGATGACAGGTTTTGCTTACACAGTGGGAAAATGAGGGTTTTTTCCACATTGTATCTATTAATTCCATGTTCCCCACTGGGACCACATCATCTCTGTGTGTGGCTTAACACAAGCTACCAAGAGTGCTGCAGCTTGTGTAAGCACCAGAGAAAACCCCTGAGTGCAGCCATTCTCTTGCTACCTCAGGCATTTGAAAATTTTGGGAGGCAGCACTATTTATCTGAAAGCTGTAAAGGCTGGGTGATGATGCCTGCAGAGCTAAGACAGAATTAACACTGTGTATAAAGTCGTTAATGGGCAGGGAGGAATGGACAGCAACACAGCACGGGTTGGATCCCATCACACTCTGGGAAGTGTAATGTGCATCAAGGCCATGTCCTGGAGGTTCACAGCAGCTGAGAGCTGCATCTGGCCATCACTGCTGTTTTGTGTCCTTCAATTAATCAAGCTAAATTGTCAGTCTTGCAGCCTGGTTCCAAGCTCAAATTACAGACGATTAAGAAAAGTACAAATGGTTAATCAGTCATTTTCATAGAAAGTCCGAGAGAGAACAGCAAATTATACCCCGCATGTGTCATTAATTCTTGAACAGAGAAAATATTTCAATTAGTAATCATCTTTATTTTAGCTTATGGCAAGAAGTTTTCTAAGAGCTACAGAGGAAAAGTGACGTAAAAAATGAAGGAGCTGTTTTAAAACGAAGGATCGGTTCAGACTGAGTGTTTGCTTGAAATGTGTTTCCTGCAACAAGAGGAACATTTATGGTGTCACAAGAATCCTTAGAGAAAGGCTGGGGATTCAAGTACCCATAAAAGCCCCAGGTTGCAGCAGTGCTAAGGAGAGTGATGTGAACCTTTAGGAGGTGCTTGACCTGTCTTGCCCTGAAAAAGGTGGGTTTTGGCACAGCATTAGACAATCCACCCTCCACTTAAAGATAAGCCTCAAGAGCATAGCAGGGCTCAGCTTGGACTGCTTTGAAATTCAAGTTAATAAGAAATGAGTTTGCTGCTGGCTTTTTGTGTTTGGTCCCTGCAGCCTGTCTCGGTGCTTTGAAGCTGGAGTGCTCCAGCAGTGGCACTTGTGGCTGTCTCTGGTGGGAGAGGAGCTGGCTCAGGCCCCGGGGCTGGGGTGGCAGAGGAGAGGGGCTGGGTCAGTGCTCACCACTCCAGTGGCCTCTCTGAAGGGCTTGAAAAAAAGGAAGTTGTGTAACCAACCCACAAGATGTGAAGTAGGAGCAGGTGTTTTCCCCTAGCAAAGTTTTTAACTGTGGCCAAACAGAAAAAAGCACTGCCACCCAAAAATGGTCATATTTCACCTATTTTTGTCTTTCAGTTGGAAAAATGCTGAGAACCTCTTCTCTGGTATATTTCTTTCTTCAATTTTCCCTCTCCATCCTACCAGTTTTTAACTGGGTGCACAGGAGACATTCATGTCTGCTGCCATTTATCTACCAGCTGCACTCACCAGTCCCTGTGTACACACAGCAGGCATTAAACTGGGTAGCAGGGCTGCTGCTGCATGAGGCATCACATTATACTCCAACACTGCTACCAGGGGGAAGCTCCCTAGAGTGGCTCTCACCCTGTGACACGCCAGGGGAGGGCAGTGTCCAGGCTGCACCAGGGTTTCAAGGCATGCAGGCAGGACACCTGGCTGGAAATTTTGTTCTGTGCTGTTGTCCCAGGTGCTTTCTGTGCCAGCAGTCTTCCTACTTTTGGTTATCACAAGTATCTCATGAGTGTCCAGCTTGAGCAGTTTGTGTAAAATGACACCTGCACGGTCCCATTTCACTGAACTGAGCAGAATTGGTGATGCAGGTGAGAATTGGAAAAGAAAAATACATCCAAGAGAGTTGGTACTTGGATCTCAAAGGTGATGCTTTATCAAGTATTTATTTGGGAATATCTTTATGACCATTTTGCTGTGGTGAGCTGTGTTTCTTTCCCCTGCAGATACATGTATGTATTATGAATAAAGATGTATCTTCTTTTGCAGCAAGCTCCAAGTTACTCTGTCACTAAAATTGAGAGCAGAATACAGTTTTCTTCTGAAGGTCAGTGATTTTACCCTGTCCTAATTTCAGATCAAGCTGTTCTGGGTGTGGGATAAGCTTTCATATCTTTAAAACACTGGATTTTACAAGTATGTGTTTTATCAAGCTTTCAATGTGTCATTCATCTAAATCTTATAGTATAAAAGTGGAAGGGAAGGGACCCAGCTGCAGTCATGTCACTATTATTACATCGTCTTTTTGATCTCAAAAGTTTTCCCTGCCCCACTCTTTTGGAATAGAGATTACTTCAAACCTTGTCTGTTCCTGTGAGAATTCTAACCCCCTCTTGCAGACTCAATTTTGTTAAAATGTGATTTGAGGAAGCATCTGAAATTTTAGCTGCTTTTTCAGACCTAAGCTCAGCTGAGTCACCCATTGATAGTTAATGCACTCATTTAAACATGTAAGAAGAGTAAGTGATAGTTTATGGAGAAAATGTCCACGCTTTAGTAACCACTGGGACCATTTTACCTCAGAAAGATGGTGGTTCCAGTGGAGTTAGTGTGGATTCTCATCTGTCTCTCTCTGGCTTCCAGCTATGCTTTACTATGCAGCCCTAAATGAGAAGCTGTTCACAACAAAGCTGGGGAATTCCTTTAAGTGTGCCAGCAGGCAAACCTTCACCTTGGAGAGGAACTTCCAGATCCTCTTTGTTCATATGCAGCTGCAGGCGTTTGACATTGTCGGTAACCAGTTTGGAAAAGGTGAGTAGGATACTTTTCCACCCTTCCCAGACCTGCATGTCAGCACTCTGGTAGCCCAATGGATGTAATCTGCTAAATTATATCCATACACATGGACTGAACCTACAGCACAACCACAGCTTTGTATCTGTTCCCAAATAATGTAACCTGCCCACTGCTGTTTTCTCAATCTTTCCTGAGTCATTTCCAACACAGTGGTAATACCTATGGAGGATGGAAAAATATCTTTCCCCCCTGAATTCAGCACCTTCTGTTTCACCTTCTTGTTAAAAATGCTTAACTCTACAGCCACAATTTTCTTCTTCATCCATTTTCTCCTGGAACAAGCAGAGGTGTGTTCACCACCAATGCACTGCCCAAACTCTCAGCGTGTAAAGTTCATTTCCAGGTCACTGTTCTCAATATAGTCAGATTTTAGCTATTTTTAAAGGCTCCTGATACTCACATTGTCCCACAATTGCAGCAGCAAAACTGCCAGCTAATAAGGGATATTTATGAATGCAGGATGATATTTTCAGAGCAGCTCTGTCTAGACGTGATGATCGGTGCTTCTGAGGAGGAGCACAACTGGCCCACTCCCAGCTTCAGAATTAAACGTGATGCTCATCTCTTCAGTTTGTCTTTTCTTGGAGAAGTGCCACAAAGAGGCAACCAGGTATCTCAATAAAAGACAAAGACAGACCAGAGAGGGGGATTAAGTGGAACCCTGTGGTCTCTTTCAAGTTCTCCATCTTCTCATTTCTGTGGCTTCCTCTCAGGGCTTTTCCATACAAGAACTCAGGTGCACAGAAGGGCTGACCAGCTCTCCAGCCCTTCAGATGCAGTAATAAAACTGTAAGTAATAAAAAAAGAGAGAATTCTCTTCTGCCACTTGCCTTTCTGTGTGCTCACAAAATACTGCCCCTGTATTCTTCTTTTTACTTTAGATCTGTCCTTTGACTCAGTTTGGTTCTGTTTGACAAATTCTTCTTCGGTTAGGTCACCATTTTGGTTACCTTTTTCATTCTAAAAGGAATATAATGGGAAACATTTGGGGCTTTTTAAAGACATGGTTCTTCTCCACACTGAGAACTTCATCTATGCTGTCAGTCTCATGAAGAATTTTTGCATGGGATAACACTGAGCTGGAAGAACGCATGGGATCCCATCTGGTCCCCTCATTCCCATTCAAATGTGTACAATGAATGATCTTAGTTATGGGACTAGGTATGGCCTCACCTCACCTGAGAAGGATGCTCTCTGTCTCTCCCTCTCTCTCTCCCTCCAAGTCAGACTAATCTCTGCTAGTCAATGCCATATACAAATTTAAATTAGTTTTGCTCTTAGTCAGAGAGCTGAGAAAGCAGCTCCCACCTCTGAAATAATTCCCCTGTGGCTACAAAACAGTCATGAAACTGTTGTGTGTTGGCTGCATATGCAGATTCTGAAGGAGAAAATCCCCAGTGAAGGAATGACTAAACACATCACCAGCCTTCTACCTTCGGGTGTCTTGAGACTGATAGTTTCACTTCTGTTGCTCCTGATTTGCTTATCTTTAAATGGGGAAGAAAAAACAGTAATGGTCACTGGTTTCAAGTTCTTTACAATTTTGTACTGTGTGCAGCAGTGTTTATCAATAGCTTGATCTCTTTGAGTCTGGAAATCTGTAAAAGGGCCTTCTGTTCTTCAGTGCATCAGAAACAATTCCTAGAGTTCATTCCTTCATTCCCAATGTTTCATCAAAACAAAATGACCAATTCAAACATCTCTGGCTTTCACAACACTTAGATGCAAATACTTTTCCGCTCATTTAACAGCAGGTTACATTAACCAGACAGAGCTTTCAAAAGGCAACCTCTAGTTGAATGCTCATGCCTTTGGCTTTGTGGCATTGCATCACCGTCTGGATTAGAGCAGAAGAGGATCAGACTTTGGGAAGAGCCATGTGGAGGCTCTGGAGCTGTGCCACGATGTCATGCACTCCACATGTTCCTTGGGCTCACTGCCCACTGTCAGTGAAAAGATTTCCGTGGGGGAAAAGCCCAAGCGAAGCTACAACTTGTGCCAGCATAGTCATGGAATAACACTCGAGGCTTTAATCTCAGAGTGCTGTTGAAACCTGCCTCGGAACAGTCACAGGGAGTGAGAGGGGCACAGGGTGTGGGATCTCCCTCATATCCTGGCTATAAACTGGATTTACTGCTGAGCTGGGATGTACTGTGGGGTTTAGCTGACCAAGCTGCCCTTAGAGAACAGTTTGCTCTGCAGGTGCTACTCACAGCAGCATGACAAAGGTCTGTCTTTCCCCAGAGTCCGAGGAAGGACCATTCCTGTAGATCTGATGGAAGATATAGGTCTGATCTGATTCTGGGATAACACATTAGTGGTCATTCCCAGACACTGCCTTCACTCCCAGGGCTACACTTGTATTTTGAATTTGAGACTGATCCTGCCATTGTTACTGGCAAAATTTTCCATTTCTGTCAGTGGCCCACGTGGTGTGGTCTCTCCATAGGAAAGCCGCCAATTTACCTCAGTCTAGACGTTCGCTTTTAACTAATGAGTTTCTGTTTAATCAGAGGATGACTTGAATATTCATTTGGGTAGGAACTGGCTGAGGAAGTCAGGATTTGCCCTCTCTGTAGCTAAGAGGTATGTTTGGAGTGATATCTTTGGATGGTCCTCCAAATATTTGATTTGTGTCAGAACCTTTTCTGATATCATCATATGTACAACAAAATTACAATAGTACTACTAAAGCAACTCCCTGGACTATGGCCAAGGCTTCTGCCTCCCTAATCTCTGGATGTTCTGAGTTAATCACCATTATCCACAATTACTTTGAATTAAACAGAGAGAACAATTGGAATTTGATTTTTCTTAGGAAACACTGACTTAACAAGGATCCTTGCTGCACTGATGATGTGCTGGACTATGGGCTTCTGTCTCTGGCCTGATTCTTTTCACTGGGAAGAAGCAATCAGATGTCACACAGAGCAGTTTTCAACCATGTGTCTTGTGCTTTATTTTCAGACTGGCACTTTGTATTGTGATGTTCCCCATCTGCTTTTGGCAAGAAACCTCCTGCTGTGTGTGTGGTGAAACAATTCTGTAGACATGAGGGAGCAGAGCAACTTTAGGGAAGTATGGAGCTACTGCAGAAGGGGCAAGGACGGTTTTCTTGAGATAAGGCTCACCACAGATTAAAAATGTAGTAGGTATAGCTCAGGAAAAAGAAAGGGAAAAAAAAAGAAAGCAAGGGTTTGAGAACTTCTGGCTTGTATTTGCCAACTCTTCTGGAATACAGATGTACAGTCTAGGAGTATGGTGTTCTGCTATAACATTCTCTGATCTCCTTTTCTTTTCAGAAGAAGAATGTTTTCCTGATAGAAACAGCAAAGCAGCTCCCATTGCAGTGTGCCTGAGTATCCTGGGATTGTTTGTCATTGTGCTTGCCACCTTCCTGATCTCCAGAAGAAAGCCACGTAGAGGATACGAACGCATCTGAGGTGCACTTGTACTTCCAAATGTGTGCAGCAAGCAGAGAAGTCACAGAAGTTTTTGTTTCTGCCTGGCAATCTCCCTGCCCTGAAGCCACATTTTTAAGTGAGATGACACCATGTGTTTACAGCTAATGAATGTTTCTGGAAGGAGTTTCTTTAAGGTGGGAAGGACTTTCTACTTTAGGCTATTCTTAGCATCTAATTTAGATGTATTCCAGATGACAAAAATGAGGACCCAATTTCTCTGTGTTATCAACAAAGGAGGTCATTCAGATCACCTAAGCCAGATTCCTAAAAATAGCTTAAAGCAAGCAGGATCACTATCCCCCAGAAAATCCGTCAGGTTTGTTAATGACAGTGTTTAGATTTATTAAAATATAGAAGTCTGATCTTCAGGTGAATAAACCAGAGGCCCACAGCTACAGACAGCCCTGCTAAGTAAGAGCTCACTGAAAGCTTTTTTAGGAACACGGTGCACGCCAAAATCTCAGGTGAAGTGTCAGTGTGACTCCACTCACAAGCAAGTTCTCACCAGTCCTACAACACAGTCACACTTCCTAAGTGCTTGGGGTTTTCTTACTAAGCCCTTTGCAAAGACACAGTGGTAATTGTGACTCTTATGCTGGAGCTTAATATATCATGGTCTTGTGAGAGCTCAGGAATCCCTCATATCCTGTTCAGACATGGACCTGTCACAGTGACCACAATGAGCCCAGGAAATGCCTCTCTACTGGGGCAGCATGGTGGTCTCTTAATCCAGGAAGATGCCACACTCACTGGAAATGCCTGGGATTAAGTAACCACCATTGGGGCAGACCTGCACAAGGTCCATGAGGAATGGAAATCCACTGATTCTGTATGGTCAAGGCTTCTGTGGGAAATAAAAGCTTGCACAGGCCTTGGACAAACTCAGCTCAAAAGTGAGTGTTCTCCAGTGTGCTCACAGCTGAGCAGCTGGGTTTTCATATGGAATTAATGTGGAGTTGCTTTAAAGCACACTGATACACTCTGTAGTCTATTTCCTGCTAAACCAATGATGAAGGCATGAGAACAGTAATTGCTTTCAAGATTTAAGTCCAGCTCACGTTCTTCGTTATAACAAGGAAAAGCTGCTTGTCACAGAAGATTTACAAAGCTGAACATAGGCACAAATGTGCACATAAACACACACATACACGTGCACATGCCATACAATCTGCTCACTGAAGCAAATTACATCAAGATGATAAGAAATTATGTATAAAAACATTTGCAAAAGAGAAGATCATACTAAATAAGAGCACATTTCCCCCAAGAAGTTAGGGTAATGGCTTAAATTTTACTAATAAAAGTTTGTTCTGGAAAAGGACTGTGGAAGGGCACTCATTAAACAAAAGAAAGACTGAATTCATATGCAAAAATGCCTTGACAATTTAATCTTTATCTAAGCAAAAGTGGAAATGCTGGGCGCTAATTTAATTTCCATGAATAGTGGCCCAAATCCTGCGCAGTTATCAATGGTGATGGAACCTCACTGGATTTTCACTCTGTAAAACTGATGGTTATGTCTTGTCAGATATTCCCTTAAGTATTTTAAAAATACTTTTGATATTTTACTAGTATTTAACCATTGCAAGTTTACTTATTTAAATGTAGAAAGAAAAGAAAAGAAATCCTTCCATTCCACGAATTAATTAGAGATGTTGGTCTGTGTGAAGTAGGAAACATGGCCATACTGTTCTATAATCAATATAATATGTAGCAGTGGAAGTAATTAACATTCTCTAGAAATGTTCCCTTTGAGTCTGAATGAACCAATAAATAAGAAAGATAAAGACAATTTTGAAGCACTTTTACACTTGGAGAAACATGAGAACAAAGAACCAGCTGTGAGCACAGGAACAGCTGAATACATTTATAAGGTGAAACGGCACAAGAAATGGGACACCAAACTTTCAAACCTTGAATACAGACACAGCGATTTGAACTATATTCAGTTGAATACTCAAATTGAAATGTAAGTATTTCAATTACTGTTTTGTAAAGGGCTCCAGCACTGTTCATAATGGTTAGTGAGCTTTATCGAGCTCATTTTCCCTTCCTCCTTCCCCCCCTTAGCAGACAAGCAGCCACTGGACTCAGATCTTGGGCCTAATAAGATCCCTCTAATTCTCAGGGTTACTTAATACTATGAATCTGTTGTATAGAAAGCAGATTTTTATACTCAATTAAAGCATTCACTTTTTTTAAAAAAATGGGATGTCTGGGAGGAAAGGTAAATGTATGAAGAGCTTCCATTTGAAAATGAGCCTGTGCCTGCAGTAGGGATGTCACTGTCCCAGGCTGCTACATGTGGACATTTTAACAACAAAAGCTGCCTAAAAAGCTCAGCACATGGTCTGACCCTAAGCTGTTCTGCCCAGGGATCAGTAGACATCTTCCCCTTGTCAAAGGCAGGTCCCATTTCACACGTTCTTTGGACTGTTCAGTTGCGTGATCTGTGTTACTTCTACTGGCACGGATACAGCATTTGCTTGTTCTGTTCTGAAAATTTGCTTTATGTTAATATTCAGTCTTTTAAAAAAGTTTGATATCAGCATGAGTACAGAAAGGAGTTACTAATGACTGCTAATTCTGTGTTTAATATTGTGACGCCTGGCATTTTCACCAGTGATGCACAATTAATGTTTTTCCCCATAGTTTTTTTTCTTTCTACAGGGAATCAACCTGTTGGTATTGAACAATGTTTGGATTCAGATTTACCTGATTTGTTCTTATGCTTTTTCTTGCTATTTTTTGTTTGCTATTTTTATGAAGCTGCATTCTGCCATCTGTACATGAACGATACTCTGGGCTTGCTCTAACTGGCACAGGTGAAGTGCACGTGGTGCAAACCAATGAAACAACTGGATGCTCCCAGGAAATGCTGCCAACATGCAGCAAAATTCATCCAATGGAGTTAGTGCTTGATAGTAGTAAAGTATCCATTGGAGAACTCGTTACTGCATCAGGAGATCCCAGCCTGGAAGTGCACCATTTTCCCAGCTGTGGCCCAGCCTGCCTCCCGTCACCTCCATCCCTGATCCCAAAACCCAACCAGCCTGCAGCAGGGATGTGTGTCAGCACAGCAGCATAGCAAGGAGTATTGCGTCTTCAAATTCAACGCTGAATTAGAATCAGACAGCCCAGCTGCTCCCTGAGCTGCCATGTGCAGCTTTACAAGCCAATGCCTGTATTTATTTTCTGCCAGAAT
Organism: Corvus brachyrhynchos; assembly: GCF_000691975.1. Classification (NCBI taxonomy): domain Eukaryota; kingdom Metazoa; phylum Chordata; class Aves; order Passeriformes; family Corvidae; genus Corvus; species Corvus brachyrhynchos. Next base: position 4,492,132 of record NW_008236696.1, on the reverse strand, counting down.
TTAGGAATATATTTAGCTGGTACTTTTTTATCTAATGGAGTGGTTTTGAGGTCTTCCTCTCATTGGGAAGACTCTAGAGGGGTAATTGGTCTTGGGTGTTGCTAGACTTGCTCTTTTAAACTTCTTGTCTGAAGAAACATCTTGAGCAAAAAGTCCCTAAAAGAACACCATACAAAAAGAGGATATTTGGTAAACTACTTGCACGCTAGGTGGGCCATAGCGGTTATACTGTGGGTAGCAGGGCAGTTTTGTCTGCTGTGGGAGGAGACAAGGCTGCAGCTGGGTCCCAGAGTGACTCAGCAGCCCCAGCTCACTTCTTTCCCCAGTTGCAGACTCAGATCAATCCAACCTTGAACCAGAAGGTGCTGATCAGGATGATGTGGTGCATTGATGGTGTGATGCATCCACCAGGGAAGCAAAGCTTAACTTCTGTGCAAGCATGTGCTGGTCAGGAGGCAGTGGGGCCATCCCAGGGACTAGGACGTGGGCACATCCTCACATCTCCATATCCTGAGGGCTCCCTGGTCCTCTGTTGCAGCTCTCATGCCAGACCATCCCTTGTGATCTCTCATACACCCAAGACAGAATGGGTGCATCCCCAGAGCACGATGATGTCACACTTAGACAAGTCACTGAGGAGTTTATAAAGCAAGGTTTAATTTCTTTCAGTCCATTTTGTTCTCTGATGGACAAGCCCAAGTTAAGAAACACCTGTTAATTCAGTTGAAAGTGGAAGGGAGATTAGATTGGCATCTTGAGTGTCTGAACGTGGCTTGGCTGATCACTTCCAGCTTGCTATAATGTATAGCTGCTAAAAATAACTTGCTATGAGAAGAAAGATATGCTCTTTATTTTTCTATTATTGGTGTTTCTATAATAAAGGCTGTATTTAGTCATTACAGTGTGCATTGCTGTGCAATGATTTAACTCTGAAATGGCTGAGTGAGTCTCACATGTTGTGCTCTTCATGAAGCAAAGGTTGTTAGATGGACTGCAGGAAAGCAGAAGACATGGTAAAGATGGGGAAGAAAAACCAATCTCTCTGCTGCCAGCAGCTGCTTGAGGAACTTGGCTGTTGGAGAAGGGCCAGGGAGGGCAGCAGAGGGGTCATAACTTCCCTCAGGAATAAAATACCAGAATTATGCTTCACTTCATTTCTGGTGTCAGTGCACATTCCTACATGATAGATAATTTAATGTCACAAGCTGAAAACTTTGCAAGCCCCTTGATTTGTCCTTCAGAAGAAAATCAGGGCTGCCTGGAGAGCAGGGGCAGTTTGCTCTGCCCTTTGGCACTTGCTTGGCCTGGTACAATGTTAAATTTGGTGCCAGGTTTGCACCTATTTAAGTAGGCAAGATTCCTCACTTGTTCCTATTTTAGAAGCTGGGCTGGTAAATACACACTTGTGTATGTGATGTAGGCCCTCAAAGGCTGCTGGTGTCTCAAAATTCTCTCTTTCTTGACAAGGTTTAGTGGCAGATGGAGGGAGAGTCAACCATTTTTACTTAAAGGCAAAAAGTCCCCATCTATGAGTCATACCCTGGACTGTCCCAGAGGCCCAAACATTTGGAATTCGTTGAAGAAACCTAACACATCAGAGTGTTTAGAAGAAAACAGAATGAGTATTTTTTAAAGTATCAATTTGAGCAAAATAACAAGCGTGAGAAGAGGAAGATTTCTATGGAGTTAACCCTCTGTGACTAAGGTGATAAGACACTTGGACACTACACTTCCCTCATGTCCAGGGCTGTGGCCATTGCATGCCAACAAGACGGGTATGTGGGTCTGAAGTTTATCTGCCACAGCAACATAACACTGCTGGGCTTTCATCAGCATCTGGGCTTTCCAAGCTTTTTTTATGTCACTAAACATAAGTTTCTCTTTTTCTGCGAGTCTTACTGCCTATGGAATTGGTAGATCTCAAGTACTTTATTAAATTATAAACTAATTGACTCAGTTCCTAACTTAGCTCTTTCTTCACAATTTTAAAGAGGAGCAGGTTGCATTTCCAACATGCAGAAAAACAAAGTAAATGGCTGTTGGGAAAAAGAAAAGTGTTCAATCTGAGTCAGAACATCTGTGTTTATTAGAGACACAGATCTTGGTTTTGAACCTTGGTTTTACTGAGGCTTTCCTATATCACAAAAACGTTTGAAGACTATGAATCATGAGTCCAGCCAATGTTTAACCTCATTTTACCATGGAATCACTTTTTTATCATTGGGTCAAGGAAAATGACTTCATATTTCATATTATATTTTTCACAATCTGCTCCAGGAAAAAATTGTTACAAGAAAACTACTCGAATTATTAATCAAAGCAGCTTTCAAAATATGTCCAGCTTCCACAATAAAATTTAAAAATAAATGTCGCCAACCCAACCTATCCTACCTACATCAGTAGGTTCACCTGAGTGCTTCTGTCTGTGGATGTGCACATCAAACATACTGCTGGTATCAGTGAGGAAATTATTATTTCTGCATTTAAGCTTTATTACATTGCACTTTCAAACATCTGTGTGTACAGTCTGGTGATTCCACTTGACTTTGCAAGCCCTAAAAGCCCTGCTGGCAGGATGCCTCCACCAAGAGTAGATTTGCAATATAAATGAGTTTGCCACTTCCATTAGTTCTACTGCTGAAAGCATCAGCTCCTCTGCCACCTTTGATTTATTTACTGTAAAATATCTGCAGCTCTCCCCAATGTCCAACAGCTAAACTACATAAAATGCTGCCATCTTGTGTTTAGAGACAAATTAAACCTGACATTTAAAAAATCTGGGTTCCGAGAGGCGAAGTAGGATCTACACTGTCAGCATCTTACGTTGAAGAAGATTGGAGTGAATGGATTATGGAAAAGTGGAAGCTTCACTTAATAATTTAGTTTTTAAAATCTCATCCTTAGAGCAAATGCTGATCCCTCTTGCAGTCAGGTGCAAGGGACAATTGCCCCAAGCTGATCTGGTGTCTGTTTAACCTGCTTGAACCACCCAGTCCCTAGTGTGAGGGGTCACCATGGAGAAGTAAAAATAGCAACAGTGGAGCAAGCAGAGATTGCCTGCATACTGGAGATGCTCTTCATATAAGAAACAGTTCACGCTTCAGAGTATGGAGAACACGTAAGACATTAAACACTGCCCCTATTGCAATTGATAGATTGTGTATTCCTGTTGTGAAAAAGCACGGCTGCTTTGCTATTTGTAAACAAGTGGAAATACTTATTTTGACTGTGCTGGGGCTGAGCAGGTTTAGCCCCGGGTGGGCTTTAGACTGATGGATATCGGGAAGAAGTTCTTCCCTGTGAGGGTGGTGGTGAGGCCCTGGCGCAGGCTACCCAGAGCAGCTGTGGATGCCCCGTCCCTGGAAGTGTTCCAGGCCAGGTTGGATGGGATTGTCTGCAACCTGGGCTAGTGGAACATGTCCCTGCTCAAGGCAAAGGGGTTGCAACGAGATGAGCTTTAAGTTCCTTTCCAACCCAAATCTTCTGTGGCTCTGTGACCTGTGTGATAAATGTGTGAATGATAAATGTTGTCTTCCGCATATATGATTTTAACATTTATAAGTGACAATGTACTATGTAGAAATAGTGTTAAGGTAAAATGTAGTTAAGTAGTTAAGAGATTAAGGTAAATTGTAACTTCGAAATAGTTGTAATATGTTAAGAAATGTATTAATAAACACATGGTAATAAGTATCTTTTGAGTTGAGAAACTACAGAGCCAAGGAACCAAGATATCTTAGAGAAACAAAGAAGATAAACCATATCCATCCCAGGAAAATTGTTATCTCATCAAAACTCACACCTCCCAAGGAAACTGTCAGCTACAAATTAGGCTGGAGACTGGGGAGGCACCGGAGAGAGGGTGCCTCTCTTCAGTTCTGAAGCGATCCAGAGGACTGAAGCGGCGTCGTGTTGGTGGAAGGGTCAGAAACCGGAGGGGGGAAAGTTGAATGAAGTGTAAATTACTTTCTGGGCTTAATGAATATGTAACAGTTTAAGAGAGTACTGAAGTCCACAGTAAAATGAATGGAGGGCGCCTCTGGCAATATTGCTAAGCGCCCCTGCGCTGTGATATGCCTTTGTTCTACTAATAAATGTTTAATATTATATTGCTAAAAATTTAGCTTTTGAACTCATTTTTTTTTTCACCTGCAAAGCTCCAAAGCCTGAGGGAGCGGAACGGATCCTGACGGCTCTCTGATCCCACCGCTGTGTGACCTCCTCCAGCCGCGCGAGGCGGTTCCGATGCAGGATCTGGGCCTGGGCACAGGGATATTGTGTTACCCGAGCGTGCCCGCGTCCTTCCCAACAACCCTCACGTTTGTGTGTCGCTGTCCTATTACAACACCAGATGTCATTCCTGAAGGACCACGCTCAGCTGAGTCCGTGCACCCACAGGGCCGACAGTCCTTCCGAAGCGTCCATCGTTTCACATTTAAATGAAATGTAATCAATCTGCCCTCTCAGCGCCCTTTCTCGGTGTCACCCAGCCC
>NW_008236696.1:4459276-4487357 GCF_000691975.1 Corvus brachyrhynchos | reverse complement strand
AAGGGGAAGGGGCTCTGCGGGGCGTGGTGGGGCACACAGGGAAAGCCGGGCTGCTCTCTGGGAAGGGAGAACAAATAAACCCCCCGGGCTTTAGGGAATGGTCGCAGGTGCCGCGGGTCCCATGAAGCTGCCCCGGCCCCGGAGTCGGTCCGCAGCCTGTGCGGAGGGAGGGTGACCATGATAGCTGTGTGTTCAATGTTTAGGACATGCACCAATTCCTCCTCCCGTTGTTATGACCGAGCTGTAGTTGTGTGGTGCCGAGGACGTCCCGTGTCTTTTTGCCCGATAACGCTTAAAGAATGCTGGACTTGATCCAAAATTCCGACGTTGATTTACATACTAATTAAAACAGTTCCAGGAGTTCGCTTTCACGGTTGCATCCATCCACTTCACCACCTCTATCTCATTTAGTTAGCATTAATCATTTGAAGTTTAGCTTTCCATTTCTGAAAGTCTCCATAGTTGTTTCTTGCTCTTTCACATTCTTTTCTCTAGCACCTTTGCTCTACAAAAGCAGCTCCTGTTGCCTTTTTAAGCTTTTCTATTTTGTGGTGTTCATGTCTTCCTTCCCAAACACTTCTCGAGTTGGCCTCTCTGTAATAAATGCCAGTTGTTGGCTGTTCTGTCCACCAAACAGTTTTTTGCTTGTTTGTTTTTAAAAAACCCCTTGATTATTTCTGTTTGAATGCTGTTAAAAAACCAAGGGGATAATTTTTGTTATGTCCAAGTGAAAGTACTTAGGGAGAGATCTGCTGAAGTTTGAGCAGCTTCCCTTGTTAAACCTGAATATGTTCTGTGTAATTAGATGTATCGGAAGTTTTGGTGCTGTCCTTCTCTCACTTGAAAATAAAAGTAGCTCAGTTGCCACTTCTTCATATGCACTTGTAACACTTCTGTCTGTTTATAATTGCACAGGCAATGGAACCAAGTACGAATATTTGTGAAATGGGCCTCAACGATAGGTATTAAATTTAACTTCTTTAGCTACTAGCTTAAATTGTTCTGCAGTGTGGATGGTTTTAGAGTATTAGTTGCTGAAAGACCGCAGGGTTTTTTAATAAATACTCAGTATCTTCACAGTTTTTGAAAACAGTAACCTGTAGCTAACCTAACAGAATATTTAATGTTTAAACAATATTTTATATAATTTTATCTGTCATATTTAGGTACGTGGAACTTAATGGAAATGATTTATTTTTGTGATGTTTTTCTCTGTCCTTTTCTGATACAAATGTTGCAAAGTCTGTGAGATTTGTTTTATAGGCATAATGGTATTTAAACAATATATGAAGGAGAGTAAACAGGTTTAGCAAGATGATTTAAACTCACTCTGTTGTCATGTTATCTAAAAAGTTATGTTTGAAAATTCAGAGATCTATTTTCATTTTATTGTTTAGTTTTAAGGTACTTAGTTCTCACTGAGAAGTCTCTGTCAGTGCTGGCCTTATACTTCTATTAAGTTGTGGCTGATGTTGTGAGACTTTGTAGAAGCTTGTAAGTCACTGCTTAAAAAAACCCAAAACAACAGGAGTTGATACCTCGTTATTTGTGACTGTATATCAAGGGGGAATATTGCTCTTCAAAAAATGTGAAACACTTCTGTTGTGACGGACACAACACAGGTTTGGTTGTTTACACAACACAGCTATAAGCATAGCTGATGTAAGCATCAACTTTTAAGTAGAAGGGTTTTCTTTAGGGTTAGGGTATATTTCTTGAATTCTAAAAAAGAAAAAAAAATAGCTTAAACATACTTCTGCATAAGGACTCCAAGTAAAAAATCGCATGCATAGCATGGGAATGCTTTTGGGTGAAGCATGTGGTTTTTAGTTATTGAAGAAATGCATGAACTTTATAAATAATGTAAAAGAAATCAGGGTTTTAAAATTGCTTTGTTTCCAGGAACATGTTTGTGGATTGGTTTCTTACTGTGCTGTATCCTTTTAAACAGGAGGTCACAGCATAGGGAAGATCCTTATTGCAAACCGAGGAGAAATCGCCTGCAGGGTGATGCGAACAGCCAAGAAAATGGGGGTGAAGTCTGTGGCAGTTTATAGTGAAGCAGACAGGAATTCCATGCACGTAGCAATGGTGAAGTATATTCATTAAATTTGTGACTGATGTTCATTCATAACGGTATGTTTCATTGATAAGTTCCCTGTGAAAGCAGATTTGGGTGCTGATGCAAAGTTGATTTTCACTTCTGTAGAGCTACTGCGAAGTTTTCCTTGAATAGATGAAAAGTTTGCCTGGTCTCTGTCTCAACACATGACAGCTTTATAGGAAGTGCATTCAAGTTTGGCTCTCTGACTGGACAGCCAGAGGTTAGAGAATGGTCTGTGATTTTGGGGAAAAAGTCAGAATTTGTTTCACCCAGTTGAGCCTCTGCATGAGGAAAGGCATTTTAAACTGCAGTCTGATAAGTGATATAATTAGCTCAGAAACTCAGTTAAACTTGCTAGTAAACAGTTTCTGTTGTATGTATTTTTTGTAAAACAGGCAGATGAAGCATATTGCATTGGTCCACCACCTTCACAGCAGAGTTACTTGGCCATGGAGAAAATACTGCAGGTGGCCAGGGTCTCAGCAGCACAGGTAAGGAGATCAGGGCCTTACACTTTCTGTTACTTCCATGTCTTCAGTTCTTTCTTTTTGCTCATCTTGCTTTTCCTTAATGCTCTATGAAGTTTCTGGGTTTTGTAAGCTAAACTGATACAAAAAATAGGTAACATTATTCTGTTTTAGGCTATTCATCCAGGTTATGGTTTCCTCTCGGAAAACACAGAATTTGCAGAGCTGTGCAAGCAACAGGGAATCATCTTCATAGGTCCACCTTCATCTGCTATCAGAGATATGGGTATCAAAAGGTATCTGTTTCTGATTTGTTACTTGGTTGTGCAATTTACAGCTTGGCAAAGCTGATTTTGTTAACAAATGACCGGTTGCTCTGTGTTTGTTTTATTCTGTCAATTTGCATTGTATTTCTACGGTTTTCTTCAAAGGAATAAACTCCAGCTTTATAGATTCATGTAGAGATATAAACAGTCTAGATTGTTCAGTTATTGGGATTTTAGTATTTAAATAAGTAATGATTCTACTTTTCCAGAATTGAGGCATTGCAGTGTAATATAGGTGAGGGTTCAGCAGTCAGTTTGGATGGGTCAAAAGAGCAGTGGTAAAGAAACACCATATCATCAGGGTTATTGTGGCTCATATAAAATGATAAGTTTATTTCATCACAGAGGATCTTATTCTTAGTTAATTAGATCAAAGAAATACTTCTAAGGTATGAAGTATAAATCAAGAATATGGAAATGAAGTTATTACTGACACAGGAACTGTATAAAAGTAATTAGAGATTTAATTTTTTTATCATCTCATAATATGAGAGTAAATTGCCTTAGTAATTTAACAAGCTTTGCATGCATTTTGAAAATTAGAGTTGTTATGCTGGAGTGTTTTATGTGTGGTATGAAGGTAGCCTGTGTAATGAAAAGAGTTTTGCCTTTGTGCAACTTTAAATATTATAGGATACAGTGTTGCAATTTGAAAATGTTAGGTTTTGGCCTCTGTAGTGTGGAAAGAACAGTCAAACTAAAGTGTAATCCTGCTTGGAGAAAAAAAATCCCTGTTGGAAGGATGTGCTGAATTACAGTCCAATCCTATGTAACCCACCCATGCAAGTAGTCCTGTTGAGGTCTACTGTGGAACTATTTCCATGGAGAGGATTAGCATTGGGAACATTGGCCAGGTTTGGAGCTAAAAGTAAGAAAGAAATATTATTATCATTCTAAACATAAAACTGTTCTGTCAAAGCACTTCCAAAGCTATAATGTCTGCTGCTGGCGTTCCTGTTGTTGAAGGTTATCATGGAGAAGATCAGTCTGATGAATGTCTAAAGGAACATGCCAGGAGAATTGGATACCCAGTAATGATTAAAGCTGTCCGTGGGGGTGGAGGAAAGGTAAGGAACTCCTCTGTTCCTCACATGCTGTAAAGTTACCATGTCTCAGGATCTGTAACTCAATATTCTAAAAGAAAACAAGAACTGGAAAAGTACTTTTTGTTAAAATTTATTATTAATGGCCAACCTAGCATTATAAAATCTCATTTCCCTTTGATATGAAGAAGATAAGTAGCTGGAAAAAATCGGAAGCATTTTGTTTATTTTGGTGGATCCCCAGTAATTCACAAACTGGAATAAATTGGAAGCATTTTATTTCAATGGATTTCCAGTAATTCACATGAGCAGAAAAGTTGTCCTGTGGGTTTGTGCAAAATTAGATGACTTTAAATTGTTACTCTGTGATAGCTTCTGTGACTTCTTTTGCTAACAGTTTTAAATATTGCATAAGAAATGATTAGAAGTACCATTTTGTGTCTAGATACTTTTTAATGTGTGGTGAACTCCCAGTCTAAGTCTGATTTTGCTCTGAAATAAATGTTTATACAAATTACATATAGAGAATTTTCGTTATTTCCAAAATAGCTATATTTTTTCTGTAATAAATAAGTTTTTCTCTGCCAACCTTGGAAAATTTCTATTATATTTGAGAATGAAATTGAATTTTGTGCTCACGCCTATCAACGGAATAAAAATATCTGTTTTTTACACTTCTTCTGGCACTTTTAGTGGGACTTAGTAGGATTATCTTACTGGAAGCTGATACACAATTTTGCTAAGGTGTATGAAAGGAACAAAGTGTTATTTTTAAGCTCATTTCTCACTCTGTTTATGCAACAAGGTTTTTCATTGTGTGCTGTATTTTTAGACATTTAGATAATCTTTTTTCCTGTATTTTAGGGCATGAGGATTGCTCATTCAGAAAAGGAGTTTCTGGACCAACTAGAATCAGCAAGGAGAGAAGCAAAGAAGTCTTTCAATGATGATGCAATGCTGATTGAGAAATTTGTAGATAATCCAAGGTAAGAAATAGATGTTTCAATATAAACACTGTAATGTTTATTCTACTGCTAAATAGACATAACTAGCTTAGTCATAGGATAAAAATTGGTTTTGTATGTTTGATATGCACTATGAAAGTTGTTAATTTGGTCAAAATTGTTTATAAGTTACTGAATTTCTTGTAGTGGCTTTGATTTGAATGACAGGAATTAAAGTGCTACTGCTTGGGAGACATGGAAGTGAGGGAGCTTTCTAAAATTGATTTACATCTGGGAAAAAAAAATCACTGTATAATATTTAAACTATAGACCTGAGTCAAGCTGTGATGGTGTTTCTGCTGCCCTCAGGTGTCCTAAGCTAGTTATTTAATCTTTCTCTATTTTGATATTTCAAACAGAAGTGAGAGTCTTTAGCTCATGCCTGGCCCATGAAACTACACCAATTTATATTTTATAAAGAACTTCTCACAGTGGTCTGTTTGATACTCTTGTACTTTACATCTGTTTTTCCTTGAAGCATCACTATAAGGAAAGCATTTATTCTAAAGAAATTGAGGGTCTGATTGTGCTGTCAGGTGGGCATGAGAAAAGACTCCTTCCTGGGGAATTTCTTTTGTCAGCATCTGAGGATTGTCAGAATGGTGATGCATTTTTATTAGTTTTATGCATAGAGTAAAATTCTGCCACCTAATAGTTGTCCTTTGAAATGGTGTTTTGAAGTAAACAATGTTATTCCTGAGCCAAGGCTGCTTCTATCTCTTGTGGATTGCTACATAGTAAATTATGAGAGAAATGCTCATTATCAAATTAATAGTGAAGTGGTTTTACTTTCATTATAGTAACTAAGAAAGAGGTAGCAGCCTTCAGATATGTGTCTTTTTTATCCTACAATTTATGAGATTTCACTGCAATAGTTGGTAGTAGGAATCCTCTTTCATGTAGGAGATCGAGTAAGTCTAAACCAGCTGAAATCCTGCATAGTGGCAGCCTCATTTCTACATTTTTGGCATTTATTTGAAGGCAGACACTTAAACCTGTAAGAAATCCTACTGAAATGTGCAAGTTCGAAGTCTGTTTGGGGCTTTATTGAAATACATTAAAACATTTATTTTTATGGAACAGGCATGTTGAAGTCCAGGTATTTGGTGACCAGCATGGAAATGCAGTGTATTTGTTTGAAAGAGACTGCAGTGTGCAAAGGAGGCATCAGAAAATCATTGAAGAGGCACCAGGGGTGAGCAGAAAGTTGTTAATATTTTTTATGAACTGACATATTTTTAAAGTAATTGCTGTCCCCCATTGAATGTTTGTTGTGGGTAATAATTTATTTGTAATTCTCAGATCTGTTTTAGTTTTGCTGCGGAACATGTTCTCACTGAAAAAACCCGATGTTCTTTAGGAAAATGATTCTCAAGGAAATATTATGTAGATTTCAAGTGTAACATAGATCAGGGTTTCACTACAGTTGTTAAGTACTGTAAGATATTCATGCATGCCAGGTTTAATATCACCAAACTTAACAATAGTTTATAATCTTTTTGTTACTCTTTTTTACAGCCAGGAATTAGTGCAGAGGTTCGAAGGAGACTTGGAGAAGCTGCTGTCAAAGCAGCTAAAGCAGTGAATTATGTGGGAGCAGGTAACTCTGGGGAGGTGCAGCTTTTAACTTAATAAGACTTTAAGTCTCCAGCAAATGGCATCTGATTGTTTCAGAGTATGACACACATCCCTCAATTTTTTGAGGTTTAAACAAGTAATCATGTAGTTAATTCTGATGTAATTACAGATTTAAATTAGTATACCTGAGCTCCAGACCAGTGGCAGGTGAAAGGTAGAAAGAAAAAATTTCAAAGCAGATAATTTGATCAACTCAGCTGTTGGTGGAAAGTGAGCATTATGAATTAGTAAGTTTGAGCTGAGCAAGTGGAAGATAATTTCTCTTTTAGCATACAAAGGATAACACTTTATATGCAAACAGTGAAGTCTTTAAAAGAAAAACACAGCTCACTGTAAAGTCCACACCATTTCACAGATGAAAAATAACCTCCTAAAATTATTTGTAACTTTATTTTCTCACTGCTTTCTTTGGATATTTATTAAAAAAAAATTTACACACCCTATGAATATTCAGAATACTTTCAAACAGTCTTGATGCGCTTTTTAAAGTGCTAATGAAATGCAGCTCTTGCTGTAGTGAGTGGCTACTAAACAACACAGGTTATGTAAATGTACAAGGAAACTACCCTTCTGTTTTCAGACCTCAGTTTTGTGACCATTTAGATAATTTGCATAGAATTTAATGAAATTCAGTGTGTCTGATTTAGAAATAATAGTCTTGGCATAATTGAATTAAGTGCCTTAGGTGTCTTTTCCATAAATGGACAGCTAAGATGCTCTTTGGTGAAGTGTCCTTTTGTTAAATGCTTCAGGAACAGTTGAATTTATTATGGACTCCCAACATAATTTTTACTTCATGGAGATGAATACCAGGCTGCAAGTAGAACACCCAGTCACAGAGATGATCACTGGAACAGACTTGGTGGAATGGCAGCTTAGGGTAAGTGTTAATTGATTTTACATGTAGAGTTCCCCCTGAGTGCTCTGTGACACTGCCTGTGAGAGGCCAGATGGGTTTCCAGATCCTCATCTCCTGCTCAGCTGTCAGGTTAGAGTTTCCTTTGCTCCACAGGAACATCTCACATTGCTGTGTTGGATGTAGAGCATTGTGTAGGTGCTCTGAATTTCAACCAGTGTTCTCCCAGCTGTGTAGAGAGAAAACATTTTTTTAAAGTGTATGTAGAGACATTACAGAGAATGTGGGAACTGGGAGTAAGGTTCTGATCCTTTCCGTGCTATGCTGAGAGTTTTTTAAAACTCTAATTCCAATTTATCTGTGGCCCAAAAATCATTCTTGCATCAGGCTGTAGGAGGAAAAAATCTTCACAAAAACGTATGTCTGGTGTTATACCAGTATAGCCACATCCTGAAATAAATGTCCAGTGGGGTGGACTGGAGCAGGGGGTTTCCCCACACACCCAATTTGCAGAGATTACTCACACATTCGAATGATCACAGGAAGTTTTGGGTATTAGGGAACTTGAAATAAAAATGAATTCTGTTTGGATAAATCCAAAAGTGAGGACAGCAGCTTAAGTAGTGTGAGATTAAGGTTGGGGAAGTATTTAGTGTAATCGGAAAGAAAATTAAAATGGCAAATGCTGATGCAAAAAGAAGGACCATTTGTCTTCCTTATCTGGACATGGAAATTGAGCATTGAATCCTGAGTTAGAACAGGGATCAAACAACACTGGAAGAAAGAGAGAGAAAAGGTGGAAAGGTTTAGTGGTCTTGGCACATTTTTTCTCCTTGTGCTTTTTAAAATGTGCTTTCTGGTTGTTCATGTTTAGAAGAAAGATAGTTAATATTTGATATATCAGCACTCCAGACTATTGATCCTGCGTTAAGGAAAAACCTATTTGTTTTCAGGTTGCAGCAGGAGAGAAGATTCCTCTAATGCAGGAAGAGATCCTGCTCCAGGGCCATGCATTTGAAGCTAGAATATATGCTGAAGACCCTAATAATAACTTTATGCCAGGAGCTGGGCCGTTGTTGCACTTATCCACCCCCCCAGCAGATCGATTCACCAGGATAGAGACTGGAGTCAGGCAAGGTAAAACTGAAGGCAGTGATGGAAGAAGAAATAATTAACATCAAGAACTTTTCTTTGTAAGCATTTCCCTCTTTGGCCTAAATAAGTTTGTCTAAAAGAGTATTGTTATAAAGACAAATCTCTACAGAATTATTCTTCTTTGTGATTTTCCGTGTATTTTTGGTTAATCACTGAGTATTTTATTTACCTCTTCTTTACCTGTACCCAAATTAATGTCCACTGGCTCATGGTGATGATACTCTCCTCTCTGTTTAGCAATCCTGCATTCTGATTGCAATAAAGAAAATTGAATTTGAGTAATGTTACCTCTACAAAAATTTATAATAAGTCTGTGCTGAGGTTGTCCTTGAAATTGGAATGCCAGGTCACATCATCATGTCCTTAAATAGCTTTAATCTTGAGAGAAATGTGGCCATGAATTGTGCCCGAGTTGGATGCCGTGTGGTGGCCAGTACTTTGCATTACCAACTTTCACAAATACTTGGTTTCATGTGAACAGCATTTTTGTTTTATGGACACATTTTAGGTGATGAAGTTTCTGTGCATTATGACCCCATGATTGCAAAGCTGGTTGTTTGGGCTGAGGACCGACAGGCAGCTCTGAGAAAACTGCGCTACAGTTTGCACCAGTATAATGTAAGTGGGAGGAGCCCTGTGTGATGTCACAGCTTGAGCTATTACAGCATGCATAAAATACTCCAGTAAAACAAAAGTGGTTTCTAATAGGGAGCCTACATTGCCACTACCATTTCAAATTCATTCGTTCTTTGCAGAAGTTGTATTTTTTCCTAATTTGCAAACTTCTCATTGGTGGAGTGAGTAGAAATAAATGTGAAGCCCAGTTTTACACATAGATTTGTAAGTGTGTGATGTCTTCAGTTGGATGATGCACCTAGGACTTTGTAGAAGAGTAAAGCTAAACAACATTTGCAATGGCAATTCAAAAGCTTTCTCAAATTTAAAGGGTTTCTTAGGTGGAACTTATGTCAGACAATGTTTGCTTGTAATAATTTATTAAAAGAACTAAATTTTTAGAGTATACATGTGGTAAAGAAATATGCTATCAGTTCTTTTTAAGAAACGTTCCATTTTTCCCCTGTGAAAACTACAGGTATTATAACTGTTTTCAAAAGTGGAGTTCAGAAGGTTTGGCTTGAGGTGAGACTGAATATTACTGGTGCAGAATTGATTTACACTTTTAAATCAACAGCATGAACGTGACTGAGGTAGTGAAAATGTTGAGCCCATTATTGTTTTAGCTAAAAATGAAATTTACTGCAAGGGAAAGAGATAAAATAATTCTTTTGGTTTTTCCAGAATTTTCTTAGCAGTTCTGTCAGTAAATGTTGACAGCATAACATAGTTACCAGTTTCACTGATTTCTCTAAAATAATTGTTGTTTCATTAGGTATTTTGCCATGCAGGAAGTGGATAGTATCTAGTAAATTTCGGAGTCCCTCTTCCCACTTATTACTATTAAAAGATAAATATGGCATACTGAAACTATTGTGACTCATTTTTAATAAGAAGCATGTGTCAGGTTGGGAATGTTCTTTTCAATACTCAGAGCATATTTTTCCAAAAGAGTAAGGTTTTTTCTGAAATTACCTCCTGTTACTATTGCTGGGAAACTTTCCTCAACTTCACAGTGGACAAAGGCAGCATTTAGAAAACAGAGTGCTTTTGAGAAAGCAGCTCTTGGGTTTTTGGTTTTTGTTCTGGTTTGGTTTTTTGTCTTTTTACAGTCAATGGTTTAATTGATAATAAAACAGACCAGTTGAATGAATTACCTTTTATTGATAAACTTTGTGAGCAGAAAGCTGCATATTCATAACTCAATTTGACAGTATGCATCTGTTTCTTTACAGATTGTGGGATTAAGCACTAATATTGATTTCTTACTGAGCCTGTCAGGACACCCACAGTTTGAGGCTGGAAATGTGCACACTAATTTCATTCCTCAACATCACGATGAACTATTTCCAACCAAAAAGGCAACTCCTCATGAAGTTATGTGTCAGGCAGCTCTAGGGCTCATACTGAAAGAGAAAATGCTAACAGATGCTTTTAGAGATCAATCAGATGGTAAGGACCATTGTTTTGTTTTGTTTTATTTTGTGAGCTCATGTGCAGTTACTTAATTTGCATGTTCATTTGCCTGCTCAGAGTTCTGTGTTCTGGCATCTCCCAGATACTTACACACAGAGCAGACTATAACTTTTGTTAAGGGACAGATGTGGAATTTATCGCCACTGTAATGTCCAGAGTACTTCCCAAAGCACTTCAGACAGGCACTATTGGGAAGACTTTGGAATTCATGGTCAGTGACACTGTGAGCTCTTTGCTCTTCATAAGCACAAACAGTGACCTTCTGCCTCAGTTATGCCTACAGTTGGCCCAAGGTCTTCAGACATAAAATTGACTCTCCTCAGAGTGGGAGAGGCAGTGGGGTTTAATGGAACCTTCACCTAAGGGTTAATCAGGACCTGCTGTGGTGTACTTGAATTCCCATGCTCTCTGGTCCTGTTCAAGGGTGTGTTTGTGGAAAACAGCCAGTGCCCTTCTTAGTGCTTGTAGTTTCATATTTTCTGTAGATTACACAGCATCAGTTTATTCAGTGTTGAAGATGAAGGGATTTTCACTCTCTGTGACTACAGTGGTGCCCCAGTCTTTTCTGTGCAATATAAATACATAAATATGATGGTAGTAACAATAGGACAATGATTTAAAGGTCTAAGTGTTACGTTTTGCCAAAGTAGAGAATAAAAATAACGTATCTGTGTCTTTTGTGTTGTAGATAAATTCTCGCCATTTGCATCCAGCACTGGTAGAAGAATAAATATATGTTACACTAGAAAAATGTCTCTGCTGGATGGGGAAAACAGTAAGTTAATAAAAAAGTGTGTGGAGGGAAAGGAGGTACTTGATGGATAAATTTATTTTAACTGATGCTTGAAAATTCAGGCTAAGAAACATCAATTAGAAGCAGTATGAGTTTTATGCAGTGTAAGCTGGGAATTCACAGAACTGCATGTTTAATCCACACTGTTACATCTTGAGGACATGTAAACCAAATTTAAATGGCTACTAATTAATGTTCATAATTTAAATGAATGAGGTTGAGATTTAATAAAGAGTGGAGACTTTTTTTAAACTTCATTTTGGTGCAAAAGTGCTCAGCACTTTTTCCCCTCACAAACTTGTTTTTTGTCCAGATAACTTAATACAGATTTCAGAGCATAATTTCAAATGTTCATCTTTGAAAGAAGAACTGTCTGGAATTCAGTATGAAATCTGCAGTGTGTAGTAAACTAATATGAAAATACTTGTTCTTTTCTTAGTGTTGGTAGGCTTCATTTTTATAAAGAAAAACTTGATATTGTTTATATGTCATCATTCTCTAGATAGTATAATTAAATCTACTCACACATGCATATTTTGTTTTACTGAACAGTTGTGGATGTAGCTGTAAGTTACAATCAAGATGGATCATACAAAATGCAGGTACAAGTACAATTCTTTCGGATATTTCATTAGATAAGAGTCTGCTTCTTGTAGATGTCTTAATGTTAATTGTTACTAAAGTTGCTTGGTGATTAAAGATGCAGGATTCTATTTTTAGTTTGCTTGTATCCATTGCTATATACTGTTACTTTGACCTGAAATTGTCTCTGCTAGTTGCTGGATTGGCATGGAAGAGCTATTCAGATGCTTCTGAAAGTAAGACTAAGAAAAGTGTTTGTACTGTCAGTATTTAAAGGTCTTATTCTTTATTTTCCTTGTTAAATTTGTCTTTCTAAAGCATGGAAAGTTAGATTTAAATCTGCATTTTAAAAGACGTTTTTTCCACAGGACTCCTGCTCTATTCTGTGCATGAGAATGGATCTCCTGTGGGATAAATAAAAGCTTTCTAGAGCATTATCTGCAAGATAACATTTTATTTTGAAGATGGAAACTGGAGAGTGATTACCAAATGAGATGAGGACTCTTCTGGTTAGATAATTGAATGACACCCCATAGAATTGGCTTCTTTGTCCATGCTATAGAGCTCCTATAGTATGCAGCTCAAGATGGCTTAGATGTAGATAATTTTGTGTGCACATGTGAGAGTCTCCAGTTGTGGCTTAAGGGGGTTGTGTTTGGCTGGGTGTTGAATATTCCTTCTTGCATCACCTGGAGCTAAATGTCTTTTTCTCTCAGATTTGGCACCTAGAATGGATGCATACTCAAGAATGCAGCGTCTCTGTAGTTCTGCTACTACTTTAATATTCAGAAAAGGGGAATAAAAAGAATAAGTGCTTATGAACTGCTTAGACTGTGTAGAGTGAGAATACTAGAAAAATAGGGATAAAATCACTGTGCTTTCAAGGTTATAACCACAACTTGGGTAACTCAAACCTTTACTTCTGCTGATACGAAGACTGAGATAACACGCATCCCTACAGTAATACTCAGGGAATTTTGAGTGTATTGATTATTTATGTAAAGCCTGAGAGCTCTTACAATTGAGGCTTATCTCATGTAAGTCAAGTCACCAGCAATGAAAAGAGGCTAGAAGGGGATGTAGGAGCATTTGTGGAGGGAAGTGCAATGTAGACTTCTAGGGAAGAAGGAAGAATGGGGGTTGACATGGAAATGGAGAGAAGCTGGAGATAAGAGATGTAAAGACATGAGTGGGGGATTAGTTATGAGGAGGACAGTGCCTCTGGAGTGTTACAGAACCTGTCCTGAGGCAGATCAACCAGAGCAGGTGGCCGGGCCATAGAACTGGCAGGCACTCGGTGCTCAAGCAAACGATTTTATGCTCAGGGATCAGTGTCATCCTTTCAATGCATGTTTTCAGTGGAAGAAGTTTCCAACTATATAAATGAATACTTGAGTTTTATTTCTACTTGTACCATCCTGAAAGACCAGCAAGCCTCTGATTCTGTTCTCAGTGATGTCAGACTTAGAAGTAAGCATATCAGCGAAGTGTAATGCACTTATGTTTCTATTCTTACAGTCTTTGTGTGCTGCAGTTGTGGTACAGGTGCAGTTTCCACTGAAAGAAAGGGTGGGAAGGGATGAAAGGTTACTCACAAATCAGTGACCTTTATGTTTGGTCTTTCTTTTGCAGTTTTGGTGTCTCATTGACACTGTTTCCATTACTGCTCTGTTCCTTTGTAGGTTTACTGAATATGTTGTAGTTCTTGTCTTGCAAGCTTCCAAAACAGAGGAAGTCACCTGTCTTTTGGAAAACATTGTGGAATATGATGTCAGCTGAATACTATGGATTCTTCAGTTTGAAGAAAGTCAAGATGCTCGGACAAATTAAAAATATTGGATTTTAGTAGCATCACTAAACCAAATAATCTGGGGTGGTGGGTTTTTTTGCTTTTCTTGAGAATAGTATCTCTTTGTTTAAAATAAAAATTGGCCTGGATGAACACATTAGATAATTTGCTGAGCTGTTTGTATTGGATATGAAACAGTCTCTTAGCTGAAAAATAAAGGATAAGTAAGATTTAAAAATATTTTTTTTTTTTAAATTCCAGAATTGTCTATGAAGAATCACAGGTTATGAGGGTACAAATACAATTTTTTGGTTTATTTATATCATGTCCTTATAAAAGCATTTAACTTTCAGATTCAAGATAAAACGTTCCTGATTTCTGGAGAGATCTTGAAAGAAGGTGATTCACTTTACTTGAGGTCTTCAGTAGATGGAACAGTGTCTAAGTCCAAGTTGGTCATTTTGGACAACACCATTTATCTCTTCTTCCCGGTAAAGTTCCTTTCTTTATTTTCACAAATTTAAAATGTCAGAATTTTATCCCTGTAAATGAACAATATAAATGGTAATAGAATGTGGAAGAGAATCACAATTTCAGTTTCTTACTTTGACCTATCATATTTTGATACTTGTTGGATTTATAGTTCTAATTAGAAGTTCATTGCTTGTGGTCAGTGAGTGAGAAAATGAATTACTTTTGGAAAGGTAAAATATAGTTGGTGAATCAGACTTGGAAATGATGATTTAGAAGGGGGGAACACAAAACATTAAAATTGTCACGTATTTAAGTTTGTCACAGAACAGTAGCAAGTACTTCAAACTGACAATTATTTGAAAGTTCTTCTAACTGGTGTTTTAATTTCAGTTACATACATATGACAAATAAATCAATAATGGTCTGAAGAAGGATAACTTCAGCTAATACTAAAACTGGAATTATGAGGTACCATGGCATTATATACATTGCATAAATGCAAATGACATTTGAAAGAAGAGGTACCCTAATTTGCGTTATTAGGCTGGTAATGTTTTATTTGCAGTTAAAAAGACTGCAAGGTCTTAAAGTAACTCAGTAATAATGTAATCTGAAGAAATAAATTATTATTTATTAGTTTTAGTAATTAACCTCCAACTCTGAGCCCCTTAAGATTTTCAGCAGAATGCAGCAAAAACTTTGCTGCTCCAGTGGTGAGGACAAAATAACTCATGCTGCAATGGCAAAGATCAGCTTTCCTGTGGTATCAGAGTGGTGTCTGGGGTGAGTGATTGAGAAGGAATTTTAGGGCATGGGAAGGATGTGGGGAGAATGAGTCTTTGGGAAACTCTGGAAAGCAACTCTGAGAGGACTTAAGGGGTTTTGAATAACAGTGAGAATTTTTGACTAAATTTAGCACTGAATTAATTTTACTGTAAGCTGTGAAGCACTCACTGGCAATGCATGACAATGAAGATGCCAGTGTGTCTCCTGCTTGTTGCAGCAGCCTGCCTGCCCCCTGTGCAAACAGCCTTTATGCATTTTCCAAAACTTTCTTTGCTGCTGATGCATGAACAGGGAAAGTACAAATACAGGGTTTGTACAAAGATCCACGTGGAGCTGCTTTGTCACAGGGGTTTTGTTCCTTCCTTGCTGGTCCTTCCAGCAGCAGGTGTGACTTTCAAGGCCTCAGACACTGGCAAAGCAGTGACCATGACAGTCCTACTGTTGCCCTGACCCAGGGTCTGCCACCCTCAGAGCTGGCTGGTTTTCCTAAGGCTGGATCTGTTCTTTCCCTGTGTGTCAGCCCATCTACTGGTGCTATTATCTTATGTTTTTAACTCAGCTGTCCTGGATGTTCTTCCTGTAGGAAGGCAGTGCTCAGATTGGCCTCCCTGTGCCCAAGTACTTGTCTGCAGTGAGTTCAGGGGCAGAGCAAAGTGGAGCTGTAGCACCCATGACAGGCACAGTGGAAAAGGTAATTACAGCAACATACATGAACGAATGAATTCTCCAATATATATCTCCAAGTTCACTCTTCCAGAAATGGTACTTCTATACTGCCAGGAAAGAATTTGGACCAGAAATGTCAGTGCTTCTGATTGGAAAAAGCCGTGTTTACTCAGAGTTTTCAGGAGCCGCGCAGGACTTCTTAAGGCTTCCAGACTTTGTTCTCTAGAGCTCTGGAAGATCTGAACTAATGCTACTGCTTAACTAATTTTTTCTTCATCTTAATTACTTCCCAAGTCAAAGCTCCCTGAAGTGTTACATGCTGTTTGATTCATTTCAGCTAACAAAAGAGTGAGATGCTAGATGCACTTGCAAAAAAAGAAATACTCAGAAATGCCTTTTTTGTAAGCTGTGTGTTTATTTCTTTTCTTTAGCTCAGCAAGTCTCGTGTATTTCTCTGTACAGTGACAAAGTTTAACAGAAAGAGATTTTCAGGAGAGGTTAGTGGTTGAAGGATTCAACCACTAACAAAAAGGCAGTAAAAAGGCATGAAGGGTGGAGTACATGGAATGTGGATCTCTGACATACTGAATGAACACTCCAAATCAGAATAATTGTTGAAAAACGAGGTGGCTTCTGCCATCTTCTTTGTGGGTGTTGTTTTAAAGACTTCAGGGACTGGCTCCAGAAAGAGGTTCTGCACTTTTCTCAAAAGAGAATTGCTGAAGCCCAGAAAGGGTAGAATATACATCATCTCTTCTAGTGTTTCTTCTTTGATAGGTAAATGGCTTCCTGGTCATCCTGGCAGCTTGTACTGACCCTCTTTCTGTTGGCTCTGCCTTCCCTTGAAGAGATCTATCTAGAACTATTTCTTATCTAGAGAACTCAGATACCCGGATCAACAAAACTAAAGATAACATGAGGCTGTTTTGCAGAACCATGCTCACTCTGTGGATTGTGTTAGTCAAGATCCAGCTGATGATTTTGAATGGTACAGACATAAATGATTTTTTTCCCCCGAATTTTCTCCTGAATTGCAGGTGTTTGTGAAGGCAGGGGATAAGGTTCAGGTTGGAGACCCTCTAATGGTTATGATAGCTATGAAAATGGAGGTAAGTGACATATAACGGTTTTAATTACTGAGAAAATAAAAATCTGGTCAAAATGTAATAATTTTTGGTTGCATTATTGAAGTATGGTGTAGAGTGCAGCTTGCAGATGTCAGTATCACTTCATCTGCTGTAACATCAGTGTTGTGTCTGACTGGATTTCAGAGGATTATATTTGTTGTCAGTTTACTAACAAATGATTATTATATAATCCATGGTATTCTGCAGCTGTTTTAACATGCATTTGGGTGGTGGTGTCAGGCCTTCTGTCCCCTCCTCTCCTTTGGCTTTTCTAGCAGAAAACTGTCTTGGTGTATCTCTTGCTCCCTGGTTGTGATACAGGCACATGGATGTCTGCAGTTACTTCAGGCAGAGATTTAGCTAATGGGGACTTTGTAAATATGCACAGGATTCTTCTTGTGTATAATCTTTTTATTATTATTTACATAAAGTTTTATGAGGAGCACACTAAAGATTCCATGTAATTATTCACAGTATTCAGAGGACTGGCATTTTGGCCATTTTACCTTGTCACACAGCTTGACTGTGGCTCAAGATTGCTTGAATTACAGTTTTTGTAGCCTGAACTGGTTTGGTTGACTATTAGTCTAAAATAAGCCTCAGTTTGTGGCAGCAGAACTAAATCTGTTGAGAAAATCTGCCTTTCCCTTATCATGATCATCTTCTTTTTTTAATTACACTCAAATTCCATGAAATAAAACAACTGTGTGCACTAAAAAAAACCTACACCCAAAATTCTTTGCAGTTGGATGCTAAATGTGTTTGTGCCTCTTCAGCTGATATCTCATACTGACATTTGCTGAGGTTTTTAAAGTGCTATTGAAATAGAAAATGTAAAATTTAAAAAGCAAATTATTATTTGAGTCCTTAGATGTGAATATTTAATATCTGATATTAAATGTTTTGATATTAGACTAACCCTGTGTAGGAAACTACCCAGAGGCAAAGCTACAATATGAAACTAACCTGGTACAATAGCAAGCAGACCAGTTTGGGGTTGGTGTGTAAGCATGCTGTTCCTTTACTGTCATTAGTAGCTGTATTTGTATTTCATCTGTGTTTTGCCAAATATCTGCCCACTAAAGATCCTCCTGGCTATAAAACAGAAATATGTTTAGTAAATCTGCAGATTTCTCTTACGGGAACAAATCTGCTCTCTGATTAACATTTTGGATTAAAAGTGTATTATTTCTGTTTGGTATTTATTACAACAACAAAAAGTATTAGTGAGGTAAAATAACAGTCAGCTGTTCATACTGATGATAATTCAGATGATGATGATAATTCATATAAATGCATTATATAGCATTTTTCTCCCCAGTATATGTATCAAAAATTCATAAGAAAATAAAACTTGAAAATGGATCAGGATAATGGTTAAATGAAGGTTTAAAGTAAAAACATGTGTTAGAGGAAGGAATTAAATCTGTTCAGTTCTAAATGGACCAAGGAATAATACTAGCATTTGCTGGAGAGAGAAAGAGAGAGAGGGGAGGAAAACCCCTGAGCTGTCTGCTGTTCACTCTGGCTGTGTTTCTGTGCAGCACACCATAAGGGCTCCCAAGGCAGGAGTGATAAAAAAGGTCCATTTCCAAGAAGGTGCCCAGGCCAACAGACATGCTCCACTCGTTGAATTCGTGGATGAAGAGGCAGAGTCAAAATAAAATTCAAGGAAGGTGCATTTTACTGTTTCTACTCTGCTGATTTTCTCCTAAAAGAAGATTTCTTCATATTTTCAGCAAACTGTTTTGTATGACTGGGGGATTGGTTTCCTCTGCACTTCCTGCATAGTTTGACTGTAAATTCTGCTGACTTCACTGAAATTTGGGTTTCACTATACTGTAATTGTATTTATAACTTGTGGACCTATGTGATTGTTGTCCAGTGGTTGGTTGCCTGTGGAAAGGCATTAGACTGGAAGATGTGGAACTCTGAGAGGATCAGAGAGGTTAATAAGGACTCTTAAGGTACAGACAGGTTGAGTTCTTCTGCCTACTTCTCTTCACAGCTGCCTTTTTTCCCTTAAATATGAGGAGATTGATTTGAAGGAAATCTGAAAGACAATTGTTTTATTTTCTGGCAAAATTCCTGTTTGTGGCTTATGTTTTTTGCCTTAATAGGGAATTCAGGATTATTCCTTAGCCCAGAATCCCTCTCGATCATGTCTGGTGCATCTCTTTTTCCTGTTTACCTCAATGAGTCGTGAAAATTTGCATTTCAAAAATTATTTTAATATACCTCAAAATATCTGGTACAAAGCATTTTTCAAATACATTTGATACACTAATCAAAGTTGGAATGTAACTGCTTTCCAAGATTACCATTTGAACTTTAAACATGAAGTAGTAACATATAAAGATAAGCTTATTGATTACTTAGAAATGTGTCAAAATGCAATACCGACTTCAAAATCTTCATTACTGTTACCATATTGTTCATGTTCTAGTGTATTTCTTATTGGCTGGAATGAAGTACACCAGAGTCTTTATAACAACGTGAAATGTTACTAAGAATAATAGATTTTTTTTGTATCTGCAGGGTTTCAGAAGGAAAAATTGGTAGGTTTTTTGGATATGCAAAGAAAAATGATACTGAAACTGAGCATACTGATCATTGGCTATAAATTTATTTTAACTTATTTAAAAAGCACCATAGAGAAACAAGAAAAGGGAAAGAAAAAAATGTTTTAACGGTTAAAAACTTTCAGTCTATTCATCTTTTAGTTAATGTGAAGTTCTGTTATCATGTGAAGTTTTAATATGCTAATTTAATTCAATAATCTGGTTTATACTGCAGAAAGGGACAAACCAGATGCTGCAGTGATCCCAAACCTGTAGTTAAATCTGAGCAAATGGACCCTTACCTGAAATCTCATTCTGAATCAATATACAGTATCATGGGGAGTTCTCTGATCTGCTTTTATAATTGTGCAGCCATGCCTGCAGTGCAGAAAAAAAATGGTAAAAAAGCACTGGCTCTGGATGATTAGTGTATTAAAAGCATATTTTAATACTTTTCAATTTTCCTTCCAATCCTATGGCCACCTAGCAAATAATTAAACTCCAGTGATCATCTTGTAGAATATTGCCACAGTGATTTTTATTTACTGCCAAATAAAAATTAAGCATAACTTTGAATGTTTGTTTTGGTTTTTCTCCATTTTGTTCTTCCCTTGGTTGCTTCTGTTCATGCATTAGATTAGAAGGTTTAAGCAGCTGTTTCTGTATCATCTGATGATGATGAGCACAATCTGCAGATCACATTTAGGAGGCAGTAATCCAGACACTCATGGGTTTCACTGCAGGTAAGGCTAGGCATTTGTTTTATCCAGAATTGAATCTCCATATAGAAACATGAGCTCAGCCTCACAGAGATCAGCAGCTTGGCATTTATTTTTTCTCTCTCTGTGACATGGCTGTTTCTAGACCGACTTTGCTGCACTGAATCTGTACCAGAACATTAAAACTCCCAGCAGGAGGTTCTCTGCCCGCTCAGTCTGCACAGCTTGGCTGCACACAGCCAGTGCAGCTAAACACATTCCCTGGGAGCTGACAAAATGTCTTCCCTTAGGAGCCAAGGGGGATGAATAATCTCACCAGTGTTCATTTTCCCTCACTTCTCAAAAATTAGCTGTTAGGTTTTTATCTCTATAGGTTTCTACTGAGATTGATTTTTCAAATAGTGATGATTTTGTTTATTTAAGAAAAATCTCTTGCAGAAGTCACTGTCACAGTTTGCACACTTGAAATGTTTTACTGCAATGTGATTTAATTGAACTTGGAGATGCTCAAATAATTATTAAAGGTAGGTTGTTCCTGTACCAGTATCTTAATTAACAAAATATTCATGGATCTTCAGTTTATTACAAATAAATTCTTGTGTTGTGAATGTAAATTGGTAAGAACCCTAGCATAGGTAGCTGTTAACTGTTGTTGTCTCTAAAACATTTAGTGGTAGACTAAGAAAGAAATTGTAATTTTTTAAAATGCAGTATATTAGCATTGGGGCTAACAGGATAATCTCTGTTACTAATTTATTATCAATGGACCTTTTCAAATAGTGCCATAGTTCTGAAACAACAGTCACAGATGTTACACGAACAATGAATCTGAACTTGTTCTAGTTGTAATGATTTTCTCTTGCTGCCAGAGGAGACAGGGGGCTGTGTCATGGGATATTTAATTCAGCCACAGTTGATGGTCTGCAGGAAAGAATGAGGCTGTTGGTGTTCCAGACTCGGGCTTCTGTGAGGATCAGGGAGTGACACTCTCTGTGGGCGCTGGTCAGCTTGGATCAGGTATGGAGCATCCTGCCTAGCAGTGTGAATGCTGCCAGACCGCAAGGAGAGCCCTGTGTAAACTTCAGTTATCCCCCTGTGGGGATCTCCATCTCTCCTGCACTCTCCAGCTGCTGCCAATTCCTGTGGCTTATACCCAAGGAGACTCTGTGGTGAGGAGCCTCAGTCCATGCTGGACCAGGGAGTGGACATAGGGACTGGAAAGCAGGAGGAGAGCAGGACTGTGTTCTTATTTCAGCCACTGACTCACTGGCTTCAGGCAAGTCACTTGGTAGATATTTGCCTGTTTCCTCCTATTTAATGAGGTTGGTGGCAATCAAAATACTGCAAAATTTGTGGACACAGTGATTTATAAATAATTTTCTATGCTTGTTGGAAAAGTTGTAATTTCAGATGTAGACTAATTCTACTTGTAAGGGGTTTTTTTAACCTCTTATACAGCAAATATCAATACCATAGAGTTATAAAAATAAAGTTTCCAGTGTGTGTTGTATCCTTTGTTGTAATGATTGTACCAGCTAGTTACCAGAAAATCCCAACTTCAAGTCTTCATGATGATTGAAAAATGAATACTCAAGTGTTTTTTGGCAGGACCGTTAAAATTTAGTCAATGGTAGGGGTAAAAAAAGTTGATCTGGACAGACAACACTTTTATTAGAGCAACTTGTACCTATTTGAAAGGACATATCAACCAGTGCACTATCACAGGTATATTCGTTTCTGCTGATAATCCTTTTCAAGCAGATCAGAAGTTGTCTGTGTTCTGTTTGTAAAAAGCTCAGCAGTGCTGAGTAGAATCTGTTTACTGAACAATCAATGGCAATTGATTAAGTTCTGAACTACCAGCTTTTACACAAAGTATATTCTCAACAGATACTTCAACTTCTTATACAGTTATGTTCCAAATACAGACTTTTACACACAAATGCCTTGCAGGTAAATATCACTTGGTACCTCTATAATACTGGGGCATAGCCTTCTGCATAGGAGTTCCATTTGGAAAATAATATACACTACTGAATGCTGTATTAAAAAAATCAATATTGCAGAAATTGATAATTTAAATCTTGGTATTTATTTTTATGTGAACCAACTGAATTTCTTGGAAGAGAGCCTGGATTCGAAAAGCAATTTCGAGATATGATGTTATCTTAAAACCTGTTGATTATACAATGAATTCATGTTAAAAAAAACATGGATGTTCTGGTTGAATACACCATATTTTTTATTACAGCAATCATTAGTAAAACACAGCTGGAGTCCTGCTGGGTTTTAAAATCATAAATGGTAGCTGGATTTTAGCTTTAATCTGTGTCCTGGTTTCAGCTGGGAGTGAACATTCTTCCCAGTAGCTGGTACAGGGCTGTGTTTTGGAGTCAGTGAGAGAATAATGTTGGTAACAAACTGATGTTTCAGTTGCTGCTGAGTGCTGCTTACTCTAAGTCAAGGATTTTCCAGTTTCCCATGCTCTGCCAGTGGGCAGGTATACAAGGAGCTGGGAGGGAGCAGGGCTGGGACAGCTGACCCAAACTGGCCAAAGGGACATTCCATACCATAGAACACTGTGCCAAGCATAGACATGGGGACAGTTGGCCAGGAGCCACTGATTGCTGCTTGGGGGCATTCTGGGCATCAGTCAGGGTGGGTTGAGCAACTGTAGCATGCATTGCTTGTGTCTACTGGGGTTTATTTCTCACTTTTTGTCATCTTGTTTTTCATTACAGTTGTAGTATTATTTATTCTATTTTATTTAAATTGTTAAATTGTTCTTACTTCAACCCATGGGTTTTGCTCTTTTTTTCCCATCTTCCTCCCCATCCCAGCAGGAAGTGGGTGTGGTGAATGAGCAGTTTGCATGGTACCTAATTGCTGGATGGAGTTAAACTGTGACAGACCTTTTTGGTGCCCAATGTGGGGCACAAAGGGTGGAGATGATAACAGATCTGACCAGAGTGTGTAAAACAGATTTGTTACAAGCATTCATTATATTAATTTAATAGTCACTGGTCACAGTGTTGTTTGTTCTCAGAGTTGTTGTGCTTGTTCTCAGGTTTGTCTCATGTGATGACTTCCTTGGTGTCCAAGTTTCCCTTTGTGCTGTTTATCACCTCTGGGGGCTGGGCTAAGGTTGATTCTGTTGTACTTTATTAACTGGCTTATGAGAAGATAGAATTGCTGGTTGTGAAACAAAGAAAAAACAATCACAAATGGGGGTTCTTCCAGTCTCCAGTGGGCAGTTCCCCACACAGAGAGGAAGACCTATGGAAAAAAATTCAAATCAAAATAAAAAAAATCAAAATTCAAATCAAAATTTACAAGAAGCAGTCCTAAGACCAGTACTAGAGGGGTCTGGCCTCCAGCCAGGTGAAGGAGAGGGACAGTCAGGTTTGTGGGACTGTGTGGATTGGACAGCGTGGCACAACAGACCCACCGGCGTGTTAAGGCTCTAGCAGATACCTGTGCACAATGTATCCTAATGCCATCAAGCTAGAAAGGGGCAGATCCCATTTTCCTTTGTTCCCCATCGCACTGGATGGGAGCAGCTGTGTGGTAGTTAGCTGCCAGCCGGGGTTAAACCATGACAGGCTGTTTTCCTTCAGACAGTTCTGGTGCCACAGCAAAGCTCCAAAGAATGGCTGGTGAAAAAGGCTGCTGCTGAGAGCTGCATCCCTCTTTGGCCTCTCTGAGAAGGAAGGTGACATCTTCGCCTGGGCTGTCCTGTTCTGCTCACCCATCAGTGTGTGCTGGCACACACAGGAACACTCAGTGACCAATACTGGGGTGGGATCTGCCACCAAAGACCCCATGTCTGTTCAGTGTCCTGGACTAAGCATCCCAGACACAGCTGCTGCTCTACAGAGTTGTAAAATGAGATAAAATATGAGAATAAACCCATTTAAACCCAGCACTGTTACACACAGATGTGGTTAATGCACTTTTCCTTGAAGTCTGCCCCACTGTATTGATGCAGGCAGCCAGTTGTGTGCATGGAGGCTACAATCAGAACAGGATTATTGGCCAGGGTGTGTAGACATGAGCCCAAGAATCAGTTTGCTGTTACAAGGAGGAGTGGAAAAGGCTGAATGTGTTGTAACATGTGACAGGAGGCAGGAGCCATCTTACTGCCCTTGCTTTGTATGGCTGCAGTCTGCCTGCCTTCAAGGCAAAAGGCTCTACCTCCAATATAAGTAATTTAAATTACTGTTTTGTAGAATAATACCAAAATACGTGCTTTGAATTGGGATGGCTGATTTTTATTAAGTTGAATAATTACCGATGGCAACTACAGAAAATCACTGGGATAGTGAAATAATCATGTCTTAGTCTTCTAGACTCTTGAAATCATTGTAGTGAGAATGGAAGGCTGCTTACAGTTCAAAGGTGTAGGTTTTAATCATGAAGCTGTGATGGCAGCTTGGGGAAGTTGTGGATTACAGTTTGGGGAAGTTTCAAATAATTCTTGTTACAAACATCATACCTTGTATTACAGAAGTTCTGAACTAAAAAATGTCCATATAAAAATCAACTAGCTATGTCAATAGTTACTGCCCTCACATTTCTTAACTCATATTGCTTACATATACTAAAATCAAGGTATTTTATCTCAGTACCTCTAATTAGTTAAAAAAAAATCTACAGAAGCCTAGCAGTCTGTTGTCTTTTAGGTGTTCTGGAAAGTCTTAGTTTATTCAGGTCTGCCAGGGTATAGTGGAGTGCATGAGAAATTTTCAGATTTTCTTAGGCTCTCTGACCTGGGTTTGCTTCCTTTGTCACATAAAGCTGTCCTGCTCCCTCCCAGAGATACTGTCACTTGGAAAACTGCTCCAACAGTGCCTTGGATGGGGTGTATTAACTTATTAACCTCTTGTGTAATGCAGGAAGGATGAAAAAAGTAACAGAAGGTGAACACCCTTCCCTGCAACCTATTAACAACCATCTTCTGATATTGGTGCTGTGTCACTGCAGGTTAAATTGCTCAGACACCTACAGGAGGACTCACACTGTTTACTTCCTCTGTGCTTCTTTCAGTGCAGAAAAAAACCAATATGGGCTGATAGAGACATTGGACCTGTATCAGCTGAACAGCACAACAGGAGCAGCCCATTGGCTCTGTACCTCTGGATGCCTACAGACTGGCATTAAATCTCCTTGTGCAGGATAGTTCATGGGACTTTGTTTTCTCTTTAACATGGCCTCAGTTTGCAAGCAAAGGGCCATAGCTGTAATCACCCTATGGCTGTTCCATCAGTATATGCTGATTTGGTGGTTTCACTTTCTAGAGCACAAAGTAGCCGACAAAGATGTGGAGGTCAGAAAGACATGCCCAGGCCAAGCCGCGCCAGGTTATTGTTACCCTTCATAAAGCTTTGGGCCTCTTCCTCAGAAAGTGCTCTAAGTGGAAGTTCTCAGCAAGGGGATTACCCTAAATGGAGTCTGCTTTGACTGAACATGAGTCTTGTTTGTCTGCCCAAGGAGAGAGCTCAGGTCAGTGCAAACCAGCTCAGTGTTATATTCAGTTATGCACTTGACACAGCTGGATTTAAAAAAAAAAAAATCACTGCCTCGTTTTCCTGGGGTTCACATCAGAAGCTAAAACATGATTCGCTCGCACAACAAAACAAGGCAAGTGTGTCAGCCTTAAAATAAATTAAACAAGTCATCATGTTACCGTGGTCACAGTGATTATGCTGTGTGCACATTGCATAATGAAATTTCCTTCTCGTCTGTATCGCTGAGTGCATGTGTCACATTCACAACCAGCAGAGCTGGGTATCCCTGCTCTGACCTGGGGCTCCATCCTGCAGGGAGCTCTGCAAAAGGGACCATGCAACAAGCCCAATGCGGGTAACTTACCCTGAACATGTACAAATACACTTTTTGGTGGCCTCATGCTGCCTCTTGCTTTATGAAGCATCTGGTTTTGCTCAGAAAGGGTGAGATTCAGAGAGCACACACAGGTCATGCAAGTGCCTGTCTCCATCTGCAGGCAGGCTCAGGTGTGTGGATATGAGTGGAATTTGGGGCAATCTGGCTGCGTCCTGAGGTGTGTGCCTGCCTACTGCAGCGAGCTGTGTTTGGAGGAGTAACTCAAGTCTAGTCAGACCATGGTGGCCAAGAGCTCTGAATCTGGTTCAGATTCAGCAGTTCAGCCATATCATCCATGGAAGTGCTCTGGAAACCAATACAGAAGACCACACTGCAGCTCCCACTAAAATCAGTAACACTAGACTTTACAACTTAAATGGCAGCAGGAAGCCATTCCTTTTCTCAGGTACAGTTTCACCTTAGGAGTGATCTTAAATTGGAAAAAAATCCATGAGAAGTAGCATGCATGCGGTGAATAGCAGCAATATGCGTTTCACGTTTTTTAATATATTTCACTATCATATAATTGGATTATCTACCCTGCTCAGAAGCAGTTAAATACGATTTTCCATACAACAGGAATTCATACTGTAGAGCAATTTAGTAAGTTAGGGAGTCAAATCACAAGCCTGTCAAAAAACTAAACACATATGGAGTGTGCACCCATACACTCAAAAAACCCACTAAGAGACCCTGCATTGCAGAAAGCCTGCAAGGTCTGCAGGTATTAGGGGAAAACAAGCCACTTAAAAAATCCTCTTTCTGTCCTGAGGAATCCCCAGCATGCACAGCTCATCTCTCAGATTATTGTTACATGTCGCAGTAATTCTTCAGGTCTAAACTGTCTTCAGCTGGCAGGAGGGCTGTCACAGCACATTACAGTGATGGCAATTAGCTAACTCAATCAAAGAGATTTCCAGGTTTGGCTTTGCCTCCCCTGCTGTGGTTACATGGACTGGGCTGGTGTGCAGTGTTGATGGCTGTTTCCTGGCCACTTTGCATCCATCCCCAATTTGAAAATCATGCTTTTTGGTAGGGTTCAAGGTATCCAGGCAACTACTGTCTCCAAAGATAGCTGAATTCAGCTATATTCCCATATACTTGATTATCAAGCTCTTAATTTTACTGTTTCGTAACACCAGCAAAATTGGACACTACACAAGACAGGCCTGATTTTCCTCACCAAATACAACTTAACTCCTCATACTCCCATCTAAGCTTTGCTCTGATTTTCAGCAAAATAAGCAAGAAACGATTCAGACCCTTTTCTATAAAAACACATACATAAACTGTGAACATCCATAATGAGGAACGGCTTTTTGAAGTCTTAATTTCTCTGTGGTGTGTGCAATCATATCAGTCATGTAATATAAATGCAGAAGCTTACTTTAATAGCTCCGAGCTCAGCAGGAGATGAGAGAACAAGATCAGATCTCAAACCTTTGTCCTTCACAACAGCAGTTTGCCACCACTGTTTTATCAGCAAATATTCTGCTTCCCCAAACTTCCTCGGCTGCCAAAAGCCTGCAGTAGGTAGAGTAAGCTTTCCTGGGAAAAAACAACTGTCTGGGACAGTGGTACAAACTATGATTTAACCACTGCAGCCCCTTTTGGTAGTACAGCTATGCCACTGCAGGAAGAGCCACATCTGTCCACAGCTCCCCAAAGGGGATCACAGCCTGGAGCAGGGAAATCGGGGAAATCTTACAGGTGTGGAGGTGCTCCTGTACGAAGATGTCTGTAAAGCTGCTGCCCCGAGACTTCACCTTCCCCGTGGCTGCTCAGCAAACGATTTTGCCTCTTCTGCGAATCCATCCTGGAAAGCCCGAGGGATTTTCCCATCTCGCCCTTTCCATGTTCAGGCCCCCGGGAAAGGCGGCCACACGACCCCGAGAGCTCGGCGGGGCCGGGCTGGCGCTCACACCGGGCGCTCGAAAAGTGTTTGACCTTCTCATATTGACGAAATAGGAACACATACGGATTTTTCCCGACAGAACAGCGGGTCCCGCGGTGAGGA